>NC_135802.1:43982868-44333493 GCF_964213995.1 Mustelus asterias | reverse complement strand
TGTTTTCTTCCAGTGAAAAGTTTACTTAAAAAACTGAATGTTAGAAATGGCAGGTGATCGTTGCAGCCGACAGCGAATTACTAAGTGTACAGAACAGGTAAAATAGGATTTTGAAAGCTTAAATTTCACACTAAGATATAAAAATGTTTCGTTTGCAGTCCAATACGTGGTAATGTGTGAAGTAATACACTCTGACATTGCGTCTTACGTTTCACATACATTTAATTGCAAATACTTTGGCAGTTCGCTCATCAGTCAACTGTTCCAAAGCACTTAGGATTAAAGTTCAGAAGTAAAACAATTGACATTTAAACTGGAGTGAGGAAGGAGGAAGATTGCCTTGAAAAGTTATTGGTCAGTTTGTTTTTCAAGCTTTTTTTACACTTGTTTGAAGCCCCCCTTTGATCTTCGTTCACGGCCAATCAATGGGCAGCTCACGCAATTGCGATACTGGTACCTACCAGAGTTGCTACACTGTCAAACGCTGTGAGCCGCTGCTTGCATTGTTTATGCAATGTTAAAAATTGAAAAGTGTTGGTAATCGGTAGGCTTTGCAGGTGTAGAATGTGGCTAACAACCATGCACAGTTGGTGCTCTCCAATGGCGAGAGTATGACAGAGACAGCTGGCTCAGTTTTCAATCTGAAAACACCCCCTCGGTGGACCAAACACAACGACAGTGACCTTTCTGCGGGAAAACCAGGGATGTGCCTTTGACTGAATTAGCCATAAAGACGTCTTGCTATGACTTTTGTTCCCAACCAAAGCATCTAAATATCGCGTTTAATATGAGGAGCATTGTTCCCAGCTTTTTTTTCTTGGTCCCGAGCAATATTACAGTGCTGATTTGGCGATTCATTTCCTTACATCGTGTCACAAAACTTTTTTTTTGCTGAACAGACTTAGTTTTTGAACATATCATTACAAATGACCCCAACGTTTTCAGCAGTGAATTTATCAAACCATTCATCTGACAATACTTTTAAATACATCATTGTCATGGATCGTGGATTTGATAGATTAGCGAGAGGCACAAAACCCCTTTCCAAGGTCAAGTTGAAGATCTTGTTTAGTGTTTAGCTGTTTTTTTTTGTTAATGCCATAGAATAGTATCTTTGTATCTGTTAACTTTTCAGGCACATCTTGCGAACTGAGGTTAAAAGTCACTATGCACAGCACGGATAGGAGGTTCAGTCATCCAGGAAGCAATGCAACCACACTAATTAAGTTGGAAGGAGCATTTCCAGCAAGGATTTTGAATGATATTTTTTTAAAAAGGGAAAGTGATGCCTCACAACATACGTTACTCATATTCAAATCGATCCCCCAAAAAAGTGAACCGCAAGTTCTCCAATTGGTGCTTTAAACAATATCACCCGGCTAGATTTATATCTAACCACGCTAACATTAAATCAATTCGGAAAATTATAACGTTAGCAAAAACGAAATGAAAATCTTGCTTAGGGCAGAATTCATTTTTCGGTCTTTCAATCTTTGCTTTCCAAGAACCGAGAGCGCCGGATTAAAGTTGTTTTCTCTTTCACATACACTATTCCGCAGAAAATATTCCATGCACATCCATGATGCACTCAATGTGTGTTGGGGGGGGGGGGGGCGGGGGAAGACACATAGAAACCTGTTACAACCTATCTAGCCCAGTCGACCTCCTTTGTTCACCTCTATGAAGTAGGGGCTTTGCTAGTTGCCAGCTCCCCATGTGCAAAAGCATGCGTCATTTTTCACCGGCTACCTCTCATCCCCAAAAGACTACTACTAAAACCAGGCCTCAGCTCTTTAAGGCATTAATTACTTTGCTATCCAACCGATCTGTTTTTTCTTATTATTTGCATTTCTCAGCAGGGCTTTTTTTTAGCAAGACTAATGCAGCTGCGAGTAGCAATGAATGCATTCCTCACCGCGAGGCCGAAATAGGTAAGCAAGAATAGACGAGTTCCTCCAAAAAAATAAGACTACATTAAAGTCTGTGAAAGTTCAGCATCTTTGGTTTGATAAATAGTAAGCACAGGTTTGCGAGTTGCATGTTTAAGTACAGTGGCTGTTTTGTCACCATGTATTTCTTATCCAAACTGTTCATGTTGAATATTCAAGTTCATTGTGAAATCAGCATTGACCGAATTACATTCGGAAGTATACACATTCTTATTTCTATTGAACATACGGCACAGATGATAGACATATTCCTTACTGTTACATAATATTTTACACACGCACACTTTCCTCAATTTTGGCCAAAAGAAAGATAGTAAAGTCAAGCTTTAACTGTTCAGCTTTATTCTATATAGAGAGGTATGTATATCCGCTGATGAAGACACATTCTTTTTTTTACAACTTTATTATTACATACCTGCTGTGTTAAAGCGCGGTGAATTGTGTAAAGGAATGACTCATTCTCATGGGGAGCTTCCCTTCAGAACAGGAGACTGAAAAGTCGCTGAACAAGGAGATTGCTTTTAGTGTTGACTTAATGGAATAATGTCATTAATGGAAATGAACTAAATATTGTTTGGAACTTTAAAGAGATGTGCCAACTACTTCGTAGATTAATATCTTATAGTCCCATTTTTGGTGAAACGACTGCTTGGCCTATCTTATCCAACTCCTCAACAGATCATTTACTGCCCATTAGATTCTCCACCCTGTGTTGGTAGAAACTGCTAAATGTGGTTGAAAGGTCTCCGCTTGGGTTGAAGGTCTAATTGTGGAGGTACTTGGTCTGCATGGAGGGTTTGTGGAAATGGCTGGGAGCCAGGTCTGGGAAGAGGTCCAGCACGATTGGGATTAACCCTCTCGCTGAATTTCAACAGGTTGTGAGCAGCTCAAGGACCCTGCTCAAAAGCAAGTGTCATCAATCCAGCTACCCCCACCCCACTGAGCCCAATTCACCGGATGAACGATTTATTTGGCGAAAAACAATTGGAGTTTCTAAAACCTCCACATTTCCACAGGTGATCGTGTATCTGCTTCCTTTTACAGAAGTGCTATTGTAGCTTAAGAAAGGGGTTGAGTTGTGTCAGGTATGATTAAAAATCTGGTTAAAATCGTGTAGTTAAATAACGCAGGTGAAACTATACGCGAATCGATACGTTTCCGTATGGTTAAGAACTTGAATTTGTCGACAGGAAAATAAAGGGTTTTAAGAAGGAGTCTAATTTACAAACAAAATTTTGTGACAACGTTCGAATAGGTGCTAAAATGCAACACTGAGTGTTCCCTACTAAATATTTAAATTAGTGTTAAACTCACCATAAAACTTTCTGTCCGACGATATTGATTTATGAGAGAGTGAAAGACAGGGGCTGTATTTTACCATGACAAACACATTAGAAAACCAAAGCGTTTGACTATTCAAATCTTTCAAACATCTTTTACCTTCTTGCTGTTGCAGCAGACGCCACCGGTTACACTACACAATTGGGAGAAAAATAAAGCATTTTGTCTCAAAAGTGAGAGTAGGCACAGTGTAAATTCTTCTCGGTACAAAGAGTTAGCGCTGTTTGATCTGAGTGGGTCAACATCTGTGTATAAGACAAATAAAAAATTACCATCGGTTTTCGAATGGGCTTGATCCATTGGATATGAATATTAAAATGATTTGGCAAAGTAATGATAGCAACCCCTTTCAGAAAAAAAGTGAACAGTCCAGACACCATCATTGCGTAAAACTGGCTTTAATGCTTATACCACCGTAATGACTTAATGCAAGAAGATTGAGGAAAAATGTTATAAATACATTCACCAGGTTTTCACCATGCATGTTGAAGGCCTTTCCTTAATAGAGTACCCTTTGAATTTTTAGTAACTAATGTTTAGTTCATTGAAGTTTTAATTTTAAACATTTAATTTAGGGGTTGGGGATAAATGAATGCAACTGCAACATAACTGGAGGTTGTACTTATTTCAACACGCCCATTATGCCGATCCTATTGTGAACTTCAGGGTGTAAAGAAAACAACATGGCGAGGAAGACAGCATTGATTTTTATAAAGAGTCTGTCGCAAAATTCCACGGTTTGTGCTGGACATCGGGCGCCTATATTCTTAGTTAAATCCATCCAAGGTGCAAAAAAACGGCTCTTGTTTGTATTGACTGCTCGATTAACTATTCCCTCGTTACTTTAAGCCTATAGGTTGGAGTGGGAGAGGTGGGTTTCCAGCACCGTGATGCTTATTCATCAACACGTGTTATCAGAAGATCTGTGAACAAATAAAAGTAGAAAGAAATCATCAGCCAGCGGTTTTTTGAACACTGGGAAGTAATTTACAATGTGTATGTGTGTGTGCATCAACAACACGTTTCTTATCCAGTACCAGCATTTTAAAAAGGAACTCACAGTCAAATATCTTTTTTAATGAATTTGGCACTGATCACAAAAGTAACTTCTGTAACACAGGTCATTTGCCAGTGAAAATGCTCAATATTTATTTTCGATTAAAAGAAAACACGGACCACAATCACCTTGCAGAGATGAGATTTTTTTGGTTATTTCACACTGTCTAGAAGATGTAATTTGCCATTCTTTCAGATTTTTTCAGGAATAAGATTAAAATAAACCAACGTGTGGAAAGATGGAAATACAACGTATGGAAAGCACTGTTTATTGGATCCAACTTAAATTGGTGCACTAGGACAGAAGTGAGGGTATTTTTCTGTTTATTAGATGACAAGAGGCTATAGCTACACTGTAGGTGAGGCTGGACACAGGCACGTGCCTTCTAAGCGACGTGAGGGGACAGTACAAATTTATACCGTCTCACACATAATGCTCTCTAATCAACAATAGTGTTCAAAATGTTCCCTTTCTAAATGTTCGAAAGGATTTATTTGGAGCAGACGACCCTATCCAAAAATCAACACTTAAAAAGCGGCCGGAATCACAGAAATGCTTTGTTACCTTTAACAAAGTTCAAATAATAAAATGACATAGCCTTTGTCCTGTGTTTTAATTTCAAGCTCAGCTGAGCCTTCTGATAAACAATCTGAGTATAAACTGGTGGACAAAATATTGAATTATCTACATGTAGTGCAATAAGAAGGCAAAATCCGCAATATAGACTTGATCTAAATGTAAAGCTAGAGGCCACTGTAACCAAAGAATGATGTCTCATGATGGAAGCACAGAAATACCTGGCAGTACTGGTGTCAGAGACCTCGGATAGTTTCATGAGTGTTCCACTAATCCTGATTCATAAAGTAATGGCTAATTGCCTTCAATCGTCTACTTACAAGCGGTAGCGTTTAAAGTGAATCTTGTGCTTTGTCATCTTTTGTTTTAAAACAGTCGACAAAAAAAAGCGAGACAAGCTGTTTGTTCCGCAAGTGAGGAATGGCTTACAGCCCACCAGGGAACTTCCTCATCTTGGGTTATATAGGCCTTGGTCTTGAGCGAAATCGTTTCAGAATTCCTTTGCCCTCCATTGTGTAGTCAATTTATGTTAAAGGCAAAAATGCAAAACATAAACGAGCGCCATTATTGTTAATTATCTAACAGGATTTTAGTGTAAAGCAAATCCATCAGACGATTGGTGGCTAATGTGCAAAATGCAAGTCGTTTTGCACAAAGACGACCTCCTAAACAAATATTCGCTTCTTTAGGTAAGCATCTCACATGCAGTATGATGGAAAGCTTTCATCTACCGGCGCCAAAACCACAAGTTTTTGAATCATGAAGGCTGCAAAAGAAATTAGGGTTCGTTATGGGTAAAGTAGTGAGGGCCTTCACTGAAGTGAAAAGTTTTAAACTTGAGGATAATTAGAATACATCTTGTTTCAGTCAAATATGATGAACCACTGTAACTGAGAAGTATGCGGTGTCGATGGTAGTCATGATGTGGAGATGGCTTTCTTGCATCTTTGTAGAAACTCCACTTACTGAGAAGTATGACATGCCCTTTATTGGTTTTAACCATCAAAGGTATTTTGTACTGATTGAATTAATCATCACATACTGATCACAACTTTTACCCTTTATATTTGCTTGCTGTAACATGATTAGTCCCAAACCCTGGCTTACTTTATTTGCTCAGTTTGCTTTCAGTGATCCAAGAATAACATAAGTTACTTTTGTCTGGTTCAGATCATAAGGGAGTACTGCATTACTTACATGCCTCAAATTGAATCAGTGTGAATCAATTCTCATAAAATTAAGATGCCCATACCATATCCAAGAAAACAGAACCCAAGAAGGTAACTACAGCAGACCCAAATTTGTAACACAGAAATATAATATAAATATATTTACTGTCACTGTATCTGGGCTCAGTGGTGGAAATCTCACCTCTGAATGAGAAGTATATTGAAGCCCCACTCCAACTCTTGGGCACATCAGACTGATGTTTCAATGCAGCAGTCAGGGAATGAAAAATTGTCAGATTCCTCTGTCTTTAAAATTATACAATAAACTAAAGCCCATGCACTCTTCACAAAAAATATTTCAGGGCACTGACAACAGTAGTGAACCAGCAGTCATCACTCACTCAACATCACCAAAACAGGTTAACTGGTTCTTTATTTGTGGGATCTTGCTGTGTACAAATAGATGCCACCTTTGCTTCTAAACCAACAATTGAAATTACTTTGAAAACAATTCCTCTTGCATGAAACACTTTGAGGCAGCATGCTATGTAAGTGAAAACTGTCTTACAGATTAATGCACAGCATTGAACTGACTAGAGTGACATTCTGTTCTAAACAGAGGCCAAGGCAAATTTCATTAAAATAGTGACATTCCAACCCTTAATGTTCCTATATGGTATTATGAGGTGTTATATTCACTTTAGTTCTAAGACCTAGTCATAACAATAGTTTAGGTCTAAAATGATGCCCTCAAATTTGATATATTATCACTAATAAAGTTTTCTAGTGAAAGAATTTGAAGAAGGGTGGGAATAAAGAATGGAAAATTTAAGAATGGGATGAAAGATTTGATTACCGCATTTAAAGTGAAGTTTATTTATTAGTCACAAGTAAGGCTGATATTAACACCGCAATTAAGTTACTGTGAAATTCTCCTAGTTGCCACACTCCGGCATCTGTTCGGGTCAATGCACCTAACCAGCATGTCTTTCAGACTGTGGGAGGAAACCAGAGCACCCGGAGGAAACCCACACAGACACGGGGAGAATGTGCAAACTCCACACAGACAGTAACCCAAGCTGGGAATCAAACCCAGGTCCCTGGGGCTGTGAGGCTGCAGTGCTAACCACTGTGTTGACAGAACATTAGGCAATCTCATGATGTTAATGCAGTGGCCTTATTTATGTATGTCAAATGTGGTTCATGCCATCAGAGTTGGTTTACAGTCACTCTTGCAATACAACTGCCATTTTTGTCTTCAGTGCAAATGTAAGCAACTCAACAGCATAGTCAATCTACTTGGCTATTTTGTGTGGGCTAGTATCTCCCTTCAGTGTTGGCGGAAGAAAGTCATGATGTGGAGATGCGGGCGTTGGACTAGGGTAAACACAGTAAGAGTTTTAACAACACCAGGTTAAAGTCCAACAGGTTTATTTGGTAGCAAATGCCATTAGCTTTCGGAGCGCTGCTCCTTCGTCAGATAGAGTGGAAATCGGAAGAAAGTCTGAACATTCCTTTCATAAAAGATGCAGTGGTTTCTGCAATAATGGAGCTCAGTTCAGGCAGATACAAACCACTTCAGGATGCAGCTTCCAATCTAAATGGCCATCTGAACTGATCAGCTGCTCAGTTTCAGTTTATTTAAACAAAATTATTCAGTACCTTTTTATGTAGTGAGGAAAACCTAACTTATTCACTCACCAGGAAGATCCTTCATAATCCACTAATGATTTCAAAATTTTGTTCAGTCCTGATAGAATCCGGGCAAACTTCAATTTCCAAATCTGTGTATTCTATTCCTTTATGATCTCCTCACACCTGTTTTGCTTTGTGCATTAACAGCATCACTAAAAAGCTTAGTCACCTTCATTAAATTTCCAATTTATAAAATAAATGTTTTGATAAACTGAAAATAAAAAAAACGGCAGAAGTGGATTCAAAGGATGGCAAGTTTACTCCACTTAGCAATTTTGGCCATCTTTCCTTTAAGAATAAGAACAGATACGATAATTGTTCCCATTCATATGTCCTTTACTAAGCTAATTTGTTTTTGCTGATGTGGTATCTTGGGGATTCAATATAATCTTGGCTGATGCTATACGGTTTTAGGTTAGATCCTTTTTCTACTAATTAGAAAATAAATAATTTTATGTAGCATGCAACATTTCTTCCTCAAGGTTAAGATTATCTTTGTCATATATACATTAAATACTTTTAACAACTGGGTAATAACATTGATATATAAATTGCACGACAGTTTTCAAATATGTAGAATAATCATGTCATAATCATATGAATTATTATATAAAGATAATAAAATACACCTGCACAATGGAAAACATTTAAAATCTTGCATTTTACATTTTCTTGCATTTGCTACACATTTAAATATTTATATTGCAGTTTTAAAAGGGATAAATGCTGTGTTTAAAGTTTTATGGGAATTTCACTGGTAATATAATAAGTATTAGCTTTTTCGCATGGTGCATTTTTGTGAACTTTTCCACATTACAATACAGAGACACAGATTTTACCGTCCCCAATCGTTTTTTGTTGATCAAATGAGAGCAGAAACTCCCATTTGGGAGGGGCAACATGACATTTCACTTGAAAATTCTAAACAGGTCACAGACCTTGCACAGACCCAAAGGCAGTGGGTGGGAGCACTTAACTAAAGCGTGTAACCAGCTCAAGCTGCAGGTTAGCCCTTTTGCTAGCATTGGAATTGGAAATGTTACAATAAGCTTCTCATGAAGGCACAGAAATGTAAACTACAGCTAGAATTTGGATATGAACCAGTTTCACGAATTTATGTTGCGGTTTAGTAACTGGGATCACAGTTCTTTCTTTCGTCAGATTTTAGAAAACGGTACTTTTCTAAAAGCTATAAGCTAAAAAGAAACAAGAAGGCTGCCCTAGAAATGACCTAGAGCTTTCAGATTCTTTGAACACATCATTATTTCCATTGTTAAGATTGATTAATTGTGACTGATAAGTTGGAGTGAATCAAGATTTTGTCCTTATTGTCCACCATATTGCACAGAATAATTTAGTTTGAAAAATAGTGAAAGGCCAAACAAAATTGCAGCAGTTAAGAATGAATTCTATGCACTTTGTGCTTATATGAAACACAATATTAACCATTAGGTTTCTCAGTTTTGAAGCAGCCTAGATGAAAGCAAACTGGACAACATGACTTTAAAGAGTTTGCCCTTTCCAATAGAGTCAGGATTTGTGTATGGTACCAATGTTTTATTCTAGTGATAACATTATTTCTAATCCTCAAATAAAGTCTGCTGTTGATGATCTGCTTTCAGGGTTCACATGGTTTAAGCATCAAACTCTAAAAAAATAACCAATGGCACTATATTATTCCTGAAAAGTAAGACTAGTACCAATAGTTGCATAAATCTGCCAATCTTCTGCATGTCACAGTAAGTGACAAAACTCCATTGTAGTTTATCATTGGTTCTGTCTCAGTGTTTGCAAGAAACATAAGCAAGTCCTGATAAAAGTGTTTTGTGTGTGATTTTTTGGGGGGGAGGGGTGGGGTGAGGTGTTGAAATGATAAATGATGTCACTGAAAGCTGCACAATGCTACAACTTCACAATGGCACTGCACATGCATAAAATCAAAACGGCTTCTGAGAAATCCATTATTCCTCCCCTACAATAGGCCTGAAACTGTTTTACAAGCACTCCCAGTGTTTTTATTCACACACACTCTTAATAACATCCCACAACTTTAAGTGTATTTACAACTTAAATGTCATATGCAAGTTGAAACTGTAGTGTTGGACACTACAGGATGTTGCTCTTATTAGTTAAAATGCATAATCCACTTTGGAATAATGCAGGCATCAAATGCGTGAAGCCACACAGAATTGAACAATTAACTTTTATTAAACTCTTATTCCAAAAAAAAGTCAATTCATGCAGCTTTCTTTAAATTCCAACATTTGGATCATTTTGAAATATTTATACATTCGTAAAACTGACATTTTACTGAAACTAACGTGAAATAAAGAAAATCGTTGCTTTTTTGAAGACTGGAGTTTTTCAAATGTTGCAAAAAAAATCAAAATGTGCAGAAAAACCAAATAACCAATCACTGAGATTAAAAAAAGGTGTGTGAAAGTGCTTGGTGTGTATTAGTAATAAACAAGAACCATGCATGAAAAAAAAACTTTGTTTAACATACTCCGAAGATAAATTATTTTGGAGAAAAATCATCATGTTCTCAAACTGAACTGGAGCAACTCACAGACTTGAATTCAGCTTGCATGCATCTAGAATTAACCAAAGGACAGTTGAACCTTCAATCGTTTTTCATAGCCGGCGGGTTTGTAAGTTCCTCAGATGATCCAAATTCACTCTTTATGAAGTTTCAATTTGGAAAGCAGGTTGAAGTTTTCCAGCACATTCGCCCACTTCATTTGTGTGAACTTCAGGCTATTGCTCTCGGTTCCTGGCTGCAGGTGTGTGATCAGATTTGTTTTGGAGTATGTTCCTTTAGAAATGTTGGTGTAATACACTATCAATATAGTGGAGGATACATAGCAGAGACTTGCTGTCTGACTTTGTCGATAATCACAGGTACAGGTATTGAGGAATGCAGGTTGGAACATATTTCCCTTGAAATGTAATATTTTGAATATTATTCTTTTAGATTCTTACACAGCTTTTGGCATGTTTTTACCTTCCTGACTGGACACTGATACCTTATTTGACTTTGCTGCATTTGCCAAACTGGAGTGCTAACAGACATCTGTGCTTCCTACACAAATCAATCAATCTTTTGTGATATTCCACATGGTATGATGGAGGATACAGTTTCCTGCCTATTTTTTTGTCCCATTTTGCTCTGTCTCTCCGCTTCTGTCTCTGTCTCTTTCTTCTGCTTTTCTTTCCCCAAATCTTTTTTTTACATCTCGCTTCTGTTTCTTTTTCTATTCCTTGTTCTTTTCTTATGGGCAGGACGTAGTGGGTGGCATGGAAAAGAACCATCAACAGCTGTAAGGGTGCAAATCAGCTTGCAGATGTAGGAAAAATATGGCCTTGAGTGGTTCTCCTTTTATTCCTTCCTCCAGTTGATCTTACATTTCCAAACACTCTCACTCCTATCATGCCCTTACCTCTTCAGCCTCTTACCATTCCTTCCCTCTCCTGCCAATCTTTCATGTGCAGCGCCATACCATTTCTTTCCCTTGAAACTACACACTCAACCACCGTATGTTTTCCCTCCCCTTGTTTTGCTGTTGGTTCATTACCTTTAACTTACAAATTCCATTCACTACCCCTAAGGATTAAGGGTCAAGAAGTCTCTTCACTCTCCAAAATATTTTCCTCCTCCTCCCTCCCTTTTATTTTCCCCTTTCTTATCAATTTGTTCTTTCTGCTTCTCTCAAAATGCTTTATTTACATTTAACAAAATTAACCTGGCTGTCTTCTTTGAAAAGGAATCAAATGTGAAAGAATCACTGTGCGTGTCTCTGTACTGCCTCAGTTGCTCGCAGTTAGAACCACTATCCTGCTGGTGGATGCATTCACTTAAGTCCTTGCTAACTGGCAACCAATTGAGATAATTATTTTGTTTCAAACTGTAATAAATGCAAATTAAAACAATAGCTACAACTGGTGTGTATTAAATACAGTATAATTATTTCTCAGTTCCTTTAAAAATAGTCTATATAAAATTTTTCTCAATAAAGATTTTGAAATTTATCTACTAGCTTTTGTCAAATAAACTTGAAAACAACTGAGCAGGAACTACTAGAAGCTGAAGAAAAATATTCCATGCTTAAAAAAAATCAGGTAGTCACCATGTGCTTAGAATTCACAGTCCAAATCTAGAGTGACACCATATTGGTCAAAAATATCAAATCAGAGCTCAAGCTTTTAGAACGGCTGATGCCTTCAGGAGAAAAACTTGAATAGAAGTATTCTCTCTCTCTCTCTTCGGGTACGATTCCCTAAGATGGCATTGGCAACCCTGGTCTCCCATGTCACACAACAAAAACAGAAAATGCTGGAAAATCTCAGCAGGTTGGACAGCGTGGGTTTCCTCCAGGTGCTCCGGTTTCCTCCCACAGTCCGAAAGACATGCTGGTTAATTGCATTAGCCATGCTAAATTCTCCCTCAGTGTACCCAAACAGCCGACAGAGTATGGCGACTAGGGGATTTTCACAGTAACTTCATTACAGTGTTAATGTAAGCCTACTTGTAACACTAATAAATAAACTTTAACTCTAGCATCTGTGGAGAGAGAATAGAGCCAATATTTTGAGTCTGGATGACCATTTGTCGAAGGGTCATCCAGACTCGAAATGTTGGCTCTATTCTCTCTCCAGAGATGCTGCTGACCTGCTGAGAATTTCCAGCTTTATCAGTTTTTATTTCAGATTCCAGCATCCACGGTATTTTGCCTTTATAATGGTCTCCCATGTGTTAGGCCATGGTTATACTGGGCAAAGTACTGCGGTGATTTGCCATTGCCTTCTGCAGTTTCTGGCTGACCAGAAAACTCTTCCATATTTACCACTTGCCATTGACGTATTGGAAGTTTTTGCAGGTTGATAATCAACCTGTTTGCCCACATTATGAATGTAAATAGAGGTATTATATGAGACAAAAGATAATTTAATTAAAACATTTCTTCTAATTATTTTTTGCTTCTTAAAAATTAATCAGATTATTGTTATATGCATAATTGTTTTGTTTTATTTTGTTTTGGATGTTAAATATTTCAGTTACAAATTAAAATGGCAGATCATAGTTCTTGGATTAGAATTGACAAATCTGCTTCACAATGCCACTTGATGGCCAAAACCTGTAACTGCATACATAATAGAAGATGATCTTTTAATAGGGTAATTTCAGAGTTGTAGCTTTTAGTCATTCAAGAAATATGGGCTTTCCTGGCTAGGTGAGCATTTATTGCCCATTCCCTAGATGCTCTTGAAGTCTGGTTAGCTCATATGGTTGGAGTTTTAATCATACTAAAGGCCTGCTTTTTCCTACTTGCCCCATTGTGATATCATGGCAGAATGGAAGCAGGATTAGCAACCCTCAGACAACAAGGATGTAAATAGAGGTGGAGACACAAAATTTCAGAGATATAGTTGATTTTGTGACTGCGGAAATAAGACAAGTAAGTGTTCTCAATGGGAAAATTCTAACGGTCTCACTTACAGAGGTAATTACAATGTAGCAGGATATTCACACAGTCAACACTGACAAGTCTATACAGAATTTACAGGTAAGGAAATATATTAATTTTAATAATACATTAGTAGCTTTCATGTTATTTTGCTCACAGTGAATCCTCTGTTGGCTTGATCTTTTGTATGTTGTCATAATTTCTCTGTGTATCTTTTTAACTGTTTCACTGTCTCTGTCCACCTACTGTATGGTTTATCCAGCCGTCCAATCTCTCTCTCGTTGTTCTATGTATTCTTACAGATGTCTGCCTATCTGGCTGTCCCATCTACTCCTGTTTTCCCATCTGTTTCTCTATTCCGAAACACCTCCTTTCTCACCCTGTTTGCTCAATCTTTCATCTTTTCCACCAATTTATTTATTTCCCTGACCCCTCTGTGTGTGACTCTTTGATGTTCAAATATTTCTCGTATCTTCTTTTGGCTTAGGTTTCATTTGCAGGTTGGGTGCACATAGTGAGGAATCTGACTTTTAAAAATAGCTGTCCGTGCATTGGAGTTTTGTTCTGGGAGTATGGATTATATTAGAAATTGGGTCGGGCAATCCTGGAAGGAGTGAGGATGATGCTGATGTGGAGGTGGTTGGGTACGTGGCCTGTCTTGAGGCTCCAACACTGTGACCAAAACTTTTTAAATAAAGAATAAGACATTAAACATCTCTCTAGCCCTTACATCCCTTCACCAGCCTCCTTCCCTCCTCCCCCTCCCACACATACATACTCTACATGCATCATCATCCAGGTCAACCCATGCCACCTCATGTTCTGTTCCACCCCCATAATTCTTCATACCCATCATGCCAACCTGTGTCCTTGTATTCACCCTGTCCACTCATACCTTTCATGGCAACCTATACTCATGTGACCACCACCAATAGCCCCCATACCTATGCCAACCTATGCCACTGTTTCCACCCCCATAGCTCCCTTTCCCTCCATGCCAAACTATGCCCCTGTACCTCCCCAAAAAGACCATGCTCACAGTTGTGTTCAACGGAGGAAGTGCGAGATTGCCCTGACAACCTATGAAACAGTTCGCCTCTGTCTGGATGATATCAATTGTTCAAATGTTCTGCAGTGTTTGTAGATGAAGCCCATAAGATAAAGAATCCTAAAGCTCAGATCACACAGGCTTTGGAGTCCCTGAAGTGCAAGGTTAGAATTGGGCTAACTGGAACCATTTTTCAGAACAACATGGATGAGCTATCGTGCATCATGGACTGGGCAATACCAGGTTGCCTGGACAACAGAGCTCGTTTTAAGGAAGAGTTGACAAACTTAGTGCCAACTCATGGCAACCCATGACACCTCCTCATCCACCACTCTTTGCCCTTACAGCTATCATACCAACCCATTCTGTATCCACCATGAGCAGACCCCAGGAACAGTGCAGAGATGATATAAAATAAAGTTTTATAAAATAAAATTCTAAATGTCTATTGAAGATCACTACATTGAAAACCACCCTCTTCATAAAAGAGGTTGACTACATTTACATTTCTTCAATTACACAAGACTTTATAATAACAAACATCTCATTTGAGTGTACAATCCCTTGTAACAACAAGAATTGGAATTCATAGTCCCACTTCAAAAAGTCTATAGCCACTTGTAGCTGACAATCAAATGGCAAGCATCGAGCTGCAATAATAGATGGTTGTGTAATCAGTCATGTAGCAGCAGCAACAAGCTAGTAATGGAAGCCCTAAGAATTTTGTCAACAGATAGCATGAAATAGCAAAATAAGGATTTATTTTAACACTACAGACATTCTTTCAAAGACTTAAAGGGAAGGACTTTTAAAACCTTGACAACTCCCTTTGGCCAGTTCTTTTGACAGTTCCTCTTGACTGCTCCTCTTGACATTTGTGACAGGTCCTCTTGACATGTCCTCTTGATAATTTTGACTGTTGATTTTGACGGGTCTGTCGACAGTTCCAATGAGCTTGACAGTTAATGAGTTTATGCACTTTTTATGCACATCCATGCCTACTTTTAACAATTCCAAAGATCATCTGATCTTCCACAAAGATGCCCTGGGATCAGCTCCATAGGGGTACCTTACAACTCAAAGAGGTACTCTGGCTATCCAAAGAAATGCACAAACTTTAGACCTGCTTTTAGCAGGGTTATTCTGCACACTTTGGGTCTTGAACTTTTAGGCTACCAAAATCCAACTTGAATTCCTGAAACCTGCATGTGTGTAATATGAACCTCCTCCATGAAAATTGGAAGTGCCGTTTGGGGGCAGGACTTGCAATTTCAGGGTTCATGTGCCATCCGGAGAAACACTCTGTCATGGCGAAAATCCAGCCTTTGTCTGTACAAAAGCTTTCTCTCTTGGTCCTCCAATACCTGTTTCTGTAGTCCTTTGGTATTTCTGTCCCCAGTCTCTCCATCTGTCTCCCAATTTCTCTCTTTGTCACCAATGACTATATTTATTCCCTCCAAATCCTTTGAACCTGCAATGTTCCCACACCAATGCTTGTTGTAATCCAATGCCCTGAAATTGACCTCTGCTCTGGTAATGGGGCTGGAGAGCATTGACCCTCACCCTGCACTGAATGATGTCTATGAACAAATACAGGATTGGTACTGATGTTAGTGTGCCCATTCTATTCCCTTCAGCGAAGGAAATCTGCTATCCTTACCTGGCCTAGAAAGCCCCTTAGTTGTTTACAGCTACAAAGTGCCTACATCACATGGACTGCAGCAGTTCAAGAAGGCAGCTCACCACGGCAGTTAGGAATAGGCGATGAATGTTGGCCTAGCCAGCAAAGCCCACATCCCATGAATGTAAAAAAAATACAAAAGCCTTTCTTGGAGAAAGACTGCCAGACAGCGCAACTGGATGTGACAAATGGTTTGAGAACAGGCACAGATATTGGGCAGAATTCTCCCATCCCACCCACCATGGGAATTGTAGCAGGCGGACAGAAAATTTGGTGAACCAATTGAAGGGCCATTGAGCTTGGGCAGGAATTTCCAGTCTTCGGGCGCATGCGGCCGGAAAATCCTGCCCATTATAATTGGTGGGGGTGGCACATTGGAGGAGTGAGAAAAGGAGCCATTAGATCTGACCAGCAATACCCTCAGAAGGAAGAGAAAGGTTGCACCAATTGCCAACAGGACAGAGATCATCTAAACTGTTGGCTGGGCAGCAGCTACTGGAAGAGCAGAAATGTTAGGAAGTGGTGTTTGGACATGAGATCAGTTTGGGTCAGTAAATTAGACCAGCAGTTGGAGCATCAACCAGCAGTGGTTGGGAGCTGAAGGGAACTGATGTGTTCAGCAAGGCCAGAAATTAAATCAGCCAAATTGGGGGATTGGGTGGGAAGGAAGTACAGGAAACATGTTACTGAGGAAACGATTAAAACGCATTATAATGTACATTCAAATGCTCCGAGTTACACCAGCATAGTGACTCCATGGCAGAACCGCAAGTGCATGTGCAGACAACTGGAATTTTTCAAAACTTCTCAATATATTATTTAACAATATGTGAAATGAACCCTTATTTTGATACCACCTACAGGTATAACAGATACTACAGATAAATGTTGAAAGTTTTAAAATAGGTTCCTCATTGATGAAGCCTGATATAGGAGTTTACAATACATTTGAAGATGGAGTGCTGGCACATTTAATATATAATGGACACAGTTTCTTCTGCTGTGGATAAATTGAACAGCTATATATCTGTAACCCTTCCAGTGCATTCCAAACTTGACAGGAATGCACTGGAAGTATTGAAAATTAGGCCAGAACCCACCTTACCATAAAACCATAGAACCCCTAAAGTGCAGAAAGAGACCATTTGACTCTCCGAAAGAACATCCCACATAGGCCTCCCCTCTGTCCTATCCTCCTAACTCCACGCATTTATCATGGCTAATCCACCTAACCTAATAACTTTGGACCGAATCTCAAGGTTCCTCTATGATTAGCAGGGGGTATAGTTTACAGTCACCCCACCAAAGTTATTAATGCAGGAGAAGGTGTAATCATAGAATATCTACTCTGAGAGTTCCTGTTTTCTGATGCTGGGAGGGTGCCAGGATAGTGGATGGAAGGGGAATCCACATGAGGGTCTAGGCTGGGATCATGGCCTGGATCCCGTCAAAACAAATCTATTTTTCTTTCACAATCATTTCAAAGTGTCATCCTTATGAAAAGAACTGCAGACAGCAAGATAAATTCTTTCTGATGGATGGGTGGTGGATGACAACATCTATTGGACTATCTAGTAGAATCCCTAGATCAATTCAGAGTGGCACAAGTGCCTGCAGTTGGCACGTTAAACAGAGAATCTCTCAATGACCCTGTGAACTTTGTTAAGATTAGTCCTAAGTGAGGGGCCAAAATAGCTTCACCTCATGTGGATATTTGGTGCTCAAGTAAGAATTTCCCTGCGAGATTCAGGACCCTGCTGTCAGGATCAAACTGGAGTCTGTACTGCATGGGGAGCTAGTTGTGATTTTCCCTGAATTGGCCAATTAGTGGCCAGAGGCTCACTGTCTGGAGGGCAAATAGGAGATGCTTCAGCATTTAAGAAACATTTCAAGGTAAGTGAGAATGAAAGAGGGGGCATTCCAAAATTTTAAAATTTACAATAAAAATGCCCTTGAAAGCTGGGCACCAGTGTGGAGGTAAAACCCTTCCAGAGGGCAGTCTGTGGCTGCAGCTGAAGCAAGGTAGGCAGGGAGGGAAAATGTACAGGGGAAGGAATAGAATCCCACCTACACATTTAGCTGCTTGCCCCGTCTGGGCCTAAAAGTCCAGCCCCAAGTTGCTTTCACTAATGGATGATTCTATTCATAATAAGTGCCTTTAAACTGACTTTGGAATGTATCTCAATTTGAGTTATAGCTAGATCGTTACCCTCACAAATTTAAACAGTGCCATGACTATTCATACCTTTCTACCAGGTTTCTAGAGTATTTAACTGCATAAATGAACCTAATCGCAGCTCAGCTAGAATTCTAATAAGGTACAGAAATCCAGTGAATATAATGCAATTATGTTTGATGGTAAAGGTCATTACACTTGTTGTATAGACAAGAAAATATTTATCAATTATTCCTGTCAAATAAATCTAGATTCACATTAAAAATATTGTTGGCATGTAGGCAGTGCTGTTAAGTTTAGCAGTGATCACCCATCCTCATTGCATACATACACTACAGAATCACTCACTTTTTCACCTGTGGAGAGAAGCATTTTCCAAATCATTAAGAAACTTTAAAACAAGGTGGAAGCTGTTACCATATTGCAATGCCTAATGAATGTCCGAGCAAATAATTAAGTAGCAAAAAGCTGCTACTTTTGTGAGGAAGTCTATAACTAATCTGAAAACAGGTGATTGCTGCTTCACGCCAAGTTACATTGTGCATAAATTACACAGTCATAAAGATTAAGAGTTGGGACTTGTACTCTAGTGTGACTTGTATAAGGATTTAGTCAAATCAAGTCCTCCAAAATGTAAAAGAGGACTAAGTACGAAACATCTTGGCACATATGACAGACACTTTTTTTTAACAAAAGGATTAGACAATTGAACGACTATCTTTGCAACTAGAAAACAGACTTTCCCTATACATGTGATAATGCCCAGCTATACTTGCAATACTTAACTAAGAATTAAAAATCCTTCTACTGATATTCTGATATGAAAAAAGTTACAAAATTTAAATCTGAAGCAGAGGTTGTACCAGCATAGTGACTTTAAATAAGGCTGTATTAAGTGCAAGCTGGGAAAGAAGCAGGTTTGAGGGGTATTTTAACAATTTTAACCCCCTTTTAGAACATAGAACATAGAAAAACTACAGCACAATACAGGCCCTTCAGCCCACAAAGTTGTGCCGAACATGATTCTATCTTAGCGATTAAGTGAGAACTCATGAGAAAACATGCTTATCTGAGCAAAGTGGATTAACTGAGTATTTCCAGCAGATGCTCTCTGTGGAGGATGTGATGACTGAAAAACTGTGTGCTTAACTTTACTTTTTGCTACGTACCAGTATCAACTTATGTTCTTGAATACAGTGCTTCTGACATATCAGGTGATCTAGTTAATTATTAATATTAATATATTAAGTCAACATAAACATGCTACTAAGAAGTTCCTTATTTAGATTATGCTATTCTTCAGTCTGGCATATACAAATCTCATAACATATTCCAATAAATTTCAGAAGGCTAATGGTTCAGTGTAATGCACAATAATAATGATATCACTTAATGCTGTTGTGTGCCATTGAGCAAACCAGTGAAGTGCCAATTAAACAGTGCTATTTAATTTGCACCATTCATGTTATATTCCCTGTAATAATGGCTTTAAATATAATTCAGGGTATAACTGTGCAGGTAAGACACCTGGGCCTATGTAATATTTCTGTAAGTTTAGATGGAAATGGAGCCCAAAGTTTGTGTGGTTTACCTATTCCAACTAAATGCACATCAGTATTGTTATATGTCTATCTGTTCTTGATAGCAGTATTGGATGAAATTTGTGTTCATACAGAAATTGAAGAGACATCATTTGCATTTTATGAACTCCAGCTGACATACTATGAAATTACACTCAAATCCTTGGCTCTGAGAGGGGCAGAAATATTGGTGAAGGCTGGTGTTATATTGCAGACAGTCACGGAGGCGCACATTATACTAACAATTTGATACTGGATTTATGCCAAGCCTCAGTATCATTTACTTGCATAACAACTTCATAATGAACTCCAGTCACTTTTAAATCATGGAATATTTATTAACCATTAATCAGTGTTGCTTGAATTCTTGATTATTTAAGCATATAACTTCACTGAAGCTATTTAAAAGTGGTAGAAGCAAAAACGTATCAGCATTTTCTATAATCAAGATTGTTTTGTATTGATTATCAAATATCTCACCTTAAGTTAACAGCGCCTGGGGCACTAGGAACTCTGTCCACGTTACGCTCACTTTGTGCTGTATGTGGTGCCGAGTGGGACCCTATTTGGGGCTGATAATAAAAATTAAGTCAAGTTCCTTGCAATTGAAGAGCAATTAACTTAAAGTTTCCTGTAGAACATCTTTTACCTACCAATGGGAAATATGGACAAATATTATCTTTTCCTTGAAAATCAATCCCAACAGAATCACGAATCTTTGTGAAAAAACAGATATGGCAAATTAAGATAACATTGCATTAAACTTGTGCTTTTTTTTACTGTGACAGCATTAAATTTGTATATACTCTCCCCAGTCCTCTGGTCTCTCTGACTGGCACACCAACTGCGGTCAAGAGGATAAACAAGTCTATACAACTCAATGATGAGTAACAGAAGACAAATCATTTCTAGGCTACTAATCCTACCTATCTCTACTGGCTATAACTGGAAACCTTGTGGTGAGACAACTCAAATCTGCATCCCAAACAGTTATGATACGGCTTATATGTGTTTCAACCCATCCTACCATGTAAGAACAAAAGCATCCTGCATTTATGTAGCATCTTTATCATAGAAAAATTATCTACAGTGCTTTAAAGAAGCATAATCTGAAAAAAATGGATGGCAAGTCAAAGAGGGAGAACTAGGCGGGATGACCAATACTTTGGCTGAACTGATGGAGTTTAAGGAGGGTTTAATTGGAGGAGAATGAGATGGAGAGCAGAGGTATTTAGGCAGCGAAATTGTGGGGTGAATGGAGGTTGGCTCAGAGGAATGGAAAGTTAATGGAGAGGCAGGTGTGTAAGCATTGAAGAAAGTTAGAGATAGAGAAGGGTGAGGACAGAGGAGTTAAACATAATGAAGAGAATTTTAGATTGGAAACATTGGGATTTTTTTCTGAGCCTGTCTCGCCTGACCTTCTGACTCAGGTGGGGTGTGATGCAGGTGCAGTGTTTTGCGGCAGCTCACTGTACGGCAGAAGATATCCATTCCATCTGACGAAGGAACAGGGCTCCGAAAGCTAATGGCATTTGCTACCAAATAAACCTGTTGGACTTTAACCTGGTGTTGTTAAAACTCTTGAAGTGCAGCTCCGTCAGGTTGAAGGAGGACATGCTCCTCTTTGTGGCACAAACTGCTGTAAACCAAGTAAGTTAAAGGTCCCATGAAATTTAAAGGTCCTTAACAGCCCAGGGAGAAGTTAGTGTCTAAGGTAAGTTGTTAGAATTTGGAGGGAGTGGGGTGGATTGGAAGCCGAAGGTGGGGGTGTTGGAGGTCAGCGGGGTCAGGCCTTAGAAGATGTGGGGGTGGTCGGACCTTGGGGAAAATGGGGAAGTGAGGCCTCAGAAGGGGATGGGGTGGGACCTTGGGATGTAATGAAGAGGTGGGGTGGCGGGGGAGAGATCGGACCTCATTGGAGTGAGGTGGATCAGTGGATCAATCCTTGTGGGAGGGGATTGGACTTCACGACATGGATTGGGTCGGATCTCGGAGGGGGTCGGGGTGGGTGTGGGTTGGTTCGGACCTTAGGGGATGAGGGTGGGCAGACCACATGGGGGTGGGTGAAAAGGGTCGGACATTGATGGAGGTGGACCTGGACAGGTCAGGGGTGGGTGAAACCTCAGGAGGGGATAATGTTAGGTCAGACCTCAGGTGGAGGGGAAGGTCGTGTTGTGTGGAGATCAGGATGTATCTGGTTGGGGTGGGGTCAGACCTGCAGGGTGGGGCAGTGGTGGGGCCGGAGCGGGTCAGGCCTGCTGAGTGGTGCCGGGTATGGGGAATTTGGATGAGGTGGGGGTTCGGGCCTCCTTTGGTCAGGTGGGTGGGTAGGGTTGGCAGGCATCTGGGGCAGGGAAATCCCATGAGGAGCTCAGGAATGGCGGGAGTTCCATTGCAGGGGTGGGGGGGGGGGGGGGGGGTGCGGTTGTGGGAGGTGATTGGTCTGGGGTTGTACAATAGCTACCCAAAAGTTAGAAGTGGCTTTAATTCTTCTAATCTTTTCTGGCTAACTATTTGTGTAACATATTTTGAACCATCCGAAGTTTGTGATTTAAATCACAATTACCCAGAGGAAGTTGAGCTTCTGGGCAATTGCCTTGCACAGCCTGACCTTGGAACTTCTGAATGGGATTCCCCAATACCCCTCCTCAATCCGACCCTGGTGAGTTTGGAGGTTATGACATAGTTGAATCAGAAATTCAGAAATCATAGATTTATCCTCACATTTGTTGAATACTATTTGAAGTTTCAATGGGAAAAATATATTACCTCTTTTCATCTCAATTTTGTTTAGGTATTTTATTGTAAAACATGAAACTACATTTTTCCCCAAATGTGTCTGCTCTACATTCAGATTTTTCTATGGTTTCTTTGTGAGTTTCGAGGCTGTATCATAGTAAACTGTGTAAATTGTGTATTTAAGGAAAGAGACTCATGCTGCCCTACATACAATAATGTAACCTTAACCCTGAAGTGTAGTTCCTTATGATCACATATTTATGTCTTTCTTCTTGTCTACATCTTCAAATTGTATATAGATGCGCTGAGCAAACATTTGATAAGGCAAAGCTTGATACTCAAACTGAGTGAATATATAATGATCATATATGATTAGAGCCACATAGTTCAATCCATACAACTTATCTTTGGATAATACTAATAAACAAAGAAAGGTGAGAGAGGGAAAGTTTAAGGGAGATGTGCGGGGGAAGTTTTTCATGCAGAGAGTGGTGGGTGCCTGGAATGCGCTGCCAGAGGACGTGGTAGAAGCAGGCACATTAGCAACATTTAAGAGGATCTGGATGGCTACATGAATAGGGAGAGAATAGAGGGATATGGACCAAGTAAGGGCAGAATGTTTTTCTTTAGTTAAGTTAGGGCATCATAATCGGCATGGACATGGAGGGCTGAAGGGCCTGTTCCTGTGCTGTACTTTGTTCTTTGTTCTAACTATCCTTCCCCACATCAGCCTTATTTGACATAAACAAATTTCTGCTGCCCTGTAAATTTAACCCTTTGACAGCTAAGCAATGGTTGTATTTTTAACGTAGTTCACTCAGGTCCCTCTGCTGCGGCACAGTCAGAAATTGTGAAAGTGACTGTGTGATACTCATATATTGTAACAACGTCACGTTGCTGGTATTTTATGAAAGCTTCTTGAGCAAAATAAAAGGAGGAAAATTAAAATATTTTGATTATGTAAAATGATGGATGGTCCTGCTTGGCTTCCTCCTGAGGTCCCCACCATTATAGATGCTGGCATTCAGCCAATTCAATTTACTCTATGTAACATCAAGAAATGGTTGAATGCAATGGACACAACAAAAGCTATCAGCCCAATAGCAGAGCGCAAAGACAACTTTCATTCTCTCTCTCTGGTTTGTGCTATTTTTGACCTTGCAGCTAAAGTGCCCTGCAAACGAAAATTGCAACAATCCTTCTGAAGTTTCGGAAAACAGCAAGATAAAAATCATCAACTTTTCAAGGGAAAAACATGGTAATAAAGAATCTATAAAACCAGAGACAGTAGAGCTAGTTCGCTAAGGCCACATACATAGAGGTAATTACATAATATTCCTTTCTAGGATAGAGTAGTGGCAGGGTAGGATTTTTGCCTGCAGGTGCTGAGGATCATTTCCCATGCATGATATGCACCTAGTGAGATTCCTGCTGTCAAGAAACAACCTACCATCCGCCCTATGGGAAATGTTGCAGCACCACATGAGACAGAAACAGCACCGAAGGGGCAGAGGTTTCCCAAAGATTGATGGAGCTGCAGTCTTATAGGCCTTGGCAGGAGCAAAGGCTCATTTTGGTAAATCACTGGGAATAAAACTGAAGGAAGAGTGTTTCATGACAAAGCATTATCCTTCCATGAGACAACTTTGGCCACTTTTAAGAGCCCATGGTTACTTTATCCATGATGCTATTGGGAAGTAATAGCAACACGTGAACTGGAGCAAAATATGCTGGAATTTTGGTTGATTCCTCCCCCCACCAGCCCCCCCCGCCCCGCCCCACCCCCACGTATCATTTGCAAGTAATGGGTGAAGAGGCAGTGGCTAGCGGGATTCTCTGGGGAATCGTGAGGTGGGTGGGATGGTGGGAGGAAAGAACTGCAGATTAGGCATTGAGGCAACATTGACCAAACTTTCCATAAATCTCTGCCACTATCCTGTCCAAGTTCCAGAAGGATCACAGAGGAAAATGTAGTCTGACATGTTTACTTTTATCTGGCGTGTGCCGAAATCTTGCTGCCATTCACGCCAGCGGGATCTTACGGTCCTTCCGACGGCCCACCCCCACCTTGCGTTTCCTGGTGGCAAGGGACTAATATAGGCAGAATTATTTTCGGCTTCAGTTGCAGGCTTGCTGCAGCAAGGCCATAAGATCCTGCCGCCAGCGATTGGTGCGCTGCCTCCTGCCATCGTGGAACACACCGTGGAGAGGGAGAAAACTCCTGCTCACACCGTTTGCTTTTCAAGTTATGCTAGGCTGAGAAATTGTGGAAGTCACCAGATAGCAGCATAGCCCTCCTTCCACATTGCCCCCCCATGTCTTCGCCATGCTGCCACCCCACCCCTCCCTCACCTTGCACTCCACCCTCAGTCGAATTTTGGAACTCTTTTGCAGTGGTTGCACGAGTCCCACAGCACAGTGCAGTGTGTGGCACCAAGGAGAAGGAGACTCCTGTACTCCCCAAGCTCAGACGCAGTACTGAATTGAGACTGTGACACAGGAGGGTCGATGCATCCAGCAGCACGGTGCTATCTATGAAGTCCAGCTTGGCATGGAGATGGAGGGCAGGAACCAGTCTGTCCAGGCAGAGTGGTGAACAGTGCATCACAAGCAGCACAGCATTATGGCAGAAAACACTGTTGCACTCACCTCAAAGTATCTTGCCAACTAAGGTCCGCCTTGTGCATGTCATGCTTTGGCAATCAGGTTTGATACCAATGTGATTTCCCGCTGGTGTGAAGCAAGATTATTTTAATGAGCATTCATAAGAGACAATTGCAAATGGCCTTCACAGCACCTGCCAGCAGGATGATCGACTCACCATTGACCTGCCATTGGGAGAATTGCAATGTAATTTTATATCGGCAGGTTTAAGACTTTTTGGCTTTTGCCATATCCTCCACGTTCCCTCCGCCCTCAAACCTCCACCAGTCCAGCGACTAATGTCCCATCGCACCCAGACTACTCTTCCAACAGCTAAAAACCTCTGAAACCCAGAAGCAGTAATAGGAGTGAGTGACAAAATCAAAGTGATGACAGAAAGCCAAATTCCACTTCGATAAAGCTGCAAAATTATTGCCAGAACTGAGCATTGGAAGGCTTATCAAAGTGCAAACATTCAATGCACTCAACAAAAGTTAGCCCTCTTGGAAACTTGGGACTTGTGTGGTGCAGTGTAACCTCCATCACACTCAGTGAAAGTGAACAACCAAGATATATCATTGCAGCTGCAGACATACATGCATCGGGTGAAGCTACTTCTTCATAACAGACAACTGATGAGGCAGATTTTGCCAACTGAACAAGGAATTGATCGATCTTCACTCCCGGAAGTCAATTGTCCTCTAACTGAGAAAGGGCAGTGGAGGCAGGTTTCATTGAGGTATTCAAAAGGGTATTGGATTGCTATCTGAAAAGAAATAATGTGCAAAGTTACGGGGATAAAGCAAGGAGTGGGATTAGGTAGAATGCTCTTTCGGCGCGCCAGTATAGACATGATGAGTTGAATGGCCTCCTTCTGCACTGTGATAATTCTGTGATACTGTAATTTACCACAGTAGAGACATTTGCCATGTGATGACATCCCCGAGAGAGGCAAAGTCACCCCTGCAGGTCCTAGGCAACCAGCCAACGACATTCACACGTGTACCAAATTAAGACATGAATGGTTTAAAGATTATGGGTACAAAGTGTATGTGAAGACAGATGAAATGGAAAAGACTAGAATAGTTTTTCATTCATGTGTCATCATTTTCTTTATGGATAATGTATGCCAATGATTGGATGTGCCTAATGTTTTTATGAAAAGAGGGATGTGTGGAGAAATACCTTTGTAAACTGTGGCTTGCCATACTCATATGACCTCTGATGCCATCTTGGATAAATAAAGGTTTTGGACAGTAATTATTTTATACACCACATGGAACACACAATGGGCTTACCAATGGGAACTCCAGTTTACCTGATCTATGTGCTGGAGGAAGAAGAACAGAGAAAAAGCAATTAATCAGACTATGGCAGAGGACAATTACACTATGCCAGGACTACCCCCAACTAGCAGGATTAATATATCCAAATGCATTTTGCTAAACTTTACCCAGGAGCTCTATCTCAAGTGCTAAGCTTCACTTATGAAGCTTTGGACAACTTCAAGTATTTCTTTAACTGATCTGTAAACCACCTTCACAGCTCTTAGAGAAAGTTATCAACACTTAATGCCATTTGTTTATTCCAGAAACCCACAGGTATCTTTTACCAAATCAGCTAGTCTGCTATGCAATAAGACAAGTCACCATAGTTCCCTTTGCCTGGGCAGCTCAATATCTGCAATTTGACAATGTGCTCATGTAAGAGTTGCGAGAACCAGGATATATTTTAGGATTGGCACATTCGCTATGATTAGGGGTGTTAAAGATCGCCTGTGACACCACATCCCTGGGGAAGCTGATGTGTTCCGTCACCTGAGCAAAGAGTGTGTATCTATGATGATAGTGACGCACTCGTGGGTGGCTGATTGAGAAATGTTGCAGACCTCCTCGAAAGGAGTCAGGCGTCTATAATTTGAGGGCCATGGTGACCTTCAGTGGAACAGGCAGAATGTGCATCGATTGTGGCGTGAGATCCTCCTTCACCATGGTACAGATCTCCCCAACCATTTGAGCTTTGAGAGGGGAAATGTCAATAGAAAATGAATGTGGTATTGGATTGTGGTTTTCTTAAGATATCACTGAACCTCACAGACACAAGTTAATCTGCAGCCATCTGAGAGACACAGAGAATGCGATAGAGGCATCAATCCTGCAACTGAAGCCGAAAAAAATTCTGCCTATATTAGTCACCACGCAAAACATGGGTCTGAGTTCAGGCTCAGATTGAATAATAGAAATCATAGAATCATAGAAACCCTACAGTGCAGAAGAAGGCCATTCAGCCCGTCGAGTCTGCACCGACAACAATCCCACCTAGTCCCTAACCCTGTAACCCTACATATTTACCCCACTAAGCCCTCTAACCTACGCATCCCAGGACACTAAGGAGCAATTTAGCATGGCCAATGCACCGAACCCACACATCTTTGGACTGTGGGAGGAAACCGGAGCACCCGGAGGAAACCCACACAGACACGGGGAGAACATGCAAACTTCACACAGTCACCCAAGCCGGGAATTGAACCCAAGTCCCTGGAGATGTGAGGCAGCAATGCTAACCATTTTGCCACTGTACTGCCCCCAGAGAGTTTTGCGTTCCCAGTTTTTGATCCCAGACAGTTCTGGTTCTCAGTGTTGCTTTCAAGGTTTTTGTTCCCAGTCTTTTGCTTCCAGACAGTTTTTGTTCCCAGTCTTTTGTGGGGTGAGTTAAAGGAACCTGGAAGATTCTCCTATCTTGGGCTAGAAGGAAGTAATCTCCAGTATAATTTTGCAGTGTAAAGCAGATGTGGGATTAGAAATTATCTCATTGGGAACAGTAAAATGAAGCAAATCATTGGGAGCTGCGAATAATTTTAGATTGGTTCCTGGAGAATGAAGTATCCATTTAAAGGACTGGATATCATATAACCGTAACAAGATATTTTTTGATAGTGCTAAATGTTAAATGGGGAATTTTTTTCTTTAGTTTACAAAATAAATTGCATACAAAATAGTGTTTAGTCAATGGTGCTATTGGTGTGTTTGTTACAGCATAAGTCTTAAACTTGAATATTTTTGTGTGATCCTTTCAGTCAGTCACTGAAAATTCATACATGTTTTTAAGAGCTATGAGTCATTACAGGGGTCATAACAATTCAATGACTGCTTGTGGATTCAAATCCACAGGCTGAAATGAGTATAATTGGATTTACCAGAGTTTAAACAAGATTTCACGGTAACCTTCGCTGTGTGCATTGAAAAGTTAACATGGCTATGTCTATAGCTGAAGTATTCCTTAAAAGAGAGAACATGTATGCATGTGCCTTGTTATGGTAATAATGTTTCATTTGAAGGCAATAGCAGGGAAGTGTAAAATAGATTTTAAAAGTATGGGCAAAAAGGCAGAAATATTTGAAGTATTGGCTCAACATCTGCACCTGGGGGAAGAAAGGAATAATCTAGATGAAATACAGGTTGAGTTAGTTGGGATTCAGTTGTAAATGGAATTTGAGAAAAAAAAGTGAAAACTTAAACTTGCATTCCAAAGAGCAAAAGTGCAGGAAAGCCTTGCATGGCAAAGAGAAAGTGAAAATGGAAAATCTAAAAGGGAAAAACTTGAATTCCAGAGAGAAAAAGAAGCAAGAAAATTTGAAATATGCATCGTAAGGCATTGATTATACGAACAGGGAATATTTAAATTCAATGAAGAAGGAGTTGAAATGTATTTATCTTATTTGAGAGAATTGCTACAATGTTAGAATGACTGAGAGAAATTTGGACAAATTTATTTCAAAGTGTTTTGGTAGAGAAAGTGTTGGAGGTTTATTCAACCCTTTCAGATGAACTGTCTGCAGATATAGTTAAGATTGCTGTGCTTAATTTGTATAAATTAGTTTCAGAAGCTTAAGGAGGCCACTAATTCCCCTATGTGCAGGGTAGGTTGATTGGCTCTGCTAAATTGCCCCTTAGTGTCAACAGGTGTGTAGATTAGGGGAATTAGTGGCCTCCTTAAGCAAAAGTTTAGAAATCTGAGGACGAGACAGAATCAGACTTTGTGGAATTTGTTGAGAAAAATGAATTGTATTTGATATTTAGCATGGAGCAATGAAGCTTGACCAAATTTTGAAAACCTTAGAGGAGTTTTGCTCATGGACAATTTAAAAAAGCAGTGCCCCTTTAGCAATAAGTTCTCACCTAAAAGGCAGTGAAGTTTCTTAGAGAGGTTGCTGTTATGGCTGATGACTATGAACTGTCCCACAAACATGAATGCGGCAGCAAACTTTAACTTGCAAATCCATATAGAAGCTGCAGAAGTGAGGGCATTTATAATTAACAGAATACTAGTTACAATGGGGAGGATAACAGAAATAAAAAAGATAGTTGCTTCTCAGAATAGTAAAAATTATAGTGTGGGAGATTAGGGTGGCACAATGCTTGGCACTGCTGCCTCACAGTGCCAGGGACCCAGGTTCAATTCTGGCCTTGGGTGACTGTGTGGAGTTTGCATGTTCTCCCTTTGTCTGCGTGGGTTTCCGCCGGCTACTCCAGTTTCCTCCCACAATCCAAAAATGTGCAGGGTAGGTTGATTGGCTCTGCTAAATTGCCCCTTAGTGTCCACAGGTGTGTAGATTAGGGGAATTAGTGGGTTTAATTACTGGGGTTACAGGGATAGGGCCTGGGTAAGATACTCTGTTAGAGGATCCGTGGAGATGCGATGGGCCAAATGGCCTTCTTCTGTACTGTAACAATTCTATTCTATGATAAGTATTACTCAAAGGGACCAACATGTTACTTTTGCCATAAGATTGGGCATGTGAAAACATATTGCTGGAAATTAAAAGCTAAACCAGGGGAGTTTGTAGGGGTATCTAGTGTTTCTCCAGAAAATGTTGTACCAGGAAGTGAAGCTTCTCACAAGGGGAGGCTATGTCCTCGTGGTATTATTGCCAGACTATTAATCCAGAAACTCAGTTAATGTTCTGGGGACCTGGGTTTGAATCCTGCCATGGCAGATGATGGGATTTAAATTCAAATAAAAATTAAGAATCTACTGATGACCATGAAACCATTGCCAATTGTCATAAAAACCCATCTGGTTCACTTATGTCCTTCAGGAAAAGAAATCTTCCATCCTTATCTGGTCAGACTCTCAACTGCCTTCCAAGGGCAACTAGGGTTGGGTAATAAATGCTAGCCAGTCAGCGACATCCATGTCCCACAAAAGAATTAAAAAATGGATACCACCTAATGTAGTAATGTAGTGGGTAGAAATCAGAACATAAGGTTATGGGAGTTTTATATTCGAGGGTGAAGTAACTCTTTTTTTGTCTGTTAAGGTGCCAAAAAGATATGGGATATGCGGCTGGCTCACTGCTTGATGTTAGCAAAGATGTGGATTTCTCTCCAGAGAGTTCACTAAATAAAGTGTATTGATACAGGGCATTAATGGAAATAGTTTTCCTGTTCCATTGTGCACAATAAACTTGAACAGTACTTTAATCAATAGTTCTGTTATTGCTGAAACAGAAAAAAATTGCCACTGAAGCTTTTCGTCTTGCACTCATCAGGACAAATTTACAAGAACACTAATTCTAAAAGGAACAATTATTTATACTGCATGAGAAGAGAGTATTGATTGGTTGGCAAGTGAACTATGATTGATAGAGGCATTGCCATGGAGAATGCACCAGGGAACATTAAACTGCCAAGCTTTTGTTTAAATTCAAACTGGACAGATTTACTCTGATTGGTCAAGACATTGCTATGGAGAATTAACAAAGAATTGGCAAACCCCCAAGCTTTTAGTTGAAAAAAGTGCAATGAATGGACATGCTCTTTCTACATGCAAAGGACAGGGTCCTGTGTGTGAATATATGTGAATTTATAAGCATAAGTGAGCCACAATGTGAACCCGACTGATAATCCTAAATTGGATGTCCATGTAATTCATAGCATAATCAGGATTGTTTAGCAAGTGCTGTCCAATCGCTGAATCACATTGAATGTTGAACACTATGGGCCTTATTTTACCTTTTTAATTCTAAGTGCAGGGTGCACTTGAAACTGGGAGTGTTTCAGATCCAACTTTTAGATCCGTTCTCAGGCACCCCCATATGCACTCTGCCTGAAAAAATAGCAGCAATTCTGAATCGCATTGCAGAAGCCTGTGGGCGGGGCTTATTGTGCCCGAAACACTGCAGCTCCGATCGGCACCTCCAACTGCGCATGTGCAGAAAATAAAATAGAAAAAAGCTCCCATGCCACATTACTCCTGGGCCAGATAATGCCTCCCCCCTTGTCCTCACAGACATTGCCTCACCCCCACAACATAACTGACCCCATTACACCCCCACCCCCCCGTCACCCAGACCTATCGCGGTCTCCACCCCCCTTCCTCCCCACCGATCACACGCAGAGTGTCAGTGGACCCCCCTTCCCCCCACTGATCACACAAAGAGTGGCAGTGGCCCCCCTTCCCCCCACTGATCACATGCAGAGTAGCAGCAGACCCCCCTGCCCAGCCCACCCCGCCACCCACCAGAGAGCCATCTGACCCGCTTCCCTCCCCCTCACCAGAGAGCCATCTGTCCCATCACCCTCATCCCCCCACCAGAGAGCCATCTGACCCGCCTCCCTCCCCCCACCAGGGAGCCATCTGACCCACCTCCTTCCCCCACCCCGCCACCAGAGAGCCAAGTTTGGGTGTGCAGCCCATTATGTCAATTTAAATGCATGCAAATACATTTAAATTGACATTGTGCCCGTTTCGTGCGCGGTCCCGATGGTGGCCATTTTCAGCCCTTGGTAATGGGGGAACCGGCGCGGAGGCGGGCGTGGATCGCGCTGCTTGCCTCATGCCCGACTTTATCAAGTCTGAGCGCCTGAAAACGGGTGCAACTTGGTGGTAAAATCACCCCCTATGTTTTGATTTTTACAAGCATGTGCTGGTTGGGTGTGGTCAGTACTTTGCCGATTGTGAACAGGTCGGAAGTGGTAATGTTTGCTGATGATTGCACAACGTTCAGCACCACTCGTGGCTCTTCAGATACTGGAGCAGTTGATGTCCAAATGCAGCAAGACCTGGACAATATCCAGGCTTGGGCTGACAAGTGGCAAGTAACATTCAAGTCAAACAAATGCCAAGCAATGACCATCTCCAACAAGAGAGAATCTAACCATTGCCCCTTGACATTCATGATGTTACCATTGCAGAATGTCCCACTATCAACATATAGTCATAGAGTCATGGAGGTATGCAACACAGAAAATGGTCCTTTGGCCCATCATGTCTGTGCTGGTCAAAGACAAACCCCCAACTATTCCAATCCCATTTTCCAGCACTCGGCCCATAGCCTTAAATGTCTTGGCACCGCAAGTACATCTAAATACTTCTTAAATGTTATGAGGTTCTCTGCTCCTGCCACTGTTTTAGACAGTGTGTTTCAGACTCCCACCACCCTTTGGTGAAAAAGCTTTTTCTCACATCCTGGGGTTTACCATTGACCAGAAACTGAACTGGTCTAGCCATATAAATATTGCGACTACAAAGCAGGTCAGAGGCTGGGAATCCTGCAGTAAGTGATTCACCGCCTGACTCCCCAAAGGCTATCCACCATCTACAAGGCAGAAGCCAGGATTGTGATGGAGTACTCTCCACTAGCCTGAATGAGTGCAGCTCCAACAACACTCAAGAAACCAGAACAAAGCAACCTGTTTGATTGACACCCCATCCACAAACATTCACTCCCTCCACCACCGACACAGTGGCAGTAGTGTGTACCATCTACATGATGCACTGCAGCAACTCACCAAGGCTCCTTAGACAGCACCTCCCAAACCATGACCACTGTCATTTAGAACAAGGCAATAGTCACATGCGAATATCACCACCTGGAAGTTGCCCTCCAAGCCTCTCATCATTGGAAAAATATTGTAGTTTCTTCACTGTCACTGGGTCAAAATCCTGGAAGTCCCTTCCTAACAGCATTGTGGGTATACCTACCACATGCCATGGATCAAGAAAGTAGCTCATTACCACCTTCTCAAGGACAATTAGGGATGGAAAATAAATGCTGGCATATCTAACAATACCACACCCCGTGAATGAATAATAATGAAACAAATCTCAGCTTCTAGATCTAGTCTCTTCTTGAGTCTTCTTCAGCTTGTCTGTTCTGTTTGAGAGCACTGATTCCCAACCTTTTCAGTAACACAGCATGCTTCAATGAGGCAAACAATTCTACAGCACACCCACTTCTTTTCCATTGAACCGACTGCTCATAAACATCACATTTACTCACATTTACTATGGTTACTAGAGAGGTTTACAACATACAATTGAAATTCAATGGATTAGAGCAAAATGCAAAGTTGAGTAAATAGTAACTTACTGGGTTGGTGGGTGCACAGAGCCTTTTTATCCAGGGAGGAATTGATGAGAGGGCCATTACGGGACAGCAACCATCCCCCCAACAACAATCAATCCTGGGGATAGATGGGGAGGTATGTGAGGGTTTGTGGGTTGGGTGGGGGGTTAGTTTGATGGGACTAGGCCAGCAAGCCCTGGCAAGGAGGGTGCAGGGTGGGAGGCCAGGGTGGGGAAGGAGAAACCTGGGGTGGGATAGAGGGAGGTCTTGGGGTGGGTCCTCTGATAGGCCCAGGGACCCATGAAGTAGAGTTCAGTGACCAGCTTCTTGGTGAATCTTAGCCACCTCAGACTGCTCCTGAAGAAGAAGTGTAGAAGAAGTGTTCTCTGAAGCCCCTAGATTGGCATACCTTCCAGGTGGGCCTGGACAAGATGCTCTTTCGGTGATTCAGTGTAGGCTCGATTGGGCCGAATGGCCTCCTTCTGCATTGTAGGGATTCTATGGTTCTAACAACACCGAACAAACTACTTCCACCCATTTTGCAACAACAAAGGAAAGTTGAGAACTTCTCACTTAAAGTCTGTTGCTAATGCCTTTAAACTCCCCCTGCTCTCCAAACTGCCACATTCCCACTCAGGGTCTGCCACACTCCTGGTTTCCCCCTCCCCCTACTCTCCTCAGCACCACACTCTCAGGTCTCAGTTCTGGGTTTTTTCTCAATCTTTCTCAGGCTCCTGCGGCACGCATTGTTTAAAACCTGCAGCAGAGAGCGGCACACTTGCAAGCTTCCTGTGGCACACCGGTGTCCTTTTATATCTTTCAATAAAGATTAATTTTGATTTCCCAACCTCAGCTTGCTCCAAATTTCCTGAGAGACTGGGAAATTCAGTTTTATTTCAGTGCTTACCTTTCCTGCTTCCCTTTTGTGTCATTTTCACATCTGCCTCTATTTAACATCTGCCTCAAAAACATACACATTAAATTTTAAAATATAGATTCCTTTGCAATATTTATTTCCCATCCCTTGTAGCCTCAAGAAGACATTAAAGGACAGTTGAGTGTACTGGTCACAGCAAAGACTATGGGTCCTGACAGCGTCCCAGCAAAATTGAAGACAAGGGGAAGAGACAAAATAGCTTTCACTCAAATAGAGTAAAAAGCCTGAGATATTAGTTCCCTGGAAACACAATGAGCAGGACTGGCAGATTATCTGAGCAGTATGTCAACATATTACCTGAAACACCTCAGGTCACTTCAACAAATATTCAACATGCTTTACAAATTTGATATTCTGAAGACTGTGTAATGCCCATCCTTTCAGTGCCATCTCTACACTCCGTCCCTTTGCTGGGTCCTCTAGATCCTTTTCAGCAGCAAGTGCTTTCTGAAGAAGATACCTCAAAGATATTGCCAAGGAGTCTCCCCACTATGGTGGATTTTACACTTCCTTGGCTGGTAAATTTGAAGGTGGAATGTTTTGTTTAGTTCAGCACATGGCCTGCCCACGGCCTACCTGCCAGGCCCTGATCCATTTCAAAATTTAATGGGAGGGGAGTGGAGGGGCACTGTATGGGTGGCCCATAGCCATTTAATGGCCTCTTGGGGGTTCTGTCCTGTCCCCACCATTCTTGCACATGCTTTATCTTGTCCATGTCATTTGGGAAACCCGGCAGCTTTAGCTGCGCTGGCTGGTGTTGGGCAAAGTGGGGGACACCGTTTGTGGTCACCTGTGCCTATCAGCAGTATCCCCCACTAAGGTCATCCTGCCCCCTTTAATCTCCCACTGGCCTCTGAAACTAGAACCCTCATCCCCTTGCCAGGGCCTACCAGCTGTACCCTGGACTTACCTTTAATCTGTGTCCTTCTTTGTCGGGATTACCTGTATTCCCAGCAGTCGTCACCACTCCAATCTGGCACTGATGGGAGTAGAGAGCTGTTTGTCATCCGATTGGCCAACAGCTTTCAAAGGAAAGACCTCCTCCTAAGAGGGGCAGAAGATCCTCCTTAAAGGAAATAATAATGCTGTTCCCAATGTTAAATTGCTGAGGAAGCTGACACGATGGCACAGTGGTTAGCACTGCTGCCTCAGAGCTCCAGGAATCTGGATTCAATTCCGGCCTTGGGTCAATGTCTGTGTGGAATTCTCCCCACGTCTGAATGGGTTTCCTTCGGGTCCTCTGGTTTTCTCCCACAATCCAAAAATGTGCAGGTTAGGTGGATTGGCCATGTTAAATTATCCCTTAGTGTTCCAAGATGTGTAGGTTAGATGGATTAGCCATGATAAATGTGTGGGGTTACAGGGATAGGGTGAAGGAGAGGGCCTGGGTAAGATACTCTATCAGAGAGTCACTACAGACTCGATGGGCCTTATCTGCACTGTAGGGATTCTATGATTCTATGAGTATGGTGGGCAGCCTTGCCACCAACCATTTAGCCAGACAGTCACAGGCCTGTAAAATCCAGGCCTGTGTTTGAAATATGGAGGAGTGCATTTGCAGCCTGAGTAGTGTAATCTCATATGGTAATAGTACTTGGCAATTTACCTTGAGTGACCAACTACAAAAATATTGCAGCCACACTCACAAAAGAAACCAATGTCACCAGTTTATGCACTGTGGTGAAAGTTCAAATGCTGGTGTACAGGTCCTGGGTTCCATACTAGAACGACTGGTGTCCACCTTGAAAAGATTGTTGGACTGAAAGTTCATAAGACCATAAGATATAGGAGCAGAATTAGGCCATTCACCCCATTGAGTCTGCTCCGCCATTCAATCATGGCTGATAATTTTCTCAATCCCATTCTCCTGCTTTTTCCCATAACCTCTGATTCCCCTTACCAATCAAGAACCCTACCTATCTCGACAAATGTCAGTCCCTTTCCTGCTCTCTTAACCAATACCCACCATGGTGACTGAAGGTAAACTGGGCCAAAATGCATTGGTAGCAGTTGAGATTCAGCAGTCTGCAGCCAGGTCCTCAAAGGCATGGGCATCCAGAAGTAGCCGAGCCCAACCTTAAAGGTGTTAACATGAAACACTGTAAACTTCTAGCATCTTTGCCGAGAGCACCTTATAAGAATTCTACAGTTAGAAAACCCTGTAAGAAATTAGCTGATGATTGAGAAAGCTAATGTGTTAGGCATTGATACTTTGATTTGCAATGTGGCTTCATAGAAGCTTCTGAGTCTGCATTGTCAGTAGAAGTTAATAGTTTCTATGTAGGGAGTGACAAATAACTGCTAATACAGAGGGTTTAATTTTTGTTTATTCATGGCATGTGGGCATTGTTGTCTGGACCAGCATTTATTACCTAGCCCTGAGAGCATTTATGATCTGGAGTAAGGATGACAGATTTCCTTCCCTAAGGGACATTAGTGAACCGGATGGGTTTTACAACAAAAAAACAACGGTTTCATGGTTCATCATTAGACTTTTTAATTCCAGGTTTTTATTGAATTCACATTTCACCGGCTGCCAGGGTGGTATTTGAACTCAGGTGCCCAGAACATTACCCTGGGTTTCTGGAGTACTAGTCCAGCGACAATACTGTCTTTGTCTAAGTTTCTAGGTCAGGAAACAAGTCGGACTCCAGAGTCACTATGCAGTTGAACTGATTCCCTCATATCTCTTGCTGCAAAAGACCTCCTTCTTCTGCTGCTTCCTCTCCATCTCTCTGGTCTTCATCTGATGTGGGCTGTTGCCCCCTCCAAATTCAGGCCTGATTTGGCACTGTCAGGTGAAGTGCGTTAATATAATTCCTTATAATTTGAAATTAAACTGGTGAACATTTAGTGAAAACTTGTTTCTGAAGAAATGTCAGTTGGATAGTGAAGGGAATTGATACTCTATATACTTAACTTCAATTATATGTTTCAAGAGATTCATTAGAAAATTCAGGCATAAGCTATGAAAAGAAAATGTGGCATCATGGATTGAAAGTTCAGGAAACAGAACAGTTAGGGTAAATGAATCTTGCTCACACTGGGGAAGGGATGGAAATAGTGTATCCCAGAAACCAGAGAAATCCTGCATTTATATAGCACCTTATGTGGTAAAATAGTCTAAGGCGTGCCACAGGTATTCGAGCAGATGACCAAAATTGGTAGATTTTAAGAAGAGCCTCGAAGAAGGAGGGAGAGTTAAGAGAGCTGTAATAGGATGGAAATCCAAGAGCGTGCGGCCTAAACAGTTGGAAGCGCTGGAAGTGTGGCAGCCAGTGGTGGAGCAATTATAATTGGGGAAATGCAGAATTAGAGGCATATAGAGATCTTGGAGTTTTGTAGAGCTAGAGGATGTTACAGAGAAGGTGAGGAGTGTGGTAATGAAGATTTGAAAACAAGGATGAGAATTGTAAAGTTAAGGTGTAGCAGACTGTGAGGCAATTAATGTCAGGGAACATAGGGATGTTGGGATGAATGGGACTTGTTGAGATTAGAATATCGACACCACTGTTTTGGATGAGGTCAAGCTTATGCTAGGTGGATGCTGGCCAGAAACATGTTGAAATAGTCAAGTTTAGTGCTAACAAAAGCACAGATGAGGGTTCCAGTAGCAGATGAGCTAAGGTGGGGCAGAGTTGGGGATGTTATGGAAGCATTCGTAGGCATCTTGATGATGGATAAAATGTGACAGCAAGGTTGAGACCTGGTTTGACCTCAGACAGTTGTCAATGCTTGATAAGAATATTACAAGTAATTGGCATATACATTTAATGTACAGACAATTTAACGGTGTAAATGGGCTGCAACTGAGGAGTAAATAAATTGGTTTGACGTCAGTTAGATTATTGTGTACAGCTTTGGGTGCCCCATAATAGAAATGTGTCAGCGCCATGGAGCACATTCAGTGCTAATTCAGGATGATGTCAGGAATGAAAAAATATAGGTATGAGGAGAAACAAAGGTACTGGAACTATTTCCTTTGAACCAAAAAATATCTAAGGTGTTTTTTAGTCATTTTTGTTAAAGTTGAAGCAACTTGGAATAATGAGGGTAAGTTTATTTCCTTTGGTTTAGAAGTTGATGTTGGTCAGCAATTTAAAATTACTATGTAAAGAATAAGAGAGGATAGGAGGAACTTCTTTACATTGGACATTTAAAAGCTGGCAGATGGTAGAAAAAAGAACAAAATGAAAAAAGGTAAGGAGTTCCACTGGGGTGCCCAAAACTGCGCATAGTACTTCTATGTCCTAGCCAATATTTTTTTTTAAATAGTTACTCTTGGACACTTTGCTCCTATTTATAAAACCCAAAATTCTATTTTTTTTAAATGGTTTTACCTTCTTTGCACTTTCAGGCAATTATTTACTTAAAGTTCTAAATCTCACTGTGTATCCTCACCCTTCAGCACTTTTATGTTAAATATATACACTTGAGGACTTCTGGAGGCTGGAATGACTAACCACAAGGAAAGTGCAATTTTAAAAGGAAAATCATTTTGTTATTTGGGCAAGACAAGGGAAGGGAGGGAGCAGCAGACTGAGATTGGTTTTGCATTGTTTCAGCAAAGGAATCAGGCATTATGGGTTGAATGGATTTCTTCCATACTATACACATGATTCTATCTCCATGGGCAGCATAAAAGAAAAACTAAGTGCCTGTAAGGCGATCATTCTCACACCTTTAGCCATCAAACTTTCCATCTTTCTACTTCTATTTTATAAATACCTGTAAAAATATTTCCCCTTCAAGTTTACCCATGTCCTACCTAAGTTCAAAGTACAATATCTTGCATGCATTGGCTCTTTCCTGCATCCCCAGCACTGCATTCAAGACACAGATCCCTATTTTCTATCCTATTTCCTTTCCTATTCTTAGCTATTGTTTCTCAGGATGCCAAGATTATGGAGCTCCTCACTTTAAAAGTCTCAAGCTTGGCATCACCTAACTTTCTAATTGAAGTATCTTCTACACTATTTCTGTCAATCTTCAAAGTGTCCTGCAGCAATGGTTTTGGCCTTTCAACTAGGCATTGCACAGATAGTTCAATTACAAATTACCATCATGAAATTCAACATTTATTAATACTTTTTAAATGTCTTCCCGCCATTATCTATTAGTTAACAGAAATACTTTTGTGTCATCAATCGGGCATTATAAAAGGGTTCTGAAATTAATCGGTGCATATTTCTACAATTGCAGATTTCACTAATAGGTACTTACTGTGTAACGTGCAAAAGCACAGTGGAGGATTGGTGCTTGCCGTTGCAAAGAACATCTCAGATACATCTCATCCTTTATTGCATGGTAACTGAAAGTTTACAGATTTGTTTTAGAACAAAATTGTGTGGCAAAGGGGATAAAAGTCAATTTAACAATTCACTGCAACAATAATTAACTGAAGCATTAACATAATGCCAAGGAAAATAAATTATTTTGTTCATGACCTTTATAAATTATACCTCTGTTTCATTATAGCAAATTTCTTTTCCCACATTCGATTTGTTCGATCCAGCTGTTTATGAAGGCTAAAAAACAAACATACTTAATTAATGAATGAAAGATAAACCTATTCAAAGCTATGGGTGGGATTCTCTGATCTCGTCCGTGTCCACCTCGCTGCAAGTGAGAATGGAGAATTTGGCGTTCCAGCCAAAACTCCATTCACTGTCAGCGGCACTGGAGAATCCCAGTTGCGAATGAGGGCAGAGGTTTTCAGCACATAACTATTTTCTAGTTATTTAATTATGATGAGAGAGACAGCAAAAAACATTGCTTCATATTCAGTAGATATTGTTTTCAAAAGATGTTTGTTAAGTACTGGGAGATCATGGGAGCGATTCTCATAAAAAATTCTAAGTGCCGAATTCGTATGAAAACTGGAGTAACTCCCGCTGATTTTTTAGTGGGATTTTCAAAATAAATCTCCCACACTCTGAGCAATGCGGAGTGCCCTAGCGAGATCCACATTGAAAATCAGGGGTGGGGCCTATTCCCGCTGGAGAGACCAGCAGCATAGCGCTGAGTGGGCCACTGCGCATGCGCTGATCTGTCAGAGTGAGGAGTCTTTTCAATACCTTGACCCATTGCCCTGTAAAGACATGGGGCATCCATCCATGCACATTCCCCTAAGTGAGTGCCTTTCCAATGGGCTTCACTCCCTTACCCTCTCACACAATGGCCTGTCCTCACATGTGCCACTCCCAACTTCGCATGACAAATGGGCATCTTCCTTAATGGCCTGCAGAACCCCTCAAGGGTGAGGATTGAGGGCACATGCGTACATTGAATTGACCTGTGTGCTGACTTCCTCGGGGGCTGAAATGCTGCCACAACACTTTTCATTGCCATGGCTGCCTCCTGAGCTCCATTGTCTTTGCCCCTTACATTGATGGCTAAACCTGTGTCACCTCTCTCTTATCGAGAGGAGAATGCAAACCATGGAGTTCAATACTTGTGGCCTTAGCTCCCAAAAACAATCAAACTACATTAAACAAACGGAGGGACAAAGTAAAAAGGGCAGCTCCTTAAAGGGGAACCACCCGAACCAAAAACAAATCACAAATAAAACTTAAATCATCAAACTAAGAGGTGATTAAAGGGGGGCTCAGCTACCAATTCTTTTGAGTTAAATAATTAAACTAAATTAAATAAACTGAGGATCAAAATAAAAGGGGCAACACCCTAAAGAGGAACTGCCCAAAACAAAAAAAAAACAAATCACAAATGAAACTTAAAACATTAAACCAAAAGGTGATGAAAAGAGTTGATAAGGCACACCGGTCCCTGTTGCGCTCAACGGGAATGGAAGGTCTCAATGGTGCCTTTAGAAACTGCATGCTCCGACTTCAGGAACACCTGACCATGAATACAGCTGCAGTAAAGGGGGTGAGGCAGTCAGGTCGACTGACCCCCTTGATTGCCCATTGCCTGGACCTATTAATGGCAAAGGGTTAATTAGTGGGCACCAATCAGTGGCAGAATCATGCATTACAATACTGACTTAATGGGTATAATTGACTTGTCAAGGAAGGGTCAGGGATATTATTAGGGAAGTGGCTTCCTCCTTTGGCAGGCGAAGCTCATCTGACTAATTTCAAGACTCTAAATTGCACTAACCTTGATCCTTAACTTTAATCTTCATTCATCCAGCTCTCATGGGTGGTGGGCCCTTCAAGCCTTCCATCCTGAACAGCCAGCCACCCATGACAACATCCCTGATAGCCTGGACTCCAGGACCATTGGCAGTGCACTTCCACAGCTCATGCCCTAAAGCTGTATCTTGCAGCCTGAAGGTGGGGGGATGAATGTGACTTGCCTCTTTGCCCCTTCTGTGTCAGGTCTACTTGCTCTCATGGAGCAAATCATCACCCCACATCAGAGTCTCCACATTACCCATCCAACATGGTGTGTTACCAAACCTCACCTTGGGACCTCGCAGGTGCCCTCTGTGCTGACACTGTGGATTTTTCAACTCCCACCCACTTCCAGCTGCCACTCCAGAAAGACAATCCTTCTGAGGAAACAGCAAGGGCAACCTAAGGTGCACAAAGTCAATACCAAGAGCTAGACCCCTTGGAGACCAAGAGGATCACAATATGGAAGCCCGCGAAACCTGCCAGCAGCAAACCCTTCCCCCCAATTATAACTGCCGAGATTCAATCTGACCCCCCCCCCTCCCCCCCCGCCCCCCATACATATCCACTGTCCCCCATTCCCGAGAATGACTTCGCTGGGTCCCTCACATCCTCTCTGGTGCCCCTTCTACACTGGACTCCCTAATGATGACCTATGCGCTGATCTCCAATATTCCTTTCAGAGGTGAGGTCGTTCAGGTTCACATTATTATAAAATTGTCACAAGTTGTGCTGGCAAATTAAATGGCAGTGGAAGTGCTGATGGGTCTGCTTGCTAATGATATGATAATGTAGTAAAATAAGATTTCTTTCTCACATCGTGGGTGAGGGGGTGTGGAAAGTTGGGGAATGAGATCTCGCTGGTGAGAATCTCGTTTTCCAACTTTCACGAGATTTTAGGTCCACGTTGCCATTTATGTTGACGGCTAATGCGGGCTCAAAATTCTGCCCGAAATTCTGGAATTGATACTGAGCTGAAAAACTGGTCCTCTATTTGAAGTGACGAGAGAATAAGTAAAGGCAATGGCAAGAAGGTAGGCTGAATTAAACAGGAGAGGGCCAGAAACGACTTGTGCTTTGATGCTGCAGCCTGGACTAATTTACTACGCAAGGCAGGGTAGGCTACAACTATGTGGCACACATGAGCTGGAGCATACTGGAGAGCCCTTCCAGACTTGTCAAGGTAGTGAGACCCTCATGTAAGATTTACGTAGCACACCTCTGCTACTAAATGGGAAACATTTTGTGGGGTCATAAGCTATGTAAGTGAAAAGTAGGTCTCGTTACCGACATGTCATCCCGATGGTGGGGGAGTCCAGAACCAGGGGTCACAGTTTGAGGATTTGGGGTACGTCATTTAGGACGGAGATGAGGAGACATTTCTTCACCCAAAGAGTGGTGAGTCTGTGGAATTCATTATCACAGGAAGTAGTTGATGCCAAAACATTGAATGTATTCAAGAGGCAGCTGGGTATAGCACTTGGGGTGAATGGGATCAAAGGTTATAGGGAGAAAGCAGGATTAGGCTATTGAGTTGGACGATCAGCCATGATCATGATGAATGACGAAGCAGTCTTGCAGGGCCAAATGGCCTCCTCCTCCTCTTCTATGTTTCTATGTTCCTCAAATAGTCACTGAGCTATTCTCTGAGTGACAGTCATCCAGAGGTTTTCCTACTTCTGCCTCCAAAGAAGTCTGGATTAATTTAGGTCTTGTCACCAACATGTCATCCACTGAAATAATTATCTTCCTTGAAAGATGGGGATTGCACTTTCTTTCCATGTCTTTACAATTGTTCTCCTGAAAATTAAGAGCTTTAAATTAAACAAAAATCAAATCAGCATTTATCAAGAGCAGAATACTGCAGATGCTGGAAATCTAGAAATAAAATTTGTGCTTAAATCTCTGCTCGGTCCACATCATGGCAACATGACTGAAAGTGGTTACTTGGCACGTGGATTAAAATAGCGAAAAAAACCTTAACATTTAATGCTGAGGTTTCAATGTGCTGTGCTACTGAGCTGCATTCATCACATAGCATTCTCGCTACCTCTCTAAAAGTTGATCTTGAATTGCCTCTTTCTTCTTGAGTTTCTCTAAATCTTGAATGGCTTGATCTCTACTTATGGGATGAACAGCCACCTACGAAGAAATATGAAAATCAAAAGTAATTGTTTTCGAACAATTTATTCAAAATACTTGCAAGATACACCCATAAGCTTTTACTTTTGTAAAATTAGTAACATTAAAGCACAAACATTATTACTGGATTTACAAAGATATTTTGAGGGGAAATTTTCTCTGCATACTTCTGTGAAAGAAATGGAAACTCATTTTTCAATATACTTGTCACCATAGTGCACATTGGAAATTTCTCCCCTTTCTTCCCAAAGCAATTCCTATCAAATTCATTAATAGAATATGTTTCTTTACCTTTTCTACCACTAAGCAAACTTCCTTCTCTGTGCCCATGGCTTCTTTTTGCTTTAAAGAAATGTGTATCTGTTTTGCCAATTGAACTTCCTTTTCTTTTAAGGATTCTTCCAACTCTTTAGCAGCACGCTCCTTCTCTTCCATCTGTATTGAAGGAAGAAGTGGACAATGAAATACTGAATTTAGAAATAATCTGATGGAGAAACAAAATTAGTTATTAGCTCAGGATAAAAGATTTTAGATGTGCTGCTATTGATCAATTGATAGTATACAAAATAAAACATGGGTTAGAATTCTCCATTTATTTATGATGTATGAATGGCAAAGAAGATTTTGTAATATTAGGCTTGGGGTGGAACTTGCAGATGGTGGCGTTCCTATGCACCAGCTGTCCATCCCTAATTGTCTTTAACTGATTGCATTTCAAAAGTCAACCACATTGCTATGGATCTCAACTCACATGTAGGTCAAACTGGGTAAGGATGGCCCTAAGGACTTAAGTGAACCAGATGGGTTTTTACAACAATTGACAATGGTTTCATGGCCATTAATAGACTTTTAATTCCAGATTCTTATTGAATTAAAGTGTCACCATCTGCTGTGGTGGGATTCAAAGCTGGATCCCCAGATCATTATCCTGGGTCTTTGGATAACTAGTTAAGCAACAATACCACAATGTCATTGCCTTCCCAACAAACAAACATCTCATTTAAGAGCAGGGGTAAGCCATTTGGCCCCTCAAGCCTGCTCTGCCACTCAGTAAGATGGTGGCTGATCTGATTGTGGACTCAAATCCACTTTTCTACCTACCCGCTATACCCTTCAACTCTCTTATCAATCAAGAATCTTTTAACTCAGACTTAAGAATATTCGATAACCTTGCCTCCACTGCTCTCTGGACAAGGGTGTTCCACAGACTCATGACCCTCTGAGAGAAAACATTTCTCCTAATCTCCATCTTAAATGGGAGACCACTTATTTTATACTGTGTCCCCTAATTCTAGTCTCTCCCACAAGGGGAAACATCTTTTCAGCATCCACCCTGTCAAGTCGCTTCATGATTCTATATGTTTCAATATCTCTCTCATTTGTTTAAACTAATGGATGCAGGTCCAACCTGTCCAACCTTTCCTTATCCCAGGAATCAATCGAATGAACCTTCTCTGAACTGCCTCTAATGCAATTATGTCCCTTCTTAAATAAGGAGACCAAAGCTGTACACAGTATTCTTGATATGGTCTCACCAATACCCTATACAACTGTAGCAAAACCTCTCTACTTTTATATTTCATTCCCTTTGCAATAAATTAAAATATTCAATTTGTCTTCTGAATCACTTGCTGTAGCTGCATACTAATTTTTAATGATTAATGTGCCAGGACACCAGATCTCTCTGTACCTCAAGAGTTCTGCAATCTCTTTTCATTAAAATAATATGATGCTTTTTTATTCTTCCTGCCACAGTGGACAAGTTAGATTTCATCTGCCAAATTTTTGCCTTTGCACCTAACCTATCTATGATCCTCTGAAAGAAAACATTTCTCCTCATCCCCATCTTAAATGGGAGACCACTCATTTTGTTTGATTCGATTTGATTTAGAAAACATAAGAACATAAGAACTAGGAGCAGGAGTAGGCCAACTGGCCCCTTGAGCCTGCTCTGCCATTCAATAAGATCATGGCTGATCTTTTCATGGACTCAGCTTCACTTACCCGCCTGCTCACCATAACCCTTAATTCTTTTACTGTTCAAAAATTTATCTATCCTTGTCTTAAAAACATTCAATGAGGTAGCCTCAACTGCTTCACTGGGCAGGGAATTCCACAGATTCACAACCCTTTGTGTGAAGAAGTTCCTCCTCAACTCAGTCCTAAATCTGCTTCCCCTTATTTTGAGGCCATGCCCCCTAGTTCTAGTTTCACCCGTCAGTGGAAACAACTTCCCTGCTTCTATCTTATCTATTCCCTTCATAATCTCACATGTTCCAAAAGATCTCCCCTCATTCTTCTGAATTCCAATGAGTGTAGCCCCAGTCTACTCAGTCTCTCCTCATAAGCCAACCCTCTCAACTCCAGAATCAACCTAGTGAATCTCCTCTATACCCCCTCCAGTGCCAGTATATCCTTCCTCAAGTAAGGAGACCAAAACTGTACACAGTACTCCAGGTGTGGCCTCACCAGCACCCTATACAGCTGCAACATAACCTCGTTGTTTTTAAACTCCATCCCTCTAGCAATGAAGGACAAAATTTCATTTGCCTTCTGGGGCGGCACGGTAGCACAGTGGTTAGCACTGCTGCTTCACAGCTCCAGGGTCCCGGGTTCGATTCCCGGCTCGGGTCACTGTCTGTGTGGAGTTTGCACATTCTCCTCGTGTCTGCGTGGGTTTCCTCCGGGTGCTCCGGTTTCCTCCCACAGTCCAAAGATGTGCGGGTTAGGTTGATTGGCCAGGTTAAAAATTGCCCCTTAGAGTCCTGGGATGCATAGGTTAGAGGGATTAGCGGGTAAATATGTGGGGTGGGATTGTGGTCGGTGCAGACTCGATGGGCCGAATGGCCTCCTTCTGCACTGTAGGGTTTCTATGATTTCTATGATTTCTATGATTTCTATGATTTCTTAATTACCTGCTGCACCTGCAAACCAACTCCTTGTGATTCTTGCACAAGGACACCCAGGTCCCTTTGCACAGCAGCATGCTGCAATTTTTTGCTATTTAAATAATAGTCCATTTTGCTGTTATTCGTACCAAAATGGATGACCTCACATTTACCAACATTGTACTCCATCTGCCAGACTCTCGCCCACTCACTTCGACTATCTATATCCCTTTGCAGACTTTCAGTGTCCTCTGCACACTTTGCTCTGCCACTCATCTTAGTGTCATCTGCGAATTTTGACACATTACACTTGGTCCCCAACTCCAAATCATCTATGTAAATCATAAACAATTGCGGTCCCAACACTGATCCCTGAGACACACCACTAGCCACTGATCGCCAACCAGAAAAACACACATTTACCCCCACTCTTTGCTTTCTGTTAGTTAACCAATCCTCTATCCATGCTAATACATTACCCGTAACATCGTGCACCTTTATCTTATGCAGCAGTCTTTGGTGCGGCTCCTTGTCAAATGCCTTCTGAAAATCCAGATTCAGAACATCCACATGTTCCCCATTGTCCACTGCGCATGTAATGTTCTCAAAGAATTCCACCAAATTAGTCAAACACGACCTGCCCTTCATGAACCCATGCTGCGTCTTACCAATGGGACAATTTATTTCCCGATGTCTCGCTATTTCTTCCTTGTTGATAGATTCAAGCATTTTCCCTACTACAGAAGTTAAGTTAACCGGCTTATAGTTACCCACCTTTTGTCTACCTCCTTTTTTAAACAGTGGCGTCACATTTGCTGTTTTCCAATCTGCGGGAACCACCCCAGAGTCCAGCGAATTTTGGTAAATTACCACTAGTGCATACGCTATTTCCCCCACCACCTCTTTTAGTACCTGGGATGCATTCCATCAGGACCAGGAGACTTGTCTACCTTTAGCCCCATTAGCTTGCCCAACACTACCGCTTTCATGATAATGATAGCTTTTAGGTGCTCGCCTGCCATAGCCTTCCTGTCACCAATTTCTGGCATGTTATTTGTGTTTTCCACTGTGAAGGCCGACACAAAATATCTGTTCAATGCCTCAGCCATTTTCTCATTTCCAGTTATTACATCCCCCTTCTCATCCTCTAAAGGACCAATGTTTACTTTAGCCACTCTTTTTCGTTTTATATATTTGTAGAAACTTTTGCTATCTGTTTTTATATTCTGAGCTAGTTTACTCTCATAATCCATCTTACTTTTCTTTATAGCTTTTTTTGTGGCTTTCTGTTGACCTTTAAAGATTTCCCAATCCTCTAGTTTCCCACTAGTCTTTGCCACTTTGTATGCCTTTTCTTTCAATTTGATACCCTCCTTTATTTCCTTCGATAACCATGGCTGATTATCTCTTTTTCTACAGTCCTTCCTTATCACTGGTATATACTTTTGCTGAGCACTGTGAAAGATCACTTTGAAAGCCCTCCACTGTTCCTCAATTGTCCCACCATAAAGTTTTTGCTCCCAGTCTACCTTAGCCAAAGCCTCCCTCATCCCTTTATAGTCTCCTTTGTTTAAGCACAAGACACTGGTATTGGATTTTACCTTCTCACGCTCCATCTGTATTTAAATTCAACCAGACTGTGATCACTTCTTCCGAGAGGATCCCTAATTGTAAGATCATTAATTTTTCCTGTCTCATTACACAGGACCAGATCTAGGATAGCTTGCTCCTTCGGAGGTTCCATTACATACTGTTCAAGGAAGCTATCACGGATACATTCTATGAACTCCTCCTCAAGGCTGCCTTGACTGACCTGGTTTGACCAATTGATATGCAGATTAAAATCCCCCATGATAATTGATGTACCATTTTTACACGCATCAGCTATTTCTTTGTTTATTTATCGCCCCACAATGATGTTATTATTTGGTGGCCTGTAGACTACGCCTATCAGTGACTTTTTCTCCTTACTATTTCTAATTTCCACCCAAATGGATTCAACCTTTTTTTCACATAGAAGCTCTATCATCTCTCACTACCGCCCTGATATCATCTTTAAATATCAGAGCTACACCACCTCCCTTATCTTCCTGCTGGTCCCGCCGAACAGTCTGATATCCCTGGATGTTTAACTCCCAGTCGTGACCATCCTGCAACCATGTCTCTGTAATGGCCACCAAATCATACTCGTTCGCAATGATTTGTGCCGTGAGCTCATTTACCTTGTTTCGAATGCTACGAGCATTCAGATAAAGTGCCCTTATGCTAGTTTTTGTACCTTCTTTTTGAATTCTAACACTTCCAGTAATAACATCTCCTCAGTTCTCCTTCCTTGTAACTTTTTTCCTGATTTTTGATGTAGTTGGAACTTTCTCCCCACATTTTGTCCTTGTTCCCTCCTTCTCGGACTCCTTACATACATTCCCACCCCCCTGGCATATTAGTTTAAATCCTCCCCAACTGCTCTAGCAAACACTCTCCCTCAGACATCAGTCTCAGTCCAGTCCAGGTGTAACTCATCCAATTTGTACAGGTCTTACCTCCCCCAGAAATACCCCAGGAATCTGAAACCCTCCCTTCAGCCACGTATTTATCCGATGTATCCTGTCATTTCTACTCTGACTAGCACATGGCACTAGTCCTGAGATCACTACCTATGAGGTCCGATTTCTGAAGTTCCTTCCTAGCTCCCTGTATTCTGCTTTTAGGACCTCATCCCTTTTTTTACCTATGTCGCTTATACCAACGTGTACTACGACCACTGGCTGTTCACTCTCCCCCTACAGAATGTGCTGCAGCTGCACTGAGACATCCTTGAACCTAGCACCAGGGAGGCAACACACCATCCTGGAGTCTTGTTTGCGGCCACAGAAACGCCTGCCTATTCCCCTGACAATTGAATCCCCTATAACTATTGCAGTGTCACACTTTTTACCCCTCCCCTCTGCAGCAGAACCAACCGTGGTGCAACTAGTTTGGCTGCTGCTGCTTTCCCTAGAGAGGTCATTCCCCTTGAACAGTATCCAAAGTCGTATATCTTTTTTGCAGGGGAATGGCCACAGGAGATTCCTGTACTATCTGCCCATCTCTCTTGCTCTGTCTGGTGGTAACCCATTCCCTTCCTGGCTGCGGAGTCTAAGCCTGTGGTGTGACCACCTCTCTATACGTGCTATCCACGATACTCTCTGACTCACGGATGCTCCACAGTGTTTCCAGCCGCCGCTCCAGCTCTGAAACTCGAGCTTCCAGGAGCTGTAGCTAGAGACACTTCCTGCACACATGCTGACCCAGGGGACTGGAGCTGTCCCCAGCCTGCCACATGGAGCAAAAGGAGCAAACCACGCTTGGAGCTCTCCTGTCACGGCTTACCCCTTTAAATTAAACGTTTGAAAGATGTTTTGTTTCAGATTATATCCAACTTGATTTATTATTGTCACATGTATTAACGTACAGTGAAAAGTATTGTTTCTTGCACACTACACAGACAAAACACACCATTTTTAGAGAAGGAAACGAGAGAATGCAGAATGTAGTGTTACAGTGATAGCTAAGGTGTAGAAAAAGATCAACTTAATGCAAAGCAAGTCCATTCAAAAGTCTGGCAGCAGCAGGGAAGAAGCTGTTCTTGAGCTGGTTGGTACGTGACCTCAGACTTTTGTATCTTTTTCCCGATGGAAGAAGGTGGAAGAGATAATGTTCAGGGTGCGTGGGGTCCTTAATTATGCTGGCTGCTTTCCCGAGGCAGCGGGAAGTGTAGACACAGTCAATGAATGGGAGGCTGGTTTGCGTGATGGATTGGGCTACATTCACAACCTTTTGTAGTTCCTTGCGGTCTTGGGAAGAGCAGGAGCCATACCAAGCTTTGATGCAACCAGAAAGAATGCTTTTTATGATGCATCTGTAAAAGTTGGTGAGAGTCGTAGCTGACATGCCAAATTTTCTTCGTCTTCTGAGAAAGTAGAGGCGTTGGTGGGCTTTCTCAACTATAGTGTCGGCATGGGGGGACCAGGACAGGTTGTTGATGATCTGGACACCTAAAAACTTAAAGCTCCCTTTCTACTTCTTTCTACTTCGTCCCTGTTGATGTAGACAGAGACATGTTCTCCTTTACATTTCCTGAAATCGATGACAATCTCCTTCGTTTTGTTGACATTGAGGAAGAAATTATTGTTGCCGCACCAGTTCACCAGATTCTCTATCTCATTCCTGTACTCTATCTCATCATTGTTTGAGATCCAACCCACTACGGTGGTGTCGTCATCAAATTTGAAAATCGAATTGGAGGGGAATTTGGCCACACAGTCATAGGTGTATAAGGAGTATAGTAGGGAGCAGAGAACACAGCCTTGTGGGGCACCGGTGTTGAGGATGATTGTGGGGGAGGTGTTGTTGCCTATCTTTACTGATTGTGGTCTGTGAGTTAGGAAGTTCAGGATCCAGTCACAGAGGGAGGTGCCGAAGCCCAGGCCACGGAGCTTGGAGGTGGGTTTCGTGGGAATAATAGTGTTGAATGCTGAGCCATAGTCAATAAATAGGACTCTGACATAGGTGTCCTTGTTATCTAGGTGTTGCAGGGTTGAGTGCAGGGCCAGGGAAATGGCGCCTGCTGCGGACCTGTTGCGGCGATAGGCAAACTGTAGTCGATCCAGGTAGTCCGGGAGGCTGGAATTGATTCGTGCTATGACCAACCTTTCGAAGCACTTCATAATGATGGTTGTCAGAGCCACCGGCCGATAGTCATTAAGGCATGCTGCTTGGCTTTTCTTAGGTACCGGGATGATGGTTGTCTTATTGAAGCAGATAGGCACCTCAGATTGTTGTAAAGAGAGGTTGAAGATATCTGTGAATATCCCCTCCAGCTGATCTGTCCAGCATTTGAGTGGTCCCCCATCCAGACCAGTCGCTTTCCGTGGGTTGACCTTCAAGAAAGCTGCTCTGACATCTGCAGTGGTGACCCCAGATACAGGTTCATCCAGGACTCTCAGAATGGAGGGCATGCTCTCGCTGACCTCTTGCTCAAAACGGGCGTAGAATGCATTGAGCTCATCAGGGAGGAGTGGGTTGGAGCTGGCGATTTTACATGCCTTCATCTTGTAACCTGTTATGCCTTGCAGACCTTGGCATTGTCGGCGTGGGTCAGTGTGGCTAGCCTGGGATTCTAGCTTGGTCCGGTACTGTCTTTTGGCATCTTTGATGGATCTTCTTGGATCGTATCTGGCTTCCTTGTATAGGTCAGTGTCGCCTGACTTGACCGCCTCAGACCTGGACTTCAGCAAGCAGTGGATATCCCTGTTCATCCATGGTTTCCGGTTGGGGAACACAAAGATTTGCTTTTTTAGCACACAGTCTTCTACACAGTCTCCTTATGCCCTTGTCACAACTTACTCCCCTACCTACTTTTGTATCATCAGCAAATTTAGCTACCATATATTTGGTCCTGTCATCCAAGTCATTAATATGGGTGGCACAGTGGTTAGCACTGCTGTCTCACAGCGAGTCACTGCAAATTCTTTTAGAACGATCTAGTTTAGTGACAGAGACAATTGGAGTTGCCCAATCGCTCATGGTTATGTTCTTGACCACTCCACTTTTCATTAATTTTTCAAGTTCCATTTCAACTTTTGGCTTGATAGTGTGTAACAATTTTTGTCTTTAAGCATTTTGGGTTGCTACCAAGTTTTATCTAATACATGCCTCGACTCCAGTCATTTCCCCTAAAATATTTTTAAATACCTTCTTGTATTTTTCTAAGATTTTCTGTAATGTGTTCTTACCATCAACCAGTTGGTTAATTGCTTGCCCATTTAGTTTGATTTTGTTTAACCGCTGTCTTCCGAAAAGTGCAGAAAAACTTCCTTTCACAACATGTAATGGCAATTTTTCAGATTGACCTTTGTTTCAATTTGCACCATGATATGATCTTTCACTGGAACCACCGGTTCCCTGTAAATTCTCAGGACTATATTTGATAGCTTTACTGGTATGTTCTTGAGATTTTGTTGATATAAATGTTCAGCAATAAGAGATACAGCAGCTCCCATATCTACTTCCATTTTAATTTTGTTCCCATTCAGTCACAGATAGACTCAAAATTTCTGTGTATTACCTTGCATCGATAATACACCGGATTTTAGTTCTTCAATCTCCCTAGACAAAGAACAGTACAGCACAGGAAACAGGCCCTTCGGCCCTCCAAGCCTGTGCCGCTCCTTGGTCCAACTAGACCAATCGTTTGTATCCCTCCATTCCCAGGCTGCTCATGTGACTATCCAGGTAAGTCTTAAACGATGTCAGCGTGCCTGCCTCCACCACCCTACTTGGCAGCGCATTCCAGGCCCCCACCACCCTCTGTGTAAAAAACATCCCTCTAATATCTGAGTTATACTTCGCCCCTCTCACCTTGAGCCCGTGACCCCTCGTGAACGTCACTTCTGATCTGGGAAAAAGCTTCCCACCGTTCACCCTATCTATCCCCTTCATAATCTTGTACACCTCTATTAGATCTCCCCTCATTTTCCGTCTTTCCAGGGAGAACAACCCCAGTTTACCCAATCTCTCCTCATAGCTCTAGACATTGTGTCTTCCTGAGAATCTTCAATGTCTTTGATCATTCTATAGATTTTCTGCGTAGATTTGAGTGCTTTCTTGCATTTACACTTCTTCAACATTTGAGGATTCCGTCTGATCCAGCATGTCTTTGTTATGTGACCAGTGATTAACACTGCTGCTTCACAGCGCCAGGGACCCGGGTTCAATTCCAGTCTCGGGTGACTGTCTGTGTGGAGTTTGCATGTTCTCCCCGTGTCTGCGTGGGTTTCCACTGGGTGCTCTGGTTTTCAAAGAAGTGTGAGTTAGGTTGATTGGCTATACTAAATTGCCCCTTAGTGTCAGAAGAACTGGCAGGGTAAATATGTGGGGTTGCGGGGATAGGGCCTGGGTGGGATTGTTGTCAGTGCAGGCTCGATGGGCCAAATGGCCTCTATCTGCACTGTAGGAATTCTATGATTCTATGAAGTGCTCCTCTGTCACAACATAATCAGCCCGGGTCACTGTCGTTCAATATTCCCCTTCTCCGAAGACTGCTGTCCGCCTTCTTCCCACCCAATATTGTGGAGACGAACTGTCACATTCTGCTGTCCAACCATCCAAAATTCACTTCCGGAGAAAATCTATCCCCATATTTCAGAAGAATAATTTCTATATGATCCATATGTTAGACACCTCGCTCTCAATTAAATAGCTGGAATCTAAATCCAAGCAGACCCACAATATCTCGGGCAATATCTGGACACTTAAAATTGTTGTTAAGCCCATTTTGTATTACTTTAGATGAATTCGGAATTATTTATTAGCAGTATTATTTTGTGTTGTTCGGTGGCAGCAATCATGTCGAGAACTCGAAAGCAATTACCAGGTGGCAGTGGCTCCTTTCTGCAGATCACAGGGATTTTGTCAGTAATATTTCCGGGAGAAGTACAGGGTGATCTGCAGCTGGTAGAAATGAAAAGCATTATGGGTATCAGAAGAAGGTTTTGATGTAGGCTGAAGATACACAAGTGATCTAATTAGATAAATATTGTTCTTGTCAAGGGATATTTGTTTCCAAAGTTTGTTTCTAAGTTATTAAATAACGTAAGATATGTTCTACTTTTTTAATCAGAATTTCATAAAATGGAGGACAGAATAATTTCTAATATGTTCCAGGGACTTGGCCACCATTTTCTCTATTTGTTATGTCAGCACTGAGTTAATGCTTTATGTATGCATTGAAGTACAGTAATTTATAGAGACTAGCTGGTTATCCAAATTAGAATTTTGTTTAAAGAAGAGTCATACGGGCTCGAAACGTTATCCCGGTTTCTCTCGCCACAGATGCTGCCAGGTCTGCTGAGCTTATTCAGTATTTCTTGTTTTTATTTCAGATTTCCAGCATCCGCAATATTTTGCTTTTATTTATTATACAGCATTGTGCTTATATTTGTTTCTTTTCATTTAGTAAAAAATTATGTTAAAAGTGTAACTATTGCTATCGAATTTCAGAACCATGAAAATATTGACATTGTCTTTCCAACAACACAAATAAAAGGTACAATTCGTAACAAGAGTGACATGAAGCTGAAAAAAGTATGAATCTTAAGCTTTTGTTAAGAAAAAGAAAGCCAGGAAAGTACAGCATAAAAGTGGCATGAAAGAAAGCTGGAAATAAATGGAGGGACAAAAAACTGAAAAATGGAAGAAAACTTGCCTGGTATGTCAGATCAGGGATTAAATCATGTTTAAATATGCCATTGACAGAATCTCTGAAGATTTAAAGCATCCCAACGTACTCCTTCTCAGACTGGGAAGGGATTCTTTTTGTCATTTTTATACATTTTGTAAATGTTTCCCCTCACAAAGCCTCTTCTCACCAAATCAGACAGCTACTTAAATGGATTTTTTTTCTGCTGATGGCTAAGGGTTCAAGGTGCAAAATAAGAGTCTGCCATCTGCCTTAAGCAAGTTTTCCTTCCAGTGGGAACTAAAGGGTGGAAATGGCGGAGGGGGTGGAGAATCAAGTGGGAGTCCCAAAACGGACAGCTTTTACGTCAGCAGGATTTCCACGCTCGATGTCTCCGCGCCTGACCAATGACATAATGGAATTCCTGCCATGAAAGGACGGGAAGCCCATGAACATACATTTAAATCTCATTTAGTGAGCCTCCCCACAGTTCCATCCCCCATATAATGTGGGGGTGGGGGGCAGAAATCCAGTGTGGGGGAACTTATTTTATTCTATTTTTTTTTACAAATGAGCGCCGTGTCTCTCAAGAGCCGAGACCTGAGGTTGCTGGCAGGGTGACCCAGTGTGATGTCATGCGACCTGCCACCTTGATTTTCTTCTGACTACATGTCACAAAAATGTTGTAGGAATAGTCGGCAGTGCAGTCAACGGGTTACACACTGCTTTTCCTGCCTGAGTTGACACAGTCAGAAAATGATAAAATGCTGCCCTATGTTTTACCTTGGATTTCTGAATTGACAATCTATGCCAATCTCACAAGTAATGTGTCACCCAGTCCCAGGAGTAATTGTATTAACTCTAACACATGCATATAAACAGACTTGTAGCAAAAATTATGTCATTGAAAATTTTAAGCAAATAATATTTTATTAACTCAGTCTGGAATTTTGATTGGCATGGTTCACATATTGATTAAAGCAAATTTAATATTTTTAGATTAAAGCTTTTGAAATATGTTCCAATCATCTAGTAACTTTCTTTGTGATGTAGGGACGCCATTTCATACAACAAATGCATTACAATAAAATTTGCGATTCTGTATTTCAATTGAGAAAAGATGGAAATTCCAGCTGCATCATTAACCACATTATCAGAACAGGTGAGGTAAATCCAACTGCTACTTAAAAGGGATATATCATCTCTGATGGACATGCTGGATACTTTGTTTGCACTTCCTTATGAGCTGAACCTTCAACTTCGCTATTATAAAATATAATGAACCCTAGCTCTTTCCACTCTAAACCTTCACTTTGTTTTGTCAGCTGCTGACACATTCCACTTTCTCTGCATTATAAATGATTGTTTCTATTGGGTCAGTTTGTTGACAGGTGCAGACATGTGACAGAGGAAGAATAGGTAGCGGTGACGATGCATGATCCGTGTATTTTTGGAACAGAGTGGTATTGCTTTATCTGTTAAAGTGAACACAATGCAAATTAAAATTCTGTAAAAAGAAATGATATTGACTTGCATGGCTGCAGTAAACCCAGACCATTATTTTATTAAATGTAGTCATACGCATTCAAAATGTTGCACTCATACAAGCAGTCATTTATGTACTGCAATAACATGTTAGATTGAGCAAGGTTTCTGACCCGAAAACTCAATGTGCTAGATGTTGCAATAAAAATAATGATGAGGCTAACAGTGTTGTTCACTGTTATTTAAATGGAAATTGGGCAACAAATTCAGGTGACTTGACTGGAATTCAGAGGTTGCTGTTCCAGTTGCAATGTTCTTCCAAAAATGCTGTCTGGCTCCCATTCAAACACATTGAATCACATGAGGTTCCTATAATTTTAGATATGAGTTGAACATGCCAAAAAAAAAGTTAGGACGTGTCCATTGAGTGTAGGTACCCTTACAACAGTAAAGCAATTCTTAATTACTGTCAAACAACTTCTCTGGCACTGAAAATTCATTTGTACAGGTATGGAATCTCATTCCTTCAGATCCTAATTATTGTTTGAGGTTTTTTTCTAAGTAAGAAGTTAGACAATTGCTTTCCATGTTCACATACAGGTCCCAGATGTAAAAGGTGCAGTGTTTTTTGGATGGCTTGTTGACAGAAACTTCCAGTGCAAAAGCAAATAGAAAGTCTGTGGACAAATACCACTGACCACAATATCCAACTCATTACCTCATTGCTATCTGGTGGATCTTTGTGTGTCCAAGTTGTCTGCCTATTTTCCTACATTGCAACAGTCTCAACTCTTTTAAAGTACTTAATTAGCTGTAAAAAGCTTTGGAATGTCCTGAAGTCATGCACAGCTATATAAATGCAAGCTCTTTCTCTTTTTCCCTATTGAAATGGCTTTGTCCCCAGGTTAAAGAGTCACACAATCAAATTTTCTGCAATTAAGTTGATCAGAATCAGTCTAAAGTTAACCCAGAGCTCTAAGTGCAGCAGGAAACAAATGCTTTTTCTTCACTTTTATTGTAATAGTTTAAAAACTTACCTCAAATACTACAAAATGTTTTCTATGGATGCATTTTGTTGGGTATCTGGATAAAATTGTGATAAATGGAATTGAGGTACAGATCAGTTAGCTCAGTTGCCTGGACGGCTGGTTTGTGATGCAAAGTGATGCCAGCAGCGTGGGTTCAATTCCCGTACCGGCTGAGGTTATTCATGAAGGCCCACCTTCTTAACTTTGCCCCTCGCCTGAGGTGTGGTGATCCTCAGGTTAAATCACCATCAGTCAGTGCTTCTCCTCAAAGAGGAAAGCAATCTGTGGTCATTTGGGACAATGGTGACTTTACATTTACAGATCAGACATGATCCAATTGAACAGGCTTGAGGTGATGAATAATCTACTCCTGTTCCTGAATGCTTCTTTCTAGCTCCTCACTAGAAATTCACAGTTCCTGATTCTCTGCAAACTTTGGTCAGTATTGCAAAGGTTGGAACTTTCATCCATTCCTTATAAGGCGATTAACATCAGTGAGGCTGAGTTAGGCAGGGACTGGGAGCTCTTGGATCCAACTGGATCCAATATTTGAAAGCGATGAGAGCATGCAGGTAGATGCAAAAACTTGGAACCCAGAAAAAAAGTAGCATTTAAAAAAAACAATCTGCCACTCCTGTTAAACACAAGGTTGAAGGGAAAATGGAGAATTCTTTAGGGGGGGTGGGGTTGGGTAGTTAGGATGACGTTGATAGCAACAAATGAAGATGCTATGGTTAGAATGGGTAGATTGAGTTTAGAAATGTTCCTACCAGCACTGTGCAGCTGAGGTGGCCTTCTGTTAACAGAGCCAAATTTGGAAGGCATCAGCAGATGCAATCCAGGTTTATCCACCAGATTTGTGGTCTATGGAAGTTATGGGCCATAGGCGCTTTTAGAAGTGACATTGGTTGCATTTCTGAACTAAAATGAATGATTGTCAATTATACTTGGCAGTCCTTCATTCAAAGGCACTCAGTGCCTGATTGAGTGACCATGGCATTGAGAATTCAAAAATGAAGATGTAACATGAAAGAAAACAAATAGAAGATGAAATGTAGTAAGAAAAAAAAATAGATTAATGCCTTTTGATCATCCATGTAACAACTGCAGCCATGTTGTTTATGCCTCTGCCATGAATGGACGCCTGGGGAATATGATTTCTGACTGGAAATCTTACAGCTAGAATTTGGTATACAGCTCTGCTTGTATACCAAAGATTTGCACCACACATCACCTATTAGAATAGCATTTCTTAAAACCAAATATATTACCTTTGTTGCAGACCTCATTACAAAACCGATGCATCATTTTCTTATCACAACCCAGCTTTCAGAAAAGTCAAAGCATTAAAGCTGCACCATGGTAACTCTTTTTTTTGAATCCATGATAAACACCAGAAGAATATTTGCCCTAGAAAGCCTTTCATTTTTCTGTATTCAAATTAGTTTTGGCAGCTTTCTCACCAACTATAAATAGCTGTAACTGTACCTTTACTGTTATTCCAGATAAGATACAATTACAGAGGCAGCAGTAATTTATTATAAAATAAATAAGCAACAAGAAAAATGGCTCACAAAGGTAAACTGGTAATAACACACATAGCTATCTCTTAAAACTGAGTCCTTTCAAAAGTAGAGACCCTGGACATAATCTCTATAGAGACATAAAAATCTGGTGTGTGCATGGAGAATGAACGACTACAGCAATGATTTTAATAAGAATAATGGCAAAATTGGCTTTAAAAAGCAATTCTGACTGGGATTTTGGTCAAGTTATAATCGAATGCAGATGCAAACTGTAAAGTTGCTGTGGACTGTGATCTGGTCTGTGGGCGGTGACCTGACACTTCCTGTGTTGACTAAATATGGGAAGTTGTTTATTTTGAGTTAGACTTGATGGTGCCGATAGCAGATAAAGCTATGTGTCTTACAGGCGGTCTTAGATGAGTGTTGTGGAGTCGTATATAAATTACTCTGTTGGCTGATCGGACAATGTGATCAGTTCCTGGTTACACCACTGGCTGAATGCCACATAACTTTCTGGAAGATTGAGACAGCTTGAGGATAAAGATACATGTTTCAGCCCTTTGTCTTCAGTGATAACTCAGAGATCAACAATTGCAAGAATGCCCTGAAGAACATCTTCAGAGAAGGACCATGAGGATGGCATCTATATCAGGAACGGGCCTGGACATTTTGTTCTAAACTGGGTATCTGTTTTCAGTTAAAGAATTAGAGTTAATGTTCAGTTAAGAGTTAAAGTTCAGTAAAAAAGTTAAACTGTTGCAACTGTTGTAAGTTTGAGTTTGGTGCCTAAAGTGTTAAATAAATGGAAGTTTGTTTAAGAGAATCTGAGTGGGCTCCTGTCCTTGGTTTTTCACATTAAACTGAATGCTTGGAAAGAGTTTAAGTTAGTAGCCGAATAACAGGTGAATTATATTTTCTTGGGTTCCTGTGGAGTTACTGTCCTTGGGTTACAGTCTGTGTGGAATCTGTACGTCCTTCCTGTGACTGCGTGGGTTTCCTCTGGGTGCTCCGGTTTCCTCCCACCGTCCAAAAGACGTGCTGGTTAGATGCATTGGCCATGCTAAATTCTCCCGCAATGTACCCAAACAGGTGCCGGAGTGTGGCGACTAGGGGATTTTTGCAGTAACTTCATTGCAGTGATAATGTAAGCCTAATTGTGACACCAATGAATAAAATAAAAAAGAGATTTAAGTAAGATCTTGAAAATTAATTGTACTTACATAAAGGGCAAAACGTACATTCAACTGAACATAATAAAGCAGTCACTTATACTTTAAATTCATTTTATCAGGTTGGACATTAGGAAAATATCAACCAGATTTTAACTCAAGGTGAGCGTGCAGTGGGGGAGGGCCGAAGCCAATTATGCCATCGATGGAAGGTCCAGACATTTTTAACTCTCAGGTCTAAATATGAATCTCCAGGATGGACTCCTCTGTAATCCTGGCTGGAATGATGAGAAAGCCAGTGAATGAGATTTTGGAGTCCGCAGGAAAGGTGGGGAGGATGGTGTCCAGAGGTGACTGCAATTAGGAAAGGGAAGTCAGGGCAGGAAGGCTCTTGTTTCCTTTTGGGAACCCTATCCTAGTCCACAAGGAAACTTTACAACGAGGAAACCCGTCTGGGCTTCTTCTGACCATGATTGGACATTAGGAAAATGTCCAAGTGTACAAGATTATGAAGGGTATAGATAGGGTGAACAGTGGGAAGCTTTTTCCCAGGTCGGAGGTGACGATCACGAGGGGTCACAGGCTCAAGGTGAGAGGGGTGAAGTATAACTCAGATATCAGAGGGTCGTTTTTTACACAGAGGGTGGTGGGGGCCTGGAATGCGCTGCCAAGTAGGGTGGTGGAGGCAGGCACGCTGACATCGTTTAAGACTTACCTGGATAGTCACATGAGCAGCCTGGGAATGGAGGGATACAACGATTGGTCTAGTTGGACCAAGGAGCGGCACAGGCTTGGAGGGCCGAAGGGCCTGTTTCCTGTGCTGTACTGTTCTTTGTTCTTTGATTCTGCTGGCTGCCAACTTCCACTGACACTGCTGGCACTATACGCCCGCCACTGCCATAACTGGCACTTAATGTTGCATCGGGGTTCAAATGACATAATTGAACCTTGCAGGGGATATCTTCCACATGATCAGATCGGGCAGAATTAAAATGGTAGTGTGCGAGAATACTTTGAAAATTGTCCAACTGAAAATGTAACCACTGTATGCTCATTTCTGGCTGGGTCAGTGGAGTTAAAATCATGCTTATTGGGCAGAATTATATTGAAATTGACCCACTCACAGTGGGGCCAGGGTCAAGTAATGGACCAGGAAACTATTTCTTTTATCAGCAAGCTTTGCTGTGACATTTTAACTATGGTATTATAATCCCATTTCCATGTTCCTTGACCCATCATAGAGTGCAGGCATGATGACAACCTGCACTCTGTCAAAGGAAGGATTCCTATTTAATGATACCTTAGCAGAGGTTAGAATTGCTGCAGCCAACCTTTAATTTCAAGGTTTATGTGAGTGAAGAAAGGGAAGAAAGATGTTGGAAGTCTCCCCGATTATTTGATTTTGCCCTGTTGATCATGCTAGAGATGGTGAGAAGTCCTTCGGGACGTGCTATTTCCTCAGGATGTGAGGAGGAATGAGGCTAGCCACATGGGAAAAGCAAGTCTGGCCGGAAGTAGTAGCGAATGTCTGATGCTGAGGACCTAGATAGTATTGAAAGATGTTTAATGACTTTACTAGGTTAGGAAAGGTGGGTGCCATACATTTCCAAGTGTCTTCCATCACTCTCTGACTTCCCTAGCATTCTCCTGTACAGCACTCCTCTGGGCAACACACCTTGCAGCTTTATGCACTGTTTTCTCTCTATGCACCTTTTCAAATGTCCATCTGTCGGGCCACTGAATGTCAAGGGGAGATCCTCTCTTGTTGGAGATGGTCATTGCCCGGCACCCGTGTGTTGCGAATGTTACTTGCTACTTGTCAGCCCAAGCCTGGATATTGTCCAGATCTTGCTGCATTTGGACATGGACTGCTTCAGTATCTGAGGACTCACAAATACTGCTGAACATTGTGCAATCATCGGCGAACATCCCCACTTCTGACCTTATGACGGAGGGAAGATCATTGATGAAGCAGCTGAAGATGGTTGGGCCGAGGATACTACCCTGAGGGTCTCCTGCAGAAATGTCCTGGAGTTGAGATGCCTATGGATAGGATCAAATTCAAAGATACACTGTCTAAATCTGCAAAGATAAGTGGTAGGTCAGAAGATTGGTCAAATTTTAAGAACAAGCAAGGAACAACTAAATGTTTAATGATGGTGAACGAAGCATTTGAGAGAAAGCTGGCTAGTAATATAAAAGCACTCAGTAAGAGTTTCCGTATGTATCTGAATAGGAAAAGAGTAACTAAAGCTACTGTTGGTCCTCTAGCGAGAGAGAGTCTGGGAAATTGATAATGGAAAACAAGGAAATCACAGACAGAAAGGGCATGAACCTGATTTCCATTCATTTTAATAAATCATATAATTAATTACTGGGCTTGACGGTAATTAATGACTGCCCAGGACGTATCATCCACTCTGGTGGTGTGACATCATGTTGGCGTGAATTGTTACTTGTTTTCAAAATTGAAAACCAGTCATGATGGCCTATCGAGGGCGCAAATGTGCCTGTGGCCCCCAGGGGTTGAGGGACATGCCTAGGCATTGCTCATTGGCACTGTCAGTAGGCAATGCCAAGGGGCACTGGTGGGTTGGGGCTGCCCTCCTCCATTGGGGCGGTACCCTTCTACTTGTGAGGAGGTTCATCTTATCCATGGGAGGGTGGCATATGAATGGGGTCCCATCTACGTTTGGGGGGGGTGTTTACCTTAAATTTAATTTTGAAATCAATGCGCCTTTCCTGATCTCAGATTCCTGCTGTTGCCAGCATTTCTAGGCCCCATCCCTCCAGCTGACCACGTGAACCTCACCAGTACTCTGAAACTGCAGAGAGTACTGTTTAATCAGGTGAAAAAAGGCTGCTATGAAGCCGGCGAGTTTCACACATTGTTTTTTACCTGATCCAACACTCTGTGCAATTTTGGGAAGGTTGCACCCATTGTGTCTGTAGACTTAGAAAACTTCCCAAAGATTATCGAAAATCATGAGGTGGATCACCATCGTTAGGGAAACATTGTTGGGAAAACTATTAGGCCTAAAGGCTGATAAATCTCCAGAACCAGATGGCCTGCATCCTAGGGTACTCAAAGAAATGCATGCAGAGATAGTCCTCCAAAATTCCTTAAATTCTGGAAAGGTCTCAGTGGATTAAAAAATAGCTAATGTAAAACCTTTATTCAAGAGAAGAGGGAGACAGAAAGCAGGAAACTATAGGCTAATTATCCTCACATCTGTCATAAGGAAATTGCTAGAATTCACTATTAAGGAGGTTACAATACGATACTTGGAAAATCATAATTTGATCAGGCAGAGTCAACATGGGTTTATTAAAGGGAAATCATACTTAACTTATTTATTAGCGTTTTTGATGAAGTAACAAGTAAGGTGGATAAAAGGAACCTGTAAATCTGGTGGACTTCGATATCCAGGAGGTATTTGATAAGGTGTCATATCAAATGTTACCCCACATGTTAAAAGCACATGGTGTGGGGGTTGTGTATTGGCATGGATAAAGATTTGGTTAGCTAAAAGGAAGCAGAGAGTAGGGATAAATGGGTCTTTCTTGGATTGGTAAGATGAGCAAGCAAGTGCCATTGGGATCAGTGTTGGGGCCTCAACAATTCATAATCTACGCCAATGATTTGGATGAAGGCACTGTGTATATGATAGCCAAATTTGCTGATGACGCCACGATAGGCAGGAAATTAAGCTGTCAAGAACATCTGCAAAGGCGATACAGACAGATTGTGTGAGTGGGCAAAAATTTGATAGCTGGAGCATAATGTGGGAAAATGTGAACTTGCGCATTTTGACAGGAAGAACAGAAAAGCAGTTTACTAGTTAAATATAGAGAGATTGCAGAACTCGGTATTACAGAGGGATCTGGGTGTCCTGGTACATGAATCACAAAACATAAGTAATTCAGGCATAGCAAGCGATTAGCAAGGCAAATGGAATGTTAAAAGTAGCAAAGCTTTACTGCAGCTGAACAGGGCATTGGTGAGATCATATCTTGAGTTGTGTACGCAATTTTGGTCTCCTTTGAAAAAAAGATATATTTGCATGAGAAGCAGTTCAGAAAAGATTCACTTGACTGATCCCTGGGATGAGGAGTTTATCTTCTGAAGAAAGATGAAACACATTGGGCTTATACCCATTGGAGTTTAGGAGAATGAGAAATGATCTTATCGCAACATATAAGATCCTGAGGGAATTTGATAGGGTAGATACCGGAAGGATGTTTCCACTTGTGGAAGGGGCTAGAAAGAGGGGACATAGTTTACTAATAAGAGGTCTACTGCTTAAAGCAGAGACTAGGAAAAAAAAAATTCTCAAATGGTTGTCGGTGTACGGAATTCTCCTCTCCAGAAAACAATGGAGGCTGTGTCTCTGAATTCAAAGCTGTTAGACAGATTTTTGATAGACAAAGGAGTCAAAGGTTATTGGGGTGGGTCAATGGCAAAGTGGAATTGAGGCCACAACCAGATCAACCATGATCTTTGTAGTAATGCAGCCAAATGCTAGTTTTCTGTTACCATCACCCTTTATTGTGCACCAAAGGAAAGGGCCGTGATTGCATTTTACAGTCAGGTAGTGTCCCCCTCGGGACCTATGGGGATGCGGAGTGCATTATTGTACTGTTTTGAAGGATCTGAACTTTGTGTGAATTGATCCGTGGCAACCTAGAGAGCATGCTCTCTACCCTCTCTTTGATACCAAAGCTCACTGCCACCCTCCTCTGTCCTGATTGTCGGCTTTGATGGTCACTGTTTCCTTTCCGCTTTCTGACTCCTGCAAATCTTATGGTAACCAACTAGGCTCTTGTCACAGACCTCACACAGGAATTGTAGTTCTATCAAAGTAGTCCATTGCAAGAGTTCCATTCGGACATTCCACAGCCTCCATTACTATTTCGGACCTTGTGGGATCCCAACTCATGGTTTAGGAAACCTTGTCCTATAATTCTTCTTCTGGTGTAATGTTGATGTTGTATTTATTCACAGTAAGATTCAGCTGCCAATTGTCAGAACACTTCATTGGTCCAGATGAATGTTGTAAATCTTCTTCTATTAATCAACTAATTGTCAGCAAACTTGGTGATAAACATACTTTCCTCCACTTTGTTTATGAACCATGTGAACTGTAGATCCTCAACAACACTGTAGATTTCTCATCAGTTTTTCCTCTCATCATCAGCTGCTGCTTCTGCAAATGCAGTCATTTTTTAGGTATATTTGGTACTTTTTGTGAGCTAATTAAATGAATAAAACTGAGTAAGTCAGTTGTTAATATTGATTAATCTCTTAAATTGGCTATAGTTAGTTTAACTTGCAGATAATGAATTCAATATTACAAACTCGGATCATGAAAACTGCCATCAATATCAAATGTTCCCCAAGGTCTGCATGATGCTCATTTTTACAATCAGCGGAACAGTTCAAACAATGATCCAGGGTAGATGTATGAGATATTTGCTGTCAGCCCCTAAAACTTTATAAAAATGAGGTTTGGCATTTATTAAAACATACAAATCGATTAATGACAATGTAAATATTTAGTGAAAAGGAGCAGACAAGAGACAAAGATCACGATTTGAAAAAATAAGTTCAGCTGAATACAAGAATTAAATTGATGAATTACTTATCAGTTTAAGAGCTTCCTTGGTTAATTATGCTGCCAACAACACTGACAAACATTATGCACAGTATAGCTATTTCTTCCTTTTTATCAGCACAAGCAGAATCTCTTCTATCTTAGGTCGCAATTTAACAAATTCAACATAGCAAATCAATACTCTTGTGCAGCAAAACGTGTGCTGTAAAGACCTCATTTGTTGAGTAAAGACAAATTGCTTTACAGTTTGTACAATGACCTTCCTGTTGTCCGGTGCTATTACTTAAATGCAATATATAAAGGCAAATATCAAGTCACTTTGTCACTCTAACCAGCTATGAGTAGTCACTGTTTCAGGAATTCATAACTTGTGCATCTTTTGCAACATTTTACTTCATAATAATATTGCACCTTTTCTCAAAGCAATGCCAACCATGTAAAATTTGACCTGTTAAAAAAAATACTTTGCATCTTATAATTTTAAATTGCTACTGATGAATCAGAGGCAAATTCTAGGCAAACAGTCAGTATTTCTGAACATAGTTAAATTATATTATAATTGTTTTCTTTTTCATAATGTTTCATCTGAGACTTAATTTTCCTGTTTACAGGTTTGTATCATAGCAAATAATTGATAAATAGGCCAATTCTATGAAAGATAGTTCATTAAGCTTCTGAGATCATGACCACTGGAGATAAAATGTGCTCCTTCATAAAAAAATAAGATACATAAAGATTTAATAACCTGAGCACATAATTTCAATATACTAACATAACAGGCCCATGGAATCAAAAACTATAGGAATATGGTAAATCCCTGATCATTTGGTGGAATTAGCAGCTAAAAGGTAAATCATATAACTTCAACTTTTGAGATAAATGTAACTGTAATACAATAAATTGAAATGCTTTGTTAGCAACTGACCCCAGGGGGAGGGGTTGGACGGTCTGCCGGGTGAGGGGGGATCGCCACTGCTGGGGCAGGGTGGGGGGGGGGGGGGGGGGGGGGGTGGGGGGATGGTGGGCTGGACATCGGGTGCTCCGGGGGAGAGGGGACTCAGGGCTGGCCCGGGAATTGCTGTGGGGGCTATGCTCGGGCCGTGATCGGGCTGGCCAGCAAATGGGAGTTTATGGTCACTGCGCATGCACAGAGCTCCAGAACTGTCAAACTCTGGCGTGAATATGTCCTGCTCCCCTGGGTTTTTAATGAGATTCCCGACTGGGATCTCTGCAGTGAACAGAGTGCGGAGATTCAGGTGAGAAGCTGAACTGACAGAACAGTCGGGATTTAGAACAGTTTTCCTGCCAATTTGGGAGAATCGTGGCCATAATTTCTAGGCCCTCTGATGTTTTCACTTGTATTTCATCTAGAATCTAAGAGGTATCTTGTTGGGGACGAGTGCTTTGTCTTCCTGTAAATTCAATAATTTAAGCAAACCTTTGCTTTTGAAGTATCATGCCCCCAAGAGCTCAGGAAACAAGGTCTAAGCTTACTGCAAATGTTACTGTTTTAATGAGGCAAATGGGATTTTTCTTATTTCAATTTAATGATTTTATCAGTGAGAGTCACATCTTGAAGTGGAAGAGGATTATGGCATGTAGTATGCAGCAAAGGTTTACCAGGCTGACTCTGGGGATGGTGGGACTGATGTATGAGGAGAGATTGACTAAAGTTAGAATTGTTTTCGCTGGAGTTCAGATGAATGAGGGAGGGATCTCATAGTGACTTATAAAATTCTAAGAGGACTGGACAGGGTAGATGCAGGAAGGATGTTCCCAATATGGCGGAGTCCAGAACCAGGGGTCACAGTCTGAAGATACAGGGTAGACCGTTGAGGATGGAGATGAGGAGACACTTCTTCATTCAAAGAGTGATGAGCCGGTGAAATTTATTCCCACAGGAAGTAATTGATGCCAAAACATTGAATGCATTCAAGAAGTGGCTGGATATAGCACTTGGGGCGAATGGGATCAAAGATTATGGGGATAAAGCAGGATTAGGCTATTGAGTTAGACGATCAGCCATGATCGTGATGAATGACAGAGCAGGCTCGAAGGGCCGAATGGCCTCCTCCTGCACCTATCAATGTTCATTGAAATGTTCATCCTGGCGTTCAGTTACTAGTGGTGTACCGCAAGGATCTGTTTTGGGGCCACTGCTGTTTGTCATTTTTATAAATGACCTGGATGAGGGCGTAGAAGGATGGGTTAGTAAATTTGTGGATGACACTAAAGTCGGTGGAGTTGTGGACAGTGCGGAAGGATGTTGCAGGTTACAGACAGACATAGATAAGCTGCAGAGCTGGGCTGAGAGGTGGCAAATGGAGTTTAATGCGGAAAAGTGTGAGTTGATTCACTTTGGAAGGAGTAACAAGAATACAGAGTACTGGGCTAATGGTAAGATACTTGGTAGTGTGGATGAGCAGAGAGATCTCGGTGTCCATGTGCATAGATCCCTGAAAGTTGGCACACAGGTTGATGGGGCTGTTAAGAAGGCGTACGGTGTGTTAGCTTTTATTGGTTGACGGATTGAGGTTCGGAGCCATGATGTCATGTTGCAGCTGTACAAAACTCTGGTGCGGCCGCACTTGGCGTATTGCGTACAGTTCTGGTCGCCGCATTATAGGAAGGATGTGGAAGCATTGGAAAAGGTGCAGAGGAGATTTACCAGGATGTTGCCTGGTATGGTGGGAAGGTCTTATGAGGAAAGGCTGAGTGACTTGAGGCTGTTTTCGTTAGAGAGAAGGTTAAGAGGTGACTTAATAGAGGCATACAAGATGATCAGAGGATTAGATAGGGTGGACAGTGAGAGCCTTTTTCCTCGGATGGTGATGGCTAGCACGAGGGGACATAGCTTTAAATTGAGGGGTGATAGATATAGGACAGATGTCAGAAGTAGGTTTTTTACTCAGAGAGTAGTAAGAGCGTGGAATGCCCTGCCTGCAACAGTAGTGGACTCATCAACATTAAGGGCATTTAAAGGGTCATTGGATAAACATATGGATAATATTGGAATAGTGTAGGTTAGATGGGCTTTAGATTGGTTTCACAGGTCGGCGCAACATTGAGGGCCGAAGGGCCTGTACTGTGCTGTAATGTTCTATGTTCTATGTTCTATGGTCTATGTTTCTATGTTTCTATAGTCCCTTAAACCACCAAGAGATTTAGATGCATTGGATTGCTAATATGGCAAATCAGAATTGTGAATTTTCCAATTGTACAGATTATGGGCAACTCATTTTGAATTCATGTGAACATAGGAATAGAAGGAGCAGGTATAAAAACAGAAAATGCTGGAAAAACTTAACCTCACCCCACCCTTACACAATATAAAATCTGACATAAAAATTTTCTATAGCTCTGAAGAAGTCAAATGGACTTGAAACGTCTGTTTCTCTTTCCAAGATGTTGCCAGACCTACTGAGCTTTTACAGCATTTCTGTTTTTATTTCAGATTTCCAGCAGCTGCAGTATTTTGCTTTTATTAGTATATTAATATAGCAGCAGGAATAGGCCATTCAGCCCATTGAGTCTGCTCCAAAATTCAACATGATCATGGCTGATCATCCACTTCAATGCCTTTTTCCCACATTATCACTATAATCCTTTACATCACTGGTATTTAGAAATCTATTAATCTCGACCTTAAACATACTCAATAACTGAGCTTCCACAGCCCTATGGAATAGAGAATTCCAAAGATTCACAACCCTCAGAATAAACAAAATTCTGTTCCTCTTAGTCTCTTCCTTTGAAATTGTATTCCCTGGTTCTAGGCTCTTCAACCAGGGAAACATCTGACCTGCACCTACCCTGTCTATCGCTTCAAATATTTTTTCAGTTTCAATGACATCACCTCACATTCTTCGAAACTCTATAATCTCTCTTCACAGGATAGTCCCGCCAACCTAGAAACAAGTCTGGTGAATTTTTGTTGTATTCCCGCTATGGCAATAATATGCTTCTGAAGATAAGAGGACCAAAACAGCACACAGTACTCCAGGTGTGGTCTAACCAAGGTTCTATACAATTGAAGCAAGACTTTGTTACTCCTGTACTCAAATCCTGTTGTGATAAAGGTTAACATATTATGATGATACTGTGCCTTTAAGAAATGTATTTGTGTCATGTTTCTTGTGCAGGATTTGTTTCAGCAGTCAGTTCTATTAACCAGTGTTGCTTTGTCTGTAACCAGCAACCCCTCTTGTTGCTGCAGCAGCATAATTGATATTAATTGCTAAAATGTCTGTTTTAATCTGGGCTAATGCTGTTCTGTTATTTTAGTGTTTTTCCCTGGGGTTTTTCAGAGTCGGGATTGATTAGGTTGATTGACAGGGAAATTGTGTGACTGGGCAGGACTATGTTCACAGAGAGTTGCTGCTTGGGATCTGCAAAGAAGTAGCTGTTTCTCTCTTTGAATATTGGAGACTGGGACCTGCCAGAAAATAGGTCTCTTTCTTTGAGGTTCTGATGTTTAAAGATAGGTTTTTCTCTGGAGGCTGCTGTATGTGAGTCAGAAGACAGGTGTCTCTTTCTGGATTTCTGTCCAGAGGTGTTAAAAGGCTGGAAACCTAGCATCCATGTGAGCTATATATTTTTGATGCTAACTAATTCTGAAGAGGGATTTATATCTGTGGGGATATTGCTTAAATTGAATCTATAAAAATAGGTAGTTGTTAAGAATTATACCTAATCATGTTTAAGTATTTCAATGAGTAAAAGTTATGCTAATTCTTTTTGTTATATTCTAACTGTGTTGTTAAATAAAGTTTATTTTGATAAAAGCTTCCTAGTGAGTTAAAACAATCACACCTGGAACAAAACACCTTATGCTCACATTTGTGCCAAAATTGGGGTCTAGGCTAACTTCATAATATATCTTGCAGTTTCTGATCTGGCGCCTCACAATACTATTAGCCTTCCTAATTCCTTGCTGCACCAGCATGTTAGCTTTCAGTGGGCGGGACTTTCTGTGTTTTGTGGCAGCACAGACAGCCTGCCATTGGCCGGGAGTGGGATCTTCCATCCCATGGCTGTGAAAGGGTTTTCACATTGTTCACCGGGAAACCTGCAGCAGAGGGTTGCTGTGGCAGGACTGGAAGGTTGCACCAACAGGAACGGCCGGACAATCTTGGCTAGTGGGGCTTCATTAGTTGGGTTTCTAATGGGTTTCATCAGCCAAGTCTGAAGACAGAATATCTTATCGTCTATCAGCCGTGCATCCTGACAGTTACTCAGGAATCTCAAGTACACCCACATTACTATATTTTATGATTGCATACTTAAGGAGAGATGGGAGCGCAGCGGCATTATCACTGGACTAGTAATCCAGACATCCAGGGTAATGTCCTGGGGACCCGAGTTTGAATCCTGTCATGGCAGATGGTGAAATTTGAATTCAATAAAAATCTTGAATCAAAAGTCTAATGATGACTATGAAACCATTGTCGGCTGTCGAAAAAACCCATCTGGTTCACTAATGTCCTTTAGGGAAAGAAATCTGCTGTCCTTACCTGGTTTGGCTGACATGTGACTCCAGACCAACAGTCCTGTGGTTGATTCTTAAAATGTCCTTTGAAATGGGTTTAGCAAGCCACCCAGTTCAAGGGCAATTATAGGAATGCGCAATAAATGCTGGCCCAGCCAGTGATACCCACATCCCATGAATGAATTTTAAAAAACCTATATGCTGATGGATCAGAAGCCCTTGTGGTTCACAAATACATGGAACTCGGTTGCACAGATTACCAAGTGTTTACTGTCAATGAAGCCAGTCAGAAGTGCAAACATGAATGCAGGCTCATTTTGACTGGCATTAACGCAGACAAAGCTGACATAAGTGCCAGTTTCAGCAAACAACCTGTTTTTAACACGTGGGTGGAATTGAAGATCCTGGATATATCTCTGGAATGATCCAGAAGAAAAACTGTTGAGGACGATGGTCATTTTGACAGCTACTGGTAATGTGTGACCAATAGCCAGGGAGCACCCTTCTTTCAGAAAGCTGCAGCTGGTTTCCACCACTTGGATGCTACAACCTGAGCCCCCTGAAGCACTACTGTTCTGACATATCAAAAGAACCCAGACGCTGTTTGTGCACCCTTTGTTGCCAGTAGCACCTCAGATGACCTGCTCCTACTCTGTTGTACACCTGGTCTCTCAATAGCAAGCTAATACTGCTGCTGTTTCCCTCTCTAATGTCCAGTTTCAGATTTCTCAATAACAGGCTGCTGCTATTGGTCATATTGTTCCTCATCAAAGGTCTAACTTAAAGCAGCCAAGCTGTCACACATCCTTTTATGTCATTCAGAAGTCTTCAACAGGTTAATGGTTTGTTTAGAACAAAGAAAACAAAGAACAAAAAAAATTACAGCACAGGAACAGGCCCTTCGGCCCTCCAAGCCTGCACTAACCATCCTGCCCGACTTAACTAAAACCCCCTACCCTTCCAGGGACCATATCCCTCTATTCCCATCCTATTCATGTATTTGTCAAGACGCCCCTTAAATTAAGAAGTTCTGCACTTAGTTTCAAGAGGGTTAAAAGTCCCTACCCTATCCGCTTCCACTACCTCCCCCGGCAACGAGTTCCAGGCACCCACTACTCTGTGTAAAAAATCTGCCTCGTACATCTCCTTTAAACCTTGCTCCTCGCACCTTAAACCTGTGCCCCCTAGTAATTGACTCTTCCACCCTGGGAAAAAGCTTCTGACTATCCACTCTGTCCATGCCTCTCATAATCTTGCAGACTTCTATCCGTCGTTCCAGCGAGAACAAACCAAGTTTCTCCAACATCGATAGTCACGGGTGAGGTGCCTGAAGATTGGAGAGTGGCAAATGTTGTGCCTTTGTTTAAAAAGGGCTGCAGGGAAAAGCCTGGGAACTACAGGACAGTGAGCTTCACATCTGTGGTGGGTAAATTGTTGGAAGGTATTTTGAGAAACAGGATCTACAGGCATTTAGAGACGCAAGGACTGATTAGGGACAGTCAGCATGGCTTTGTGAGTGGAAAATCATGTCTCACAAATTTAATTGAGTTTTTTGAAGGGGTAACCAAGAAGGTAGATGAGGGCAGTGCAGTTGATGCTGTCTACATGGACTTTAGCAAGGCCTTTGACAAGGTACCGCATGGTAGGTTGTTGCATAAGGTTAAATCTCACGGGATCCAGGGTGAGGTATCTAAATGGATACAAAATTGGCTTCTTGACAGAAGCCAGAGGGTCATTGTAGAGAGTTGTTTTTCAAACTGGAGGCCTGTGACCAGCGGTGTGCCTCAGGGATCAGTGCTGGGTCCACTGTTATTTGTCATTTATATTAATGATTTGGATGAGAATATAGGAGGCATGGTTAGTAAGTTTGCAGATTACACTAAGATTGGTGGCATAGTGGACAGTGAAGAAAGTTATCTCCAACTGCAACGGGATCTTGATCAATTAGGCCAGTGGGCTGACGAATGGCAGATGGAGTTTAATTTAGATAAATGCGAGGTGATGCATTTTGGTAGATTGAACCAGGACAGGACTTACTCAGTCAATGGTAGGGTGTTGGGGAGAGTTACAGAACAAAGAGATCGAGGGGTACATATTCATAGCTCCCTGAAAGTGGAGTCACAGGTGGAGTCACAGAATGGTGAAGAAGGCATTCGGCATGCTTGGTTTCATCGGTCAGAACATTGAATACAGGAGTTGGAATGTCTTGTTGAGGTTGTAGAAGACATTGGTAAAGCCACACTTGGAATACTGTGTGCAATTCTGGTCACCCTATTATAGAAAGGATATTATTAAACTAGAAAGAGTGCAGAAAAGATTTACTAGGACGCTACCAGAACTTGTTGGTTTGAGTTATAAGGAGAGGCTGGATAGACTGGGACTTTTTTCTCTGGAGCGTAGGAGGCTGAGGGGTGATCGTATAGAGGTCTATAAAATAATGAGGGGCATAGATCAGCTAGATAGTCAATATCTTTTCCCAAAAGTAGGGGAGTCTAAAACTAGAGGGCGTAGGTTTAAGGTGAGAGGGGAGAGATACAAAAATGTCCAAAGGAGCAATTTTTTCACACAGAGGTTGGTGAGTGTCTGGAACAAGCTGCCAGAGATAGTAGTAGAGGCAGGTCCAATTTTGTCTTTTAAAAAGCATTTAGATAGTTACAAGAGTATGATGGGTATAGAGGGATATGGGCCAAATGTGGGCAATTGGGATTAGTTTAGGGGTTTTAAAAAAAAAGGATGGCATGGACAAGTTGGGCCAAAGGGCCTGTTTCCATGCTGTAAACCTCTATGACTCTATGACTTTAACCTCTCCTCATAGCTAATGCCCTCCATACCAGGCAACATCCTAGTAAATCTTTTCTGTATCCTCTCCAAAGCCTTCACATCCTTCTGGTAGTGTGGCGACCATAATTGAACACTATATTCCAAGTGCGGCCTAACTAAGGTTCTATAAAGCTGCAACATGACTTGCTTTAGTCAGGGAGGGAGTTGTGTGTAGGGGAAACCCAGTGAGGGAGTGATAGAATTACTTTGGAGGGTTGTTGATGGTACAGGGAGCCCAAAAAGACTCCAGCCCAGCCACCAATCCATCAGGTTTCTCCTGGCAGGCTGGACATTGAGTTGGACTCTCCCTCCCTGGGGAAAATCTCAAAATTGGTGGAAGGAATACTTAGGGGATGGCGATGGTATTATTGCTGGACTATTAATCCAGAAACTCAGCTAATGTTCATGGCAGGTGGTGGAATTTGAATTCAACAAAACATATCTGGAATTAAGAATCTACTGATGACCATGAAACCATTGTCGATTGTTGGAAAAACCCACCTGGTTCACTAATATGCTTTAGGATGGAAATCTGCCGTCCTTACCTGGGCTGGCCTACATGTGACTCCAGAGCCACAGCAATGTGGTTGACTCTCAATTGCCCTCTGAAAAGGCCTCGCAAGCCACTCAGTTCAAGGGCAATCAGGGATGGACAATAAATGCTGGCCAGCCAGCGACGCCCGTAACCCACAAATAGAACAAAATAAAGGTGACCATTTCTTTGTGGGTTGTTTAAGTTTATTTTGCTAAAGCGAGAAACAAATGATTGAAACAGATTTCAACATCAGCTTATGCAATACTACATGACATAGCTAAAATATTAACTACTTTCTCCATGCAAGCCATGGCATTTTATTGAAAGTGGAATTTAAATACTCTCAAACACATGATGGAAGTACATTTAAGATCAGACTAATTGTGTATATTTCACAAATCTAATAATACTGCTATTGACAGTTTGTAACTCAGTATAATTTGAGGTCTGCTCCACAAATCTAGTTATGGCTTTTTTCATCTGCACTAAATCAATCTCAATTTTTTGTTAGATAGCAGGTAACTTCACAAAGAGAGTTGTCTATCAATAACTTTTAAAAGGAGCTATGGTTATAAGCTGACTCTGATCATTTCTGTTTACATAAAAGAGAAAAAAATAGTGTTAATGTAATTAATAGTGTTTTGAATTAAGACGTTCTGCACCTAGTTTCAAGAGGGTTGAAGTAAAATTTAGCAGCAATACAGATGAAAAACCAGAGACATTAAATTTTCTAGATTTCCAAGATTCTGCAAGAACCATGTATGGTAACTTAGTTTTGCAACTCAGCAGCTTTCCCAGCCCAGTAATTCAGTGTTGTGATTAGCAGTAGCTGTTTAAATAAATATGTTTAAAAAAATTAAAGTGAGCAGGATTAAACAATAGTATATTTGAATTTTGAAAGAGCTATTGGTGGTAAATCTTTAATCTGCCTTTATGAGAAATATACACAGTTGAAGCCTGTTTATGAATCCGGCATTAAAAGAAGTGGTTACTCAATACTTCGTTTGTTGAAAGGATAACACACATATTAAACATCTACATTTCTCAAGTTCAGCTTATCTAAACATATGTTCTGTTCTCACCAAATGTCACAGCCATGCCAAATGATTATAATCAATGAGATGAACGTTTGCACATTTAGACTGCACTCATAAAATTTGATATAATTTATGTGCATCAAAAGAAGAAAAACAAGGTTTTGTGTTAACTAAAATAGTGATATTTTTTTAAAAATTGGAACCTTAATGAATCTTTACATCAAATTTGTAAAATTCGATCTTTAATATTTTTGGGTACAAAATGGTAAGAAATATAGAAACGTCGAAAATGGGAGCAGGAGGAGGCCATTTGGCCCTTCGAGCCTGCTCCACCATTCATTAAGATCATGGCTGATCATCCAACTCAATAGCCTGATCCCACCTTCCTCCCTTTGCCCCAAGTGCTATATCCAACTGCTTCTTGAAAACATACAATGTTTTGGTCTCAACTACTTTCTCTGGTTGCAAATTCCACAGGCTGAACACTGTCTTGGTGAATACATTTCTCCTCCTCTCTATCCTAAAAGTCACCATATGTGACCCCTGGCTCTGGACATCCCAACATCGGGAACATCCTTCTTGCATCTACCCTGTCTAGTCCTGTGAGAATTTTATAGCTTTCCATGAGATCTCCCATCATTCTTCTGAATTTTAGTAAATATAATCCTGACCAACTCAATCTGTCCTCATACATCAGTCCTGCCATCCCAGGGATCAATTTGGTAAACCTTCTCTGCTGATCATCCAGCCTGATCCCACCTTCCTCCCATATCCTTGGATCCTCTTCGCTCCAAGTGCTATATCCAACTGCTTTGAGAAAACATACAATGTTTTGGCCTCAACTACTTTCTCTGGTTGCAAATTCCTCAGGCTGACCACTCTCCCTGCATCCATTGTAATTCCACTCAGGTATTTTCAGCAAAATGCACATTGCAAAGTTAAGACTACTTTTACAAGTTATAAAGCTACAGGAATTGGACCACTAATACTATTCTACATGTTGAGCATATACAGTGAGAGACAGTAAATAAAGATTTAACTTAATGAATGATGATTTTATAAATGACAAAATAAAGTAAGTAGATTTTCTTTGAATGTAGGATAAACTGGGTTTTCCACAGCCATATAAGAAAAGAATAGAATAGAATAGAATATAAGTGTTATCACTCACGTGATGAAGAAACAGCACTCCGAAAGCTCATGCTACCAAATAAATGTGTTGGACTTTAACCTGGTGTTGTGAGAGTACTTACTGTGCATTATTTAATGCCACAGAAGTCTGGAAAGAAATTTCAGCCTCGCTGTTTCAGCTTTGCATAACTGATGTTTAGAAGTGTTGTACTACCATGAAGCATATTTACAAATGTAATCAGGAGGAAAAGAATTTCCAGCCACATTATTATAGAATTTATCAAAACATTTGCCACGGAAATTCAAATTTAAGGTCTCTGCATCTTAAGTAACTTAATGCAATTAAACTGCCAACTGATGGTTATTTAGCAAAATGCTGCTAACCTTTAGGTTTATTGGTTTGCAATGTTGTCATTTATTCAGCAACATCTATTGGTATGTAAAATCATATATTTTCTCTGAAGATTTTCTGACAATCGAAGCCCATCTGATTTCTGTCTTTTGCGATATACTACTGTGTTGCTAGCTACACAATCCCAAAGTGTGCAAATTTTGAATCTTGCGTGGCAGTGACAATGATATATGTGGTCACTGTTATTATTATGCATGATTATTGTGCACAATATTTGTGGGGTTTTATTTAACACAACCATCTTTCCATTTTTCACAGTTCATTTATAACAGCAGCTTACAATGAAATGTGTCTCTTATCTTTTGAATTGAATGTGCTTGGAGCTTTCAAAATACACACATTGTTTGTCATGAAATAAACGTAATTTTTTTTTGTAGATTTGTTATAATAGGAAAAGGTCTCAGCTTCACATTCAACGAGACCATGGCTGATTTGTAACCTAACTCCATATATTCCATATCCTGTAATACTTCTGATCAACAAAAATCAATCTCAGATATAACATTAACAATTGATCTAACATCAACTGCCATTTGCAATGAAAATTTCAAACATCTGCCATCCTTCTGTAGTAGAAGTGTTTCTTAGCTAAAAGTTTGGGTCTAATTTTTAAATCAAACAGTGCGGTCTTCAACTTCCCAATCAACAGAAGTAGCTTCTCTCTGTCCTATGTTTACTTTTGAAAGTTAGGTTTAAAATACTTGGGCCTCATACCATAAAGTAAAGGAGAAACTGGTGGGAAACATTCCAGGAGTTCATACCAGTAGTGTGCTGCAGGGATCGATGCTGGGTCCACTGTCATTTGTCATTTATATATTAATGATTTGGATGGGAATATAGGGGGCATGGTTAGTAAGTTTGCAGATGACACCAAAATTGGTGGTGTAGTGGACAGTGAAGAAGGTTATCTAAAACTACAATGGGGTCTTGATCAACTGGGCCAGTGGACCAAGGAACGGCAGATGGAGTTTAATTCAGATAAATTCGAGGTGTTGCATTTTGATAAGACAAATCAGGGCAGGACTGTCAGAGTTAATGGTTAAGTCCTGGAGAATGTTGTTGAACATAAGGCCACATTTGGAGTGCTGCATACAATTCCGATCACCCTGCTATAGGAAGGATATTATGAAACAGGAAAGGGTGCAAAAATGATTTACAAGTATGTAATCATGACTGGAAGGTTTAAACTATATGGAGAGGCTGGGTAGACTGGGACTTTTTTCCTTGGAGTGTGGAAGGATGAGAGGTGGCCTCATAGAGGGTTATAAAATCATGAGGGGCATAGATAAGGTTGAATAGCCAAGGTCTTTTCCCCATGGTAGGGGAGTCCAAAACTAGAGGGCACAGCTTTAAGGTCAGAGGGGAAAGATTTAAAAGGGGCAACTTTTTCACATAAAGGGTGGTGCATATATGGAATGAGCTGCCAGAGGAGGTGTAGAGGTGGGTACAATTAAACTTATAAAAGACGTTTAGACAGGTACATGGATAGGAAACGTTTAGAGGGATATGGGTCAAAAGCAGGCTAATGGGACTAGGTCAGTTTAGGAAAACTGGTCGGCATGGTCGCGTTGGGCCTGTTTCCGTGCTATATAACTCTACCACTCTAACTGTTCCCCTTAAAATTTATTGAACTTGCTTGAATTACAGGGAATACAATACTAGCTTCTGAAATCTCGCCTCTTAATTTAACCCTTTGAGTTCAGGAATAATTCTGGTGAATGCACATTGCACTGTCTCCAAGGCCAATATGTTTTTTGCAAGGGTTGATGCCGAGAATTGTTCGTGGTACTTCAGCTGTGGTCTAACCAGGAAACATTTGCAGGAAGTACATAATTTTGATCTGCTTATAGTCTACTCACTGAGATAAAAAGTCTAGCATTCCTGATTTTCTTTGTGCCTGTTCATGGCATTTTAATGATTTATCTGCATGGACTCTCTTCTGATTTTCACTGCTTCTAGCTTTTCATAACTTAGAAAGTGTGATATTCTATCCTTTATAGGTTCAAGGTGGATGACTTCACCCAAGGTGAATTCCATTTACCATAGTTTTCCCATTTATCTATCAATATTTCTTTGGTTTTTTTTGGTTTCCTACACAGCTAACAATACTGTCTACCTTTGTGCTATTGACAAATTTGGACATGGGGCTTTTTCTCCTTCATCTGAGTCAAGCAAATAAACAGTGAATAGTTGAGGCCCCAAAAAGACTGGTCACATCCTGTCAATTAGAGTACCTGCCCATCATCCCTAGTTGTTATCTCCTGTTGTTCAACCAATTTCTTAATCAAGTTAATAATTGATTTTCAATTACATGAATTTCAACTTTAGCTAATAGCCTCTTTATCAAATATCGTCCAGAGGCTCATCTACATAACAGCAATAGACACTCCCTTGTTGACTACTTTCATTATCTTTTCAAAACCTTCAATCATGTTCCTCAGGCATTCCCTACCCTTTACAAAATCTACCTGATCAGCTGAAAAGTTTTGAAGTGTTTGGTCAATCAATCATCAATTATAGACTCAAGTAATTACTCAACAATAGATGTTAGTCTAACTTCCTTATAATTCCATGGTTTCCCTTTCTAATCTTTCTTAAATAATTAAGTGATGCAAAATTTTCCAATCTAAAGGAACGTTCTGAATTGAGGGAACTTTGGAAGATCATAGTTAGGAGATCGGCAATATTCAGATCATGACAGTAATGGATATACAATGGGTTGGGAGTTTACTCAGGGTTCCTTCAAACTGAGCCAACTTTTCAGAGTGATAACCTATTAATGGCTAGCAATGACTTCAAACTTAACAATAAGTATTCAGCTCAAAGTTCAGCCAACTGTTAAAATTTTATTGATGAATTACTCAAACAACTTCTGTGAATTCTTGCGGCATCCAGATGACAGCTGTGGTGGGCCTTTTAACAGTCCTAAGACAGGATATACCTGCCTCCATGCCAAAAGCCATTCTCAACTCTGATTGTGCTTCTATGCTGATGCAGGAGGCAGTGGTCATGACTTCAGCCCATCCCCAACACAATGCCATGCAGATTGCGTGAGTGTGCACTGCTGGTCAGGAGGCAGGAAGTCTGGAAGTGGTCAACTTTTGGTTCGCACACGACTATTAGGGGAGGGGGTGCAGGGGAGGTTGTGATGTTGCTGTATTGTCGTTGGCTTAGTAATTCAAGGACCCAGGTTTGAATCCCACCATGGCACATGGTGAAATTTAGATTCAATAAAAAATCTGGAATTTAAAGTCTAATGATGACCATGATACTTTGCTGATTGTCATAAACACCCATCTGGTTCATCACTGTCCTTTGGAAAAGGAAATCTGCCGTCCGTACTCAATCTCGTCAACATGTGACTCCAGATCCATAGCAATGTGATTGACTCTTGAATGGCTTGGCAAGCCATTCAATTCAAGGGCAATTAAGGATGGGCAATAAATGTTGGCCCAGCCAACGACACCCACATCCCATGAAAGACTTAATAAAAGATGAAAATCCAGCCCTTTCTCTCTTGCAAGAAATGCTTGGAAATTCATCATATTATGATCACTGTTAAATAAATGTTAATTGTTAAGCTGTTAACTAAATCATTACCAAATTTAATATGGCCTTGCCCATTGTTGATTCTATGAAATATTGTTGCAGAAAATGATCCTGAACAGTCAAGAAATCTGATACCTTTCTGACCATGAGTTAGTATGCTTATTGCAATCTATATGAAAATGAAAATACCCCACTGGGTGGAATTCTCCCATTTTGAGACTAAGGGGCAGATGGTTTCTAGAATCCCTACAATGCCGAAGGAGGCCATTTGGTCCATCGAGCCTGCACCAACACCAATCCCACCCAGGCCCTATCCCTGTAATCCCACATATTTACCCTGCTAATCCTCCTGACACAAATGGTCAATTTAGCATGGCCAATCAAACCTAACCCACACCTCTTTGGGGTGTGGGAGGAAACCCACGCAGACATGGGGAGAACGTGCAAACTCCACACAGACAGTTACCTGAGGCCGGAATTGAACCTGGGTCCCTGGCGCTGTGAGGCAGCAGTCCTAACCACAATGCCACCATTCCAGTGGCTGCTGTCCAGTCAACCAGAATAGCAAGATCCTGCACCTGATTCTGCGCCCAGAAGCAAATTAATTATGCACAAATGAGACCCCCTCTGACTCTCTTGGTGGGCATGCGGCGATTTGTCCACCCCACCCTCAACTGATGGGTTGGGAGGTCCCATCAGCATACTTAAATACCAGTCCAGCACACTCATATCACTCTCTCCAGCTCGCCTGTCTTCACCAGACTGTGCAGGATGTCAGCAACCCAGAGGGAAAAGACTAGCAGCCTCAGGAAGAAGTATGCTCCTTGTTTAAACCACCCTCCTGCTAAACCCAACACATAAGAGGTGACCATGCTCCCTTGGATCCCTTCCCAACTCATCGGGATTCTTCATCCATCCCTTTTCAGTAAATGATGTGGCATCCCTTTGACTCCTTGTTTGTGAGCGTTTCACGCAGCCTTCTCAGGGTCTAGCTTTCCTCCTCTTTGTCTTCCCTCTGTCTTCAATTGTTCTTCTTCATTCACCTCCTTCCCCTTGTGTGTCATTATGAGCCCTCGCTCTCCCCCCACCTTTCCCCTGCCGCCCCTTGCACTGTGCTCCTTCCACATTGACCCCTTGTTTTCATTAGGCCATACCCCTCTCACCCTCCCGTTCCCCTCCCAGCCTCATCTCACACTTGACCCCTGATCAAACTTCGGACCTTTGTTGCGGTAATTGTGTGAGTCCCGCAGCACAGTCCTGTCTAGATAGGCACTGGTGTGTGACACCAGGGCGGAAGGAGACCCCTGTACTCCCCAACCCAGGTGCAGTACTGATCTGAGATGATGACACAGGATGGTGCATGGGTCCAGCAGCTTGGTGCTGCCCATGCCGATCAGTTTGGCATGGAGATGGAGAGCAGGAACTGGCCTGCCCCGGCAGGCTGGAATACAACATATCAGGAACAGTGTGGCACTATGTCAGAAAGTTGTTGCATTCACTCTGAGGGCTCTGGCGAACTGAGGACTGGCATTGTGCATGCCACTCATTAACGATTGGGTTTGGTGCTGACATAAATTCCCGCAAAATTTAAAGGGCTGATGGGATGTCGGTGGGCAGCTATTTTGATAAGCATTCATGAGATGCAAACGGATGAAAATGAAGTTTGCACTGCCTGCTTATGGGAAGAGTGACCCGCAATTAAGCCATCATTGGAAGAATTGCAATATGATTATATGTCGACGAGTTTCTGACTTTTTGGCTCCCGCCAGATTCATTGCACCCACTTGCCACCAAACCCGCCAGGGGCTAGTGGCAGAATTTCACCCTCTATCACTGCTACTTACTTGCTTAATCTCTACATTTAACATTCTACCACCTCACAGCTGTGACTATAATAAGTATAGTAATAAAAGTAAAGATGATATGAAACTACAACAGATTTCCTTAAAAATAAATTGGGGTGGATAGCTCTCTTAACTTTTATAACAAAGTTCTCTCTCAATTCCTTGCCACCCCATTTGTAAAATGCTAGTTTCCCCCTTTGTATTTTCTGTTTTTGTTAGTAATACATGGTCCAGTAATATTTGTTAGTAATAGATGGTCCAGCTAATGCTATTCTTTTTGTCAGTTTTAAGCAGTTTGTCTAAACCTGTATAAATTAAGTGACTACCAAGAGTAAGAGACAGATCAACGTGGAATAAATACTTACTGCTCTTCCTTTATGTAGCATGACTGATAAAACCAGGTTACTAATGATGCTGCAGTAAACAGACCAGTGTGCTATAATTCTTCCAGTTAAATGCTACCAGTAATTATACAATAAATAAAGCACTGAATGTTGCACAGTGACCATTTTTTCCATATCAGGATGAGTTTCATCTTAAATTCTTCAGTGCATCACCATCTTCCAGATAAAGATTTACTCTTCTGAGACATTGGTGCCAAGTGTGCTTTCTGCTGGCTAATCCAGATATTAAACACAGACATTGTTTTGTTCATGACAACACATACCTGATTGTTCGGAGAATCAGACTTGCTAGTCGTTGCCCACTTACCTTCATCTTTGCAGCAGTTAATGCGGTTTCCATTTTTAATTTCTGTGTTTCCAACTGTTAATACAAAAAAAATGGAATTTGTTCAGTGCTATACATCAGTCCCTGATCAGTGATTTCCTAAAAAATCCACATTGCTGTCAAACAATTAAACTTTCTTCCCTCATCTTTAAATTATTTTCTCCCTTGACCAGCACTGCACCACATACCTCTCTAGATTCTGCAAATTGAGCAAGTGTGAAAACAACATAGCTTGACATAGAAAATAGAGGCCACCTCAGCTCATTCATCCAGAAAAGATTTATAGTTTCCTACCATTATTAACAGTTACAATAGGTAAATATTGTAGTAGTTATAAAACTAAAAGGAATGAAACTGGACAGACCACCTGGCATTGACCTCGGCACTGGAAATGACAATGGCAAACACAGCCCTTCCAACCTTGCATAGTCCATCTTACTAACATCTAGGGGTTTGTGTGAACATAACATTCAAGGCTATGGGCCAAATGCTGGTAAATGGGATCAGGTGTGGGGGGGGGTCAGGCATTTCAATGCAACTTGATGGGCCGAAGGGCCACTTCTGCAGTGTACAATTCTATAATTCTATGAAATTGGGAGAGCTGTTTCTCAGGCTAGTCAAGCAACAGCCTGACATAAGTCATCCTCATGGAATCATACCTTACAGACAATGTCCCAGACACCACCATCACCATTCCTCGGTATGTCCTGTGCCACCGGCAGGACAGACACAGCAGAGGTGGCGCGGCACAATCGTATAATGAAGTGAGTTGCCCTGGGAGTCCTGAACATTGACTCTTTACCCCATGAGGTCTCATGGCACCAGGTCAAACATGGACCAGGAAACCTCCGGCTGATTACTATACAATCCTCCCTCAGCTATTAAATCAGTACTCCCCCATGTTGAACACCACTTGGGGGAAGCACTGAGCGTGGCAAAGCCACAGAATGTACTCTGGGTGGAGGAATTCAATGTCCATCACCAAGTGCGGCTTGGTAGTACCACCACAGACTGAGCTGGTCAGATCCTGAAGGACATGGCTGCTAAACTGAGACTCTGGCAGGCGGTGAGGGAAACAACAAGAGGGAAAAACGTACTTAACCTCATCCTCACCAATTTGCCTACCACAGATGCATCTCTCCATGACAGTATCGGCAGGAGTGACCAACACACAGTGTGTGTGGAGACAAAGTCCTGTCTTCACATTGAGGATACCGCCATCGTGTTGTATGGCACCGCAACCATGCTAAATGTGATAGACTTTGAACAGATCTGGCAACTCAAAACTGGGCATCCATGAGGCACAGTAGGCCAGCAGCAGCAGCACAACTGTACTCAACCACAATCTGCAACCTCATGACCCGGCAAATCCCCCATTTTAGTATTACCAGGGATCAACCTTCGTTCAACGAAGAGTGCAGGAGAGCATGCGAGGAGCAACGCCAGGCATACCTAAAAGTGTGGTGTCAATCTGGTGAAGCTAAAACACATGACTACTTGTTGCCAAACAAAATATGCAGCAAGTAATAAACAGAGCTTAACGATTCCAAAACCAACAGATCAAATCTGAGCTCTGCAGTCCTGCCTCATCGAACCGGGAATGGTGGAGGACAATTAAACAACTCAATGGAACAGGAAGCTCCACAAATATCCCCATCTCAATGATGGAGGAGCCCAGCACATCAATACAAAAGATAGGGCTGGAGCATTCACAACAATCTTCAACCAGAAGTGCAGAGTGGATGATCCACCTCAGCCTCCTCCAGAGGTCCCCAGATGGCAGTCTTCAGCCAATCTGATTCACTCCACATGATATCAAGAAATGGAGTGGATACTGCAAAGGCTATATGGGTCCTGACAATGTTCCAGCAATAGTACTGAAGACTTGTGCTCCAGAACTTGTTCTATTCCTAGTCAAGCTATTCCAGTACAGCTACAACACTGGCATCTACCTGGCAATGTAGAAAATTGCCCAGGTATATCCCGGAAACAAGAAACAGGACAAATTCACTCCGGCCAATTACCTCCTCATCAGTCTATTCAGTAAAGTTATGGAAGAGGTCATCAGCAGTGCTAACAAGTGGCACTTACTCAGCAATAACCAGCTCACGGATGTTCAATTTGTGTTCTATCAGGATCACTCAGCTCCGGGCCTCATTACAGCCATGGTTCAAGCACGGACGAAAAAACTGAATGCCAGAGGTGAGGTGAGAGGACAATAAAGAAAGTTATCTCCGATTGCAACGGGATCTTGATCAATTGGGCCAGTGGGCTGACGAATGGCAGATGAAGTTTAATTTAGATAAATGCGAGGTGATGCATTTTGGTAGATTGAACCAGGGCAGGACTTACTCAGTTAATGGTAGGGCATTGGGGAGAGTTAAAGAACAAAGAGATCGAGGGGTACATGTTCATAGCTCCTTGAAAGTGGAGTCACAGGTGGACAGAGTGGTGAACAAGGCATTCAGCATGCTTGGTTTCATTGGTCAGAACATTGAATACAGGAGTTGGGACGTCTTGTTGAACTTGCACAAGACATTGGTAAGGCCACACTTGGAATACTGTGTACAGTTCTGGTCACCCTATTATAGAAAGGGGATTATTAAACTAGAAAGAGTGCAGAAAAGATCTACTAGGATGCTACCGAGACTTGATGGTTTGAGTTATAAGGAGAGGCTGGATAGACTGGGACCTTTTTCTTTGGAGCGTAGAAGGCTGAGGGGTGATCTTTTGGAGGTCTAAAAAATAATGAGGGGCACAGATCAGCTAGATAGTCAATATCTTTTCCCAAAGGTAGGGGAGTCTAAAACTAGAGGGCATAGGTGTCCAGAGGGGCAAATCTTTCACTAAGAGAGTGGTGAGTGTCTGGAACAAGCTGCCAGAAGTTGTAGTAGAGGCGGGTGCAATTTTGTCTTTTAAAAAGCATTTAGACAGTTACATGGGTAAGATGGGTATAGAGGAATATGGGCCAAATGCGGGCAATTGGGATTAGCTTAGGGGTTTAAAAAAAAAGGGCGGCATAGACAAGTTGGGCCGAAGGACCTGTTTCCATGCTGTAAACCTCTATGACTCTATGAGAGTGGCTGCCTTTGACATCAAGGCAGCATTGAGTATGACATCAAGGAGCTCTAGCAAAACTGGACTCAGTGAGAACCCTCTGTGGCTTGCAGTCATAACTTGCACAAAGGAAGATGGGTGTGGTTATAAGAGGTCCATTATCTCAGCTCCAGGACATCACAGAATAGTGTTGTAGGCCCAATCATCTTCATCTGCTTTATCAATGACCTTTCCTCTGTCATAAGGTCAGAAGTGGGCATGTTCACTGACGATTGCACAATGTTCAGTATCATTGTGAGTGAGTAACTCACCTCCTGACTCCCCAAAGCCTGTCCACCTACATGGCACCAGTCAGGAGTGTAATGGAATATTCACCACTTGCCTAGATGAGTGCAGCTCCAACAACATTGAAGAAACTTGACACCATTTAGGACAAAGCAGCCGGCTTGATTGTTTCCCCTTCCACAAACATTCAATCCCCCCACCACTGACAAACATGGTGACTTGGTTGGGAAGCAGGCTCTCGATCTAGCACTCTTGAACGCATTGCAGATGATGACTGCCAATATTATTAAAGTCATAGACATCAGGCTGGTTGTTTTGGCACAGAATATCAGTGCTCACACTGATGAACTGCAGAGTACCAGTAAGAGGCTTGGTGAAGGAAAGAATCCTTACTGTTGAGCATACAGCTTCCTCATATTGGAATTCCTGATATTGGAATAGTATTGATAGTGGAATTCCTGATATTGGAATAGTGTAGGTTAGATGGGCTTTAGATTGGTTTCACAGGTCGGCGCAACGAGGGCCGAAGGGCCTGTACTGCGCTGTAATGTTCTATGTTCATTTGAGGCCCGTTTGCAATCCTTGGAAATTCAGCTGCATGGTATGTCAGATATTCTGATAAATCTGGAGAACCGGGGTCAGAGGAAGAATATCCGTGTGATCTGTTTTCCAGAAGGAGCTGTGGGTAAGCCCCCTGTTCATTTTTTTGAGAGCTGGCTATCACGTTTTCTCAATCTCAATGCAAAATCTGGGCGTATTAAGCTTGAAGGGGCACATAGTGTCCTGTCTTTAAGGCCTAGAGACAACCAACAATCCTGGCCTATTATCATGCATTTTTGTAACTTCAGAGATAACCAAGGAGTAGTGGAAATGGCCAAACATGGCCTTGCTCTATGAGGAAGCAAAGGTCTCTTTTTTCCAAGACTTCTTGGCGGCGATACAACAAAGATGCAGAAGTTTTAATGAGGTTAGAAAACATCTGAAAGCTACTGGAATGCAGTAAGCCCTCCTATATCCTGCTATCAGGAGGGTTACTTTTGATGGAACTTTTAGGATGTTCAACAAGCCTGCTAAGACTTTGGCCTTTCTGGACTCCGTGGAAGGCTATTGTGAGAGTGTGGTGCCTTTAACGGGGCATTCCCTGAGGGCCACATGGTCAAGCCAGACCCTATGGAATGTCGAGGTGAGAAACTGAGCAAATTGAGTGCAAGAGTGTTCATCTAAGGTTGGGAAAGAATGGCAGTTGGAGCCAGGGAGGAGTGGCGTACAGTCACATCGTTATTCTGTCGAATCTTATTTGTATGTATAACAAATCATTGTGTTGGCTATAAAGCCTTTTTGTTCTGAAGCTTTGAGTAGTTGCCCTCAATTTATTACACTGGCGATGAATAAAAACTTCCCAGCGACTTGGGGATCACAGTGCACAGCTAGAGGGAAGAGAAATTGGCGCATCAAAGATAAGAAAAAGCAAGATACAGGCGCATATTAAAATGCCATTAATCAGGAAATTATAACATTTCAACCCTGAAGTAGAAAATTGGGGCCAGTTTTTTGAAAAGCTACATTACTTTTTTGTAGTGAATGAGATAACTGAAGAAAAGCAGAATGTTATTCTGCTCACATTTTGTGACCCACAGATTTACAGTTTAATCAGAAGTTCAACATAGCCTGATGCTCCAGACACACAAACTTTTGACCTGGTGATTTAGCTGGTTAAGAATCATTTCAACCCTAGACCCCCAATTATTATGTTGAGGTACGAATTTCACCCAGCAGTCCGAGAGCCAGGGTAGATAGTCTCAGGCTCCATGGCCAGATTGAGAGCATTTACAGAGCATTGCAGAATTTGACCCAGCTTTAGGGGAAATGTTGAGGGGCTGTTTGGTCTATGGTATGAACAGCCTGATTATACAATTGGCTGAGACTAGAATTTCACTAGAAAACGTTGTGGAGCTGGCCCAGGTGACTGAATATGCAGAACAGGGTGTAAGTGAATTGCAATGCCTGCTAAATGAAATAAACTGCTTGTGGCGGGAAACGGCTGGTGTGAAGGCCAACCCAAATGCAGGTACTGAAGAGTCCAATAAAAGAGATACAACATCGAGGGCAAAAGCCTCTATTCAGTGTGGGGAGAGCACAACCAAGAAGCCTGCCAATTTAGAAATTATGTACCATTCACAAGCATGGTGCAGAGTAAAGCTGTCAGGACAGAATGTGCAAATAAAAACCACGATTCATTTAACTCCAGTGAAGAAACAGGCTGAGGTGCCCGATAAGGGTTCTGAATCATCTAAAGATAAAGTAAAAGCCATAAAAGGTTCCACATCCCACAAATATCTCTGAATTAAAGTAATTTCTCAGAACAGTAAGCTATTACAGTAGGTTTCCACAAAATGTAACCACCTTAGCCCCAGTCTACAATTGTTAAAGAAACATCATGGAGATGGGGAGAAGACCTGAAAGAGACATTCACAAAAATCAAATAGGCTCTATAGTCGTTGACATTATTGGTGCATTACAATCCAACCAAGCCCTTGTTGGTGACTTCTGATGCATCACCATATGGAGAGGGAGCAGTTTTGTCCCACAGAATGCTTGATGCAGCAAATGGCAATTGCCTTTGCCTTAAGGACGTTTTCTGATATGGAACAAAAATGTTCCCAAATCAATAAGGAAAGCTTGGCGGTCATATATACAGTCAAAAATTTCATCAGTGCCGCCAATAGCTTCAGCAAGAGTACAGAGGTGGGCACTCTTATTGGCCAGGGATACAGATATTAAATGCGGATGCGCTTAGCAGGTTGGCACCACCAGTTCCACAAGAAGTAGTGCTGCCACTGCATATGATAGAGTCCTTGCTGGTCTCAGCAAAGCACATAAGGATTGGACAGATAGAGACCCAATATTATCAAAGTTTAAAAAAGATGGTGATGTAAGGGTGGCGATGTGAGAAGTCAGAGCTGTTAAAGCCCTACCAGCAAAAGAGGAAGGAGATAACTTGTGAATACAGGGTATTGTTGTAGGAAGCTAGGGTTATAGTCCCGCACGAAGGAAGATGGCTATTGTTGCAAGACCTACACAACTCACATCCGGCTCAAAGCAGAATGAAATTACTAGCCAAAAGTTATATGTGGTGGCTGGGCCTTGATACAGATATAGAGAGTATGGTTAGTTAATGTTCCAGTTGTCAAGCTAAACAGGCCACTGCAACTGCGGAAGTGGCCGGGGTGACCCTGGGCAAGAATACATATTTTGCAAGACTCTTTATGGACCATATGTTTCTGATTCTAGTGGCTGCACATTGAAACATAGAAACCAGCCATTTGGCCTTTGAGCCTGCTCCACCATTCATTATGATCATGGCTGATCATCAAATTCAATGTCCTGATCCTCCCTTTCCACCCATACCACTAAGAGCTGTATCTAATTTCTTCTTGAAACCAGACAACATTTTGGCCTCACTACTTTCTGTGGTAGTGAATTCCACATATTCACCACTCACTGGCTGAAGAAATTTCTCCTCAACTTAGTTCTAAAAGGTTTACCTCTTATCCTCAAACTATGACCTCTAGTTCTGGAATTGCCCACCATCAAGAAGATTCTTTCTGAATCTACCCTGTCTAACACTGTTACAATTTTATAAGTTTCTATGAGATCCCATCTCACTCTTCTAAACTCCAGTGAATATAATCCCAACCAATTTAGTCTCTCCTCATATGACAGACTTGCCATCCCAGGAATCAGTCTGGTAAACCTTCGCTGTGCTCCCTCTATAGTAATCCTTCCTATGTTTCCTCAGATAAGGAAACCAAAATTGCACACAATACTCCAGATGTGGCCTCACCATCACTCTATATAATTGCAGTAAAACATCTCTATCCCTATACTCAAATCCTCTCGCTATGAAGGCCAACATACCATTTGCCTTCTTTACTGACTGCTGTACCTGCATGCTTACTTTCAGTAACTGATGCATGAGGGCACCAAAGCCTCGCTCAATTTACACCCATTCAAGTAATAATCTGTCTTCCTATTATTGTTATCAAAGTGGATAATCTCACATTTATCCACATTATACTGGATTTGCCATGAATATGCCCACACACTCAGCCTGTCCAAATCACACTGAAGCATCTTTGCATCCTCCTTCACAGCTCACCCTCAAAACCAACTTTGTATTATCTGCAAATCATCTGCATATCATCTGTGGGCAGCACGGTGGCATAGTGGTTAGCATTGCTGCCTCACAACGCCAGGGACCCAAGTTCAATTCCTGGCTTGGGTCACTGTCTGTGCGGAGTCTGCACGTTCTCTCCGTGTCTGCGTGGGTTTCCTCTGGGTACTCTGGTTTCCTGCCACAATCTGATGGATGTACATTGACCTGAACAGGTGCCGGAGTGTGGCGACCACGGAAATTTCACAATAACTTCATTGTGGTGTTAATGTAAGCCTTACTTGTGATTAATAAGTAAACTTTAAATTTTGAGATAATACATTTCATTCCCTCTTCCAAATCATTAATAAATGTATTATCTCCAAATATTCACAGTTGCAATGGCTGGATGTCCAGTTGATGAAGTCTACCATAGCCACTGCCACCATTGATAAATTGAGAAAAATCTTTGCCATTCATGGGACCCTGGAGGTCTTAGCATTTGACAATGGTACATCCTTCACAGTGGAGTAATTTCATTAATTTGTAAAATCAAATGGCATTCTCCATGTTAGGTCAGCACCTTACCATCCAGAATCAAATTGGTTCGTGCAACATTCCGTGCAAGCCTTCAAGGCCTCAATGAAGAAACAAGTTAATAAACCTCTACCTTTATGGATCACCAGCTTTTTGTTATCTGACAACACCAAGCAAAATGTGACCACGGGGGTCATGCCAGCTGAACTGCTACTGGTTCATTATTTAAAGACACTGTTGAATGTGATAGTTCCAAATTTGGTGGGGAGCATGGATGCTAGATAAGCCTCTCAGAAAGAAAATCACGATCAAGGAAGAATGACAGAGTCTTCCAAGATGAAGATTTAGTCATGTTAAGAAATTTTGCAGCAGGACCAGCATGGGTAGCGACTAATGGATAAAGTCACCATTGTCCCAGATGACCATAGGCAGTGATTGGTGGTGATTTAACCTGAGGATTATCACACCTCAGGCGAGGCAAGGTTGAAAAGGAGGGCCTTCATGAATAACCTTAGCCGATACAGGAATTGAACTCATGCTGTTGACATCACTCCGCATCACTAGCCAGTCATCCAGCCAGCTGAGCTACACCGACACCCCATGGTGGCTGGAAAGAGCATAGAAATGACAGGGCTGGTCTCTTATATTGTAGAGATGCAAGGATGGCACATCAAGAGACATGTAGATCACCTGAGAAGGAGAGCAGTGCCTGATACAAGGGATCAACAGGTGACTCCAGCAGAACATGTAGATCCGCCTGGATTGGGAGTGAGGATCCCAATCATAAATGTGGAACCGGAGCATCTAGTTGTTTCAGTAATGGAGAATATGGTAGCTACCAAGGATGATTTAGACCCTGGATTGATGAGTTTGCCATTTGCCTCGACCCGACCTGATTTTTCATATCCAGACTAACCTAGCTCAGAGTTGAGATATCCTGTAAGAGTTCGGAAGTTGCCAGGCTGACAAAACCTATACCAAGTGCCATGTGCATAGATCCCTGAAAGTTGGCACCCAGGTTGATAGGGTTGTTAAGAAGGCGTACGGTGTGTTAGCTTTTATTAGTAGAGGGATTGAGTTTCGGAGCCATGAGGTCATGTTGCAGCTGTACAAAACTCTGGTGCGGCCGCACTTGGAGTATTGCGTACAGTTCTGGTCACCGCATTATAGGAAGGATGTGGAAGCATTGGAAAAGGTGCAGAGGAGATTTACCAGGATGTTGCCTGGTATGGGGGAAGGTCTTATGAGGAAAGGCTGAGGGACTTGAGGCTGTTTTCGTTAGAGAGAAGAAGGTTAAGAGATGACTTAATAGAGGCATATAAGATGATCAGAGGATTAGATAGGGTGGACAGTGAGAGCCTTTTTCCTCGGATGGTGATGGCTAGTACGAGGGGACATAGCTTTAAATTGAGGGGTGATAGATATAGGACAGATGTCAGAGGTAGGTTCTTTACTCAGAGAGTAGTAAGAGCGTGGAATGCCCTGCCTGCAACAGTAGTGGACTCGCCAACATTAAGGGCATTTAAATGGTCATTGGATAAACATATGGATGATATTGGAATAGTGTAGGTTAGATGGGCTTTAGATTGGTTTCACTGGTCGGTGCAACATCGAGGGCCGAAGGGCCTGTACTGCGCTGTAATGTTCTATGTTCTATGTTCTAAGTTTTCATGGGGATTTCCCCTGATGTTTTTCTGTGAATTGTTGCTTATGCTAATGATGTGTTTTTTTTTGTTTTCCTCTTAGGTGATTTCAGAAGATGGGGGGGAAGGAATGTGGTTGTGTAGCCCCTTTAAGCGGCCATTCTTTGAGGGTCATGTGGTTGGGCCGGACACTACGGAGTGTCGAGGCGGGAAGCTGAGCCAAGCTTGATCCAACTATATCCTCGTGCCAAAAATGCAAGGTGGGTATAGGGTGGACTATCTGCATTGCTTCTGATCCTGTGTCAAAATTAAAACCTATGGTTTACTGTCAAAGAACAAAGAGCAAAGAAAATTACAGCACAGGAACAGGCCCTTCGGCCCTCCAAGCCTGCACCGACCATGCTACCTGACTGAACTAAAACCCCTTACCCTTCCGGGGACCATATCCCTCTATTCCCATCCTATTCATGTATGTGTCAAAACGCCCCTTAAAAGTCACTATCGTATCTGCTTCCACTACCTCCCCCGGCAGTAGGTTTCAGGCACCCACCACCCTCTGTGTAAAAAACTTGCCCCTCGCACCTTAAACTTTTGCCCCATAGTAATTGACTTTTCCACCCTGGGAGAAAGCTTCTGACTATCCACTTTGTCCATGCCCCTCATAATCTTGTAGACCTCTATCAGGTCACCCCCTCAACCTTCGTCGTTCCAGTGAGAACAAACCAAGTTTCTCCAATCTCTCCTCATAGCTAATGCTCTCCATACCAGGCAACATCCTGGTAAATCTTTTCTTACCCTCTCCAAAGCCTCCACATCCTTCTGGTAGCATGGCAACCAGAATTGAATACCATATTCCAAGTGCAGTCTAACTAAGATTGTATAAAGCTGCAACATTACTTGCCAATTTTTAAACTCAATGCCCCGGCCGATGAAGGCAAGCATGCCTTATGCCTTCTTGACTACCTTTTCCACCTGCGTTGCCACTTTCAGTGACCTGTGTACCTGTACACCCAGATCCCTCTGCCTATCAATACTCTTAAGGGCTCTGCCATTTCCCATCTGCATTAGACCTTCCAAAATGCATTACCTCACATTTGTCCTTAAAGAGCTTGAGAAGATTTTCAATATGGCCTCAGAACATAAGAACATAAGAACATAAGAAATAGGAGCAGGAGTAGGCCATCTAGCCCCTCGAGCCTGCCCCGCCACTCAATAAGATCATGGCTGATCTGACGTGGATCAGTACCACTTACCCGCCTGATCCCCATAACCCTTAATTCCCTTACCGATCAGGAATCCATCCATCCGCGCTTTAAACATATTCAGCGAGGTAGCCTCCACCACCTCAGTGGGCAGAGAATTCCAGAGATTCACCACCCTCTGGGAGAAGAAGTTGCTCCTCAACTCTGTCTTAAACCGACCCCCCTTTATTTTGAGGCTGTGTCCTCTAGTTTTAACTTCCTTACTAAGTGGAAAGAATCTCTCCGCCTCCACCCTATCCAGCCCCCGCATTATCTTATAAGTCTCCATAAGATCCCCCCTCATCCTTCTAAACTCCAACGAGTACAAACCCAATCTCCTCAGCCTCTCCTCATAATCCAAACCCCTCATCTCTGGTATCAACCTGGTGAACCTTCTCTGCACTCCCTCCAATGCCAATATATCCTTCCTCATATAAGGGGACCAATACTGCACACAGTATTCCAGCTGCGGCCTCACCAATGCCCTGTACAGGTGCATCAAGACATCCCTGCTTTTATATTCTATCCCCCTCGCAATATAGGCCAACATCCCATTTGCCTTCTTGATCACCTGTTGTACCTGCAGACTGGGCTTTTGCGTCTCATGCACAAGGAGCCCCGGGTCCCTTTGCACGGTAGCATGTTTTAATCCTTTGCATTTAATTCTGGGTCTCCCAGATATAAAAATAATTGATAATAATGGGAAAAGGCTGTTTACTATCCTAACATTTGTAGCATGAGAAAATAACTTTTGCTCATGGATTAGTGCTAAATCTCCTTCAATTCAGAATTAGCATAAAATTATGGAATGTATCCCAATGGAACTCCTGACTTATCAATTAGATAGATGCTGGAAGGTACAGGGCCTCCAGCTCAAATTTTTAGGATCTGCATTGTCTGACATACTCCTACAAGGTTTTCCATAAGGCATGTAGCTCTGTCACCATTATCCTCAAAGTGAGGGTAAGCACCACTATGTCTTTTTCTGACTTTATCCTGCTATCCCTATTCTCTGAAATATCCTTTCATTGTGATGGGAGGTGCTCGCTGCATTTTATTACCCAAACCAACTGTGTTGGTTTTTTCCTGTCTTTTTCTGTATGTATTTGTGGGAAAATGATCATGCTGTACTGTATCAGTTTTTGAGGGTTTCATAGAATCATAGAATCCCCACAGTATAGAAGGAGGCCATTCAGTCCATCGAGTTTGCATAATCCCACCCCGACCCTGTCCCCACAATCCCACCCATTTACCCTACTAACCCCCTGACACTAAAGGGCAATTTAGCATGGCCAATCAACCTAACCCGCACATCTTTGGACTTTGGCAGGAAACCCGGAGGAAACCCACGCAGACACGGGGAGAATGTGCAACTCCACACAGACAGTGACTCAAGCGGGAATCAAATCCGAGTCCCTGGTGCTGTGAGGCAGTGGTGCTAACCACTGTGCCAAAGTGCCACCCCGTTTGTTGCGCTATTTGTAAAAAAGGGAAAAATCTTCACTAAAAATACATTTTTAAGAAACTACTTCAAAGTGAGTGGCAATAAATCTGGGAAAAGCAGTAGCCAGCACCAGTTCACCCACCTCCCTTGATGTGGCAGATGCTTGAGAAGTATCAACATTGGTGTGCTATGCTTGCCAGGACCATATGAACAATAAGCAAGAGTAGGCCATTCAGCACCTCAAGCCTCCTCTGCCATTTAATAAAACCATGGCTGATCTGATAGTACCCTCAAATCTGTATCCATCCATAAGACCATAAGACATAGGAGCAGAATTAGGCCGCATGGCCCATCGAGTCTGCTCCGCCATTCAATCATGGCTGATTTTTTTCTCATCCCCATTCTCTTGCCTTTTCCCCATAACCCCTGATCCCCTTATTAATCAAGAATCTATCTAGCTCTGTCTTAAAGACACTCAATGACCCGGCCTCCACAGCCATCTGCGGCAAAGAGTTCCACAGGTTCACCACTCTCTGGCTGAAGAAATTCCTCCTTATCTCTGTTCTAAAGGATCGTCCCTTTAGCCTGAGGTTGTGCCCTCTGGTTCTAGTTTTTCCTACTAGTGGAAACATCCTCTCCACGTCCACTCTATCCAGGCCTCGCAGTATCCTGTAAGTTTCAATAAGAATCTATCCAGTTCTGCCTTAAAAAACAAAATATTTGTTAGGGATTTGGAAGTTACCGAGGTGGACAGTGAATTTGAGATGAAAACAAAATAATAAACAAAACAGGATCAGCAGGCATCTAGAGAATTAACTGAGATGCGATCTGCCCAGTAACAAGATTAGAAAGTGTGAGATCGGTGTGGCTATACAAAATGATAACCTCTGAAGGCAAGGAATTTGCGAAATAGACAACCAAATCCACTGGGTAGCATATCAAAGGGGTTGAACAGTAATACTGTTAGCACCCTCAGTGGGGAAGGAAGCTAGTTTCCATCCAACAGCCAGACAGGCCAAAATTTTCAGAGAAGCAAGTTCCATCTATGAAAGGCCTATTCCATCTAATGTTTAGAGCCACGGCAGATATTCTTCTCTAAAAGATGCAGTTTTGTACCTTCACTGAACCAGTAAAAGATATTTTCCCAGACTTGGTTATCTGGGCTGTATTGTGTGGTAACTATGAGTTGGATTTGACTTATAGAGTTATTGAAGTGGATGTTGTTTGGGAAAAGGAGTATCGTGATAAGCTCAGGGATTGTGGCTAGTGTAGTGCATGTTAGTCTTTCTTTTACTTTAATAAATACTCTTTATTAAGGACTGGTTGCTCACTGGGTTGTACATGTTTTTCACGTTATTCCAAAGAAACATATGTCATTAAGAATCAGTGATTCAAGCTATCCTTCGGAGTTTTGAGACACTCTTACAGGTAACATTGGCAGTGTTTTTAACATATTCAAATTCTCTGCTTCCACCACATTTCAAAGAGTTCCAAAGACTCACAACGCACAGAGAAAAAAAGTCTCATCTCCATTTTAATTTTTAAACTGTGACCTCTAGTTCTAGATTCTCTCACAAGAGAAAACATCTGCTTCACATCCACCCTGTCAAGACCCCTCAGGATCTTACATGTTTCAATCAAGTTGCCTCTTACTCTTCTAAATCCCAGCAGAAACAAGCCGAGCCTGGCCAACCTTTCCTCGTAAGACAACCCACCTAGTCCAGGTATTAGTCTGATAAACCTTCTCTGAACTGCTCCCAACACATTTACATCTTTCCTCAAATAAGATGACGAGTGCTGCATACAGTGTTCCAGTGTGGCCTCACCAGTGTCCTGTACAACTGAATAACCTCCCTATTTTTGTGGTCCCCATCAGAATTCAAAGTAGTATTACTGCATGATTCAAAAATATGAGGTAATGTATGACATAGGACATATTGCCAAAGGGGTACAAAAGTAAAAGCATCACAATTGATAGGAGTGACATTAGATTCACTCACATATGAGGTAGATCATGAGTGTATCCTGGGATATATAACATTTTGGTAGATTATATTTGATGGCTTTGCTATCTTTTGGCACAGAAACTTAAAATGGTAATAAAACTAAATTATAAATTGAACTTTGAAGCATATCTAATGAAAACACAGCTACCAAATGGCACCTTACCGAATTCTGATTGAAGGATAAAGAAATCTACACCTATCTATGGTGAAATTTATATTGAAGATAGAATAAAGAACTGGTATGTTCTTACTTTAGGTAGATAAGATATGCCATAAATACTTCAGCCCTTATTTACCATTGGCTAATAAAAGCAGTTCAAGTAAATCATTTGAACTATCTCAATAAGCTTCTGGAAAAAAGCAGTAGTAATTGTTTTTGAAATTGATGTATATAGATTCATCAAGACTTGGCACAATCTACTGCAAATAAGAAGTAGGTAAACACAGTAGCAAGTGCTGAATTCTCATAACAGTCTGTTATTTATTAAAATTCCATTTCATGTGAAGGCAAATTTTATTTTCCTGGACATTCAATCTCCAGCAACTATAGCATTTAACCAGAGTGTGGTTGGAGCAGTGGCAAATACTAAATGTTCTGCCATACAGTTCAGTGTTGAAACAATTCTAATTTTCTATTTTAGATAAAAACCTGGATTTATAAATTCAATTAAACGTGGCCATACTGGTACAGGATACCGTCAGATGAATTTTAACATGAATACATACAAAATGCTCACATAAGAGGAGAAAAAAGGTGACAGTCCACGAGCGGCGTTAAAATAGTTATGGGCAAAGTTGAAGGACTCCTAGAAATCTTTGCTTGTAAAGCTAAACATCTCCAACAATGGAGAGAATAAATCAATTAAGCCAACTAGATGTTGAACTATCCAGCCAAAGCAATAGAATACAGGTCAAGGAAGGTAGTGATCAAGTTCTCCAGCCAGATCACATGTTGAATACTTCATCTAGTTCTGGTTGCCAAGAAGGAAGAAATGTATTCAAGCATTGGAAACTTTGTAGAGAATAGCCATAAAGCTATTCCCAATGTTGCTATTTCAGGGATAAGAGTTATGAGAAAAGACAAAAAGAACTTTAATTTTCAGCAAAGCAAGGTAGTACCTGGGAGATTAACATATTTTATTTACTTATTATCATAAGTAGGCTTACATTGACATTGCAATGAAGTTACTATGAAAATCCCCTAGTCACCACATTCTGGCACCTGTTCAGGTACACTGAGGGAGAATTTAGCATGGCCAATGCACCTAACCAGCATGTCTTTCGAACTGTGGGAGGAAACCGGAGCACCCGGAGGAAACCCACGCAGACTCCACACAGACAGTGACCTAAGCCAGGAATTGAACCCGGGTCCCTGTTACTGTGAGGCAGTAGTGCTAACCACTGTGCCACCGCGCTGCCTGTATATGGAGTTATAAGAGATTGCTAATAGTATTATAAGAAGTTAACCCACAAAATACTTTTAAATTGAACTGTGGGAATAGATCTAGGGGATTATAGGTTCCGACTGGAAAATGCTAATGTTAGACCAGGTGTCAAAAAATTCTCACTCATACACAAAACAATCAACATCTGGAATAAACTTCTATATAGAACTGTGGAGGAAAAAACACTGGAAGGACAAAAGAATGTTATAATTTGAGGGAGAGGCAGAAGGGGTGGGAGGAGAGGGAGAGATACACAATAGGATTTATCTGGATGAATGAATCAAGCCTTCCTCATCCACAATTATTTTGTAATACCAACTGACATATCAATGTCAATTATGCTGGACACAATGGGGCAAATTTCCCAATCCTGCCCACCGCGGGAATCATTGTGGGTGGGACAGAAAATTTGGCAGGCGATTTAATGGTCCATTAACCTCAAGGTGGGAATTTTGGTCTCCCAATGATAGGGGGAAAGAGAGTAAGAAGAAACAGTTTTGTTTTATGTTTTCATGATATCCTTTTTTCAGAAAATTCCATTTCATGCAAGAAACAGGGTAGTAGAAAAAGTTTGCTTTTGAGTGTAGTTTACACTGGAACGATTCCAAAACCAACTTTTGCAATGTTAGCAGCATGACTATGAGTTGCATAGAACAGAATCTAGTCCATGTTGATCTTCCAGTTCAAAAGTTATTTTCCCCGTAATCTAAAAATCATGTCAATCAAGTTATAGCGTCATGGATATGTCATAAAAATATTCAGAGGACTTGACTAGACGTTTAAAGCCTGGATAAACCTAAAATGTTTTCAATTTATGTTTGCAAGTATTTTCAGATCACCTTCATACAGGAGCATACATAAGGCCTAATTTATAGCAGCAATCTTTTGGCATTTGAATTCAACATAATGTTTTCACTAACTTAAGATGCAAACATGTAGATATAAATGAAACCATGAGCGTAAATATTGCAAATAATATAAAATTGACTGCAGTGCGGTAAACTACGTAGTCATTATTGCAATAATCAATGAAAATTATGTAGCTCAATAGTTTACTCACCATTCTTTCCCTTTTGGATTCCTCAGCTTGCAATTGTATTTTCAAATACTCTTCAGATGCTAACAACTACAACCAGAGAACAAGGTTACCAGTGATCACCAACTCACGGAAGTTAAACACCTATTATTCTTCCTTACTCCTTACATTTGATTCAGCAGGACATCTATATTTTGTGGCATTGCACTGATAAACATGGTTTATGTGTACACTCATTATGTATTTTAGTTTAAATGACATTTAAACATAATTCCTTAAGGTGAATCAAAAAGCACGTCATTTGATATTTGATAAAGGAAACATTACCTTTCGTATTGCAGTCAAAGATTTTTCAGTTTTCTCTCTTAGTCCCATAATCTCCTGCTCTGAAAATAAAGGAGAAGGGCAGACTGTGAAAATCAGATCTTCAGATGCTTGTGTTCCTTCTCAATGCTGAAGGTCAGACTCCAGAGCCTACTGGAATCCACGTTGGATGGAGCACCTAGCAGGATTCTAACCCTAAACACTACCCTTGACCTTCATTGCTTTGCCCCTGCTGTTTAGCCGGCTGGCCTAATGGATATTAGGTAGTAGTTCAAGGGCCAAGTGTGGCTGTGTGCCCAGCCCGTGAATGTCGTTCTCTGTTAGTCACAGCCAATACAAAGTGGTTTAGCAGGTGGTTCTTTATCTGCTCAAAGCAATTCTTATCAAAAGCAAGACACACCATTAAATTAGCTCACAAACAGCAATAAGTAATATGGTATCTGTCAAACACAACTAATATTTTCTTGCACTGTATCTAATCAATTAAAGTACAAAAGAACATTTTTGTGGTTAATTTTCAATTGAATGGAGTGATGCACTATATTGATGAGTTTTGTTGAAAATAAATAGGAACACATATCACACCTATGCATTTGAAATAAAATGCCCATGAAATGAGTTGTTCAAACTACCTGCTGCATGAATAAGACTTTCATCAACCATCAAGTATTTGGGGTAACAGCCACCAGAAAGAAACTATATTGAATTTCCCATTGGTACCACCTTTAGATGGGGTCGTGCCTGCTCATCCAATTCATTAAAAGGAATTGAGTTTCTTTGGGATAGTCTATAATTCTGCTCCATTAGGAACAAAAATAATAAACTAATAAGATGAAATGGAGAAGAGCATTTTTTAAACAAGGAAAGAACATGTGCAAGAGGTTAAAATTCATGTAAACCATTATTACATATTTTTCTTAATTACACAATGATAGTAGTAGGACTCTTTATATTAGTTTTTGCATGGTGACCATGTTTCAACATCAGACAGAGAAAAACTGCAACCTAAGTTATGACAGCACATAGATAAAATAAAACAGTTACTATGTGTAAACTCTAACACCTGCATCATTGTGTGGCAAAAATAACACCTGTTGAATATTTACTTCCTCAAACACTCATAAAAAACACACCTTGCATTTATCTATATCCAGTCTAAATAGTAAAGAGTCTTTCACTTTCCTGTGTGACAATACATTGAAATTATACATCCTCCAAAAACTGAATTCGTGAAAATCCCTCGAACAAATAATGTCTTTTTGCATTACAGTTTATTTTGAATTGTTTATAAATACCTAATTCATTTATTCGAACTTCGCCCGAATGAATGGCTTCCGACATCCTTTCAGCATTCTTCTTCAGAAAGCTCACTTGTTCCTTCAGTTCTTCATTTTCATCAATAAGTTGTTCTTTCTCAAAGTCGTCCTTGAAGTCAAAATTGATCTGCAAAAATCACAGAACTCTTTTGTCAGAACAGAAAACAAAAAGCAGAAATGGCAAGCTGTGTAGCCAATATGAAAATTATTCCACAACAGAGCTGTCATCCAACTTTCTGGCTTTTATGAATCATTTGGAATATGAATAGGAAACAACACAAAAAAAGAGAAATGTGCAGAGGGAAAAAAAAGTAGACCCCTCCAAAACCGAATCTTGCTAAAAAGCCGGTAGTACATTACATACAAAGACAATAATTCATGGGGACATTTTATTGATGAGAATAATACATATCATACTGTTTGTGTGCCCTCATCATTCAGGTCCATGTATTGTGGAAGCTGTGTCCAGGCAGGCAGCTGTGGCCCATCCACCCACATCCCCCCGTGTGCTCGAGGACTGCTGTCCGTAACTAGGCAGGCAGGGGAGTGTGTAGCCGGACAACACCAGGGGTGGCAGAGCACAGAGCTAAGGAGGGGGCTTGTTGCCATTGTTGCCATTCCTCACTGACAGTACTGCCACAGTCATAAAGAGCACGTCACATGTCAAAGTAGTGAAGTTTTCAGGCTTGAAGCCGCATGGAGTCCATCAGGTCTGCTGATATATACACAGTTGGTTTTCTACTTTGTGATGGAGCCACCCGGAGATAATTCATATTCTGAACATTAACATGGCTTTGCATGCCTGTCACGCATAGGCTGTGCAGGCGGGTTGATGCTATTGAACACTTCTCTTCAATTTACAGAAAGACCAGTTTTACTCTTCATTAGTGTAGTGTAATATTTTTTGGAATCCTTTATTAAAGCAGGTGCTTATGAATAAGTACTTGATGAAAGTAATTTAAATGTAATTTTTATATTTTAATTTATCCTAGCTTACACAAAAGCAATCCCAAATAGACTTGCTGGTTTACATTCACATGGATTGTTTTGAGTCAAATAAACATTCTTAATAGTAAACAGAAATAAATACATATAAACATATGTATTTGAATTTGAAGTGATAAAGGCTATAAAGGCAACAAAACAGACAAGATGTAATATAAAAGCTTCCAGCATTAGGCAGTAATAGGTTACAGCAAGGCTTTCAATTATATATGCAGTACATCTATTCTATGAGCTCTGGATTAAACGTTAAAGTGGGCAGAAAATAATTGAGGAGTCCTTGCTGCAATATGCAAGATAAATATTAGAAAGACTTTTAACATTCCATTATGTTGAAATGACTAATACAAACAACAATGAAATATTCACACTGGATAAATAAGTGATTCATTAAAAGGTAAAGGTATCTGTTTCTTTTGATGCTGCCAGAAAACTGCAAAGACACAATTATCTTTCAAGATTTGGCTTATCCTTTGATTGGTTAACTCTTACCTCTAGCTCCACCACCTGTTATAATTAAGAATTGCAGATAATTAACTATTCAAGTCTCCTACCGCAATGAGGACACTCATTAGCAAGACAAACAAAGGGACGGTTTTCTGTAGCTACAGTCATCTGTCACACTTTGAGTGGCAGGTTTTGTGCTGGTGTTCTCTGCCATCTGCCCCCAGCAGCAGTCCGGAGCTTCAAAAAAAGCAAGGAACTTGCTATGTACAATACTGAAGCAATAATTGAGAGAAACAAGCTTGGGCAAGTGAGAACTATTTCACTCTAACTAATTACAGCTTCTGAATAGAAGTTGCTAATATACAATTGCCATCCAGTGTTTGCACCGAATTTGAACATAATTAAAAGTTTTGCAATAATATGTTAAGATTAGTAGTGAAGTGTAAATACTGTATGATTTGTAAATACCTATCTACTCAATATCACACTAACTATATATACTGACTGCTTTTGAGGGCTGACAATACAAAATATTGTCTTTAGAGCGACTGAAGGAAATGATGATCTGTTATTGCAGAGATTCCTCTTGTAACTCAACTACAAAAGTAATTTACCAGAACCAAGCCATCACTAGTCAGCATTGGCACCTTCAGTTAGGTCTTCCTTTCACAATGCTTAAAAAAAATGTTCAAAAACATAATTACAACACATTAATATGTAACATCCCTACTCCTCTTTGGCTATTTATTTTGATGTTTTCCCCAAAATAAGTGCACTTGGCTATTAAGGAAATAATTTGTATTTATATAATGCCCTTCACCTCTACAGGATGTTTCAAGACATTTCACAGTCTGGGCGGAACTTTACTGGCGCGTCCGCCTGAGATTCGTACGATCCCACCCGAGGCCAATGGAGAATGCCATTCTCCGAGCCTCGCCCAACCCCGGAATCGGGGCAGGCGTGCCGGTAAAATTCCAGCCAGTGTGTTACGTTTATGGCAGTCACTTCTTATGTAAGCAAATTCAGCAGCCAAGCCTGCACACAGACATAGAAAATAGAAAAATAGAAACTAGAAGCAGGAGTGGGCCATTCGGCCCTTCGAGCCTGCTCCGTCATTCATTTTGATCATGACTGATCATCAAATTCACTATCCTGATCACCCCCTTTCCCCCATATCCCTTGATCCCTTTAGCCCCGGAACAGTATCTAATTTCTTCTTGAATCAAACAACGTTTTGGCTTCAACTACATTCTATGGTTGTGAATTCCACACATTCACCACCCTCTGGGTGAAGAAATTTCTCCTCACCTCAGTCCTAAAAGGTTTACCCCTTATCTTCAAACTATGACCCCTAGTTCTGGACTCCTCCACTTTTGGGAACATTCAGAATCTACTCTGTCTAACCCTGTTAGAATTTTATAAGTTTCTATGAGATCCCCTCTCACTCTTCTAAACCCCAGTGAATATAATCTGAACTCACTTAGTCTCTCCTCATATGACAGATCTGCTATCCCAGGAATCAGTCTGGTAAACCTTTGCTGTACTCCCTCTATAGTAAGGACATCCTTCCTCAGATAAGGATATTAAAACTGCACACAATACTCCAGATGTGGCCTCACCAATGCCCTATACAATTGCAGTAAAACGTCCCTATCCCTATACTCAAATTCTCTCACTATAAAGGCCATCATACCATTTGCCTTCTTTACTGACTGCTGTATCAGCATGTTTACTTTCAATAATTGATGCACAAGGACACCTTTCTCAATTTACACCCATTCAAGTAACAATCGGTCTATCTATTATTGCTACCAAAGTGGATAATCTCACATTTATTTCCATTATACTGCATCTGCCATACAAATGCCCACACTCAGTCTGTCCAAATCTCGCTGAAGCATTCTGCATCCTCCTCCTAGTTCACCCTCCCACCCAACTTTGTATCATCTGCAAATTTAGAGATAATACATTTAGTTCCTTCTTCCAAATCATTCATATATAATGTGGACAGTTGGATCCTAGAACAAATCCCTACGGAACCCACTAGTCACTGACTGCCAATCAGAAAAAGACTGATTTATGTGCTTCCTATATGCTAACCAGCTTTTTATCTCAAGACATCACCAGCAATCCCATGTGCTTTAACTTTACATAGTACTCTGTTGTGTGAGACCTTGTCAAAAGCCTTCTGAAGGTCTAAATAAACCACATCCACTGGTTCTCTTTGGTCAACTCTACTACTTACATCCTCGTCCACAATCAACAATGCAGTAAATGACCGGTGAGTCTATTTAACTGGGGTTGACTGATGATACATGTAATGTTTTTACTCTTTCAGGAAACAAGCAAAGTAGCCTTTCAGGTATTTTGTATTCTACAAATTATTGATCAGCAACATTCAAGGGTTTTAAACTTTAGCAAGGTTTTTGTACCTTACAACATTATCATGATCAACAACAACTTACATTTATATATATCTTTAATTTACAGAAAAAAATGCTGTATAATAAGGCATAAATAATTTGATGCCAATCCTGAAGCAGAGATTGGGAGGTGTAACTGAAAACTAGGTCAAAGAGTGAGATCTACAGGAGGTTTATTTAGATGAAAAGAGAAAGAGGGGTTAGGGAGAGGATTCCAAGGAGTAGACTAAAACCCTGCCACCAATGGAGGAAAATGGGAGACTGGAGGAGTATACTTAAGTCCAGAGTCAGAAGAACAGAACTTTGGGATGGGCACCTTGTGCTGCAAGGAATCAAAGAGGAGAGGAGTTGGTCTTACCTCACCTTATTGTATACAAGAATTTGAACTCCAGTGGGCAAATACTAATGATATACAACAGATGGAGTTCCAGAAATTCTTATGAGGAATGTTTGCGCAGGTTGGGTCGATATTTCACTGGAGAGTAGAAGAATGAGAAGTGGTTTTGTTGAACATAAAAGATTCTGAGGGTTTGATAGGGTAGTTACTCAGAGGATGCTTTCCCTTCATTCAAATCTAGAACCGGAAGCACAGTTTCAAAATAAAGGGTGCCATTTAGACGCAAATGTGGATATATTTCTTCTCTCAGGGGGGTTGTTAGTCTTTGGAAATTACTTCCACAGAGAGGTGTGGAGCTGGGTCACTGAACATATTAAAGACCAAGTTAGGCAGATTTTTGATCCACAAGGCACTTGAGCGTTATGATGGAGTGGAGTTAAGGCCACAAGCAGATCAGCCATGAACTTATGGAATGGCAGACTAGGTTTGATGGGCTGATTGGCCTACTTCTGTTCCCATATCTTGTGATCTTCTGAGATATTGGTCTCTTCTGCCTGATAAATGTGAAACTCTAACACTTTCTCTCTTCAAGAGATTGCCAGATCTGCTGAGCATTTCCGGCACTTTCTGTTTTCATTACCTTGTTAGGAGGAAGTCAGTGTAGACTTAGAACAATTATTCGGGACAGAATTAGTCGTCACATGGAAAAATGTGGGTTGATTAGGAAGAGGCAGAATGGATTTCTAAAGGGTAAATTGTGGCAGCGATTCTCCCATCGCGACCCGCAACTTTTCAGGGAGATGTGCGCCGCTGGCCTGAACCGGGATTTGCACATGTGCCGGGAACGCATGCGCATCTCCCAGAGCCGGTGAACAGTCGCCGGTCAGACCATGCTGGAAACCGGGAAGACAGGTAAGTAATTTGAATCTTTTAAAAATGTATTTTAATATGTTTTAAATGTGATTATCGGGAATCTCCCACCCCGCCAGGAGTACTTCATTCCGGTGGGGTTTACACTAGCTCCCCATGTTCAAGGAACTAGCGGGACACCCTGCTGGAATGAAGGGGGGGCAATCGGGGATCCCCAGGGGGTTGGGCGGCGGGGGAGTGGTACCCCATGGGCATGGGCACCCTGGCACTGCCCAAGGGGCAAAGTGCCCATGCCCAGGGGGCACCTTGCACTGTTCAACAGGCAGTGCCAAGGGGACAGGGCCTATTGTGGGCCTAGTGGGCGATCAGTGGGGGTGAGGGGTCCCGCTGCCGCTCTGCAGACAGGATCGGTCTGGGATGGAGGGAGGGCAGCAATTGGGGCGGGCTGGGGGGGATGGTCTGCCGGAGTGAAGGGGGTAGGTGTTCGTCACTGCTGTGGGGGGGGGGGGGGGGGCTGTGCATCAGGGCGTTCCGGGACAGGTGGGTCAGGGCTGGCCCAGGAATTGTTGTGGGGCTGCAATCGGGCCGTGGGGGATGCTGAGGGGCAGCATTATGGAGGTCCCGGGCTGGCCAGCGATCGAACTGGCCAGCAAACGGAGAGTCTGACAGATCGGGGTCACTACACATGTGCAGAATTCCAGAACTGTGGGCGGCACAGTGGCACAGTGGTTAGCACCGCTGCCTCACAGCGCCAGGGACCTAGGTTCGATTCCCGGCTTGGGTCACTGTCTGTGTGGAGTTTGCACGTTCTCCCCATGTCTGCGTGGGTTTCCTCCGGGTGCTCCGGTTTCCTCCCACATTCTGAAAGATATGCTGGTTAAGTGTATTGACCCGAACAGGCGCCAGAATGTGGCGACTAGGGGAATTTCACAGTAACTTCATTGCAGTGTTAATGTAAGTCTTACTTGTGACTAATAAGTAAGCATTACTTTACTTTACTTGAACTGTCAGACTCCAGCGCAAATAGGCCCCGCCGCTCTGGGTTTTTAATGATATTCACGACTGGGACCTCTGCAGTGCACAGAGGGCGGAGATTCGGTTGAGAAGCTGAACTGACAGTTGGGATCTAGAACAGTTTTCCTGCCAATTCAGCACTTTTGGGAGAATTGCGGCCTGTGTTTCACTAACTTGCTGGAGCTTTTTGAAGAGGTGACAGAAGGGGCTGATGAGGGTAATGCTGTTGATGTGGTGTACATGGACTTTCAAGAGGAATTCAATACAGTGCTATACAACAGACTTGTGAGAAAAGTTATAGCTCATGGAATAAAAGGGACAGTAGCAATGTGAATAATAGGAAGCAGAAAATAATGATCAATGGATATATTTCAGGGTGGAGGTAGTTTGTAGTGATGGTCCCGAGAGATTGGTATTAGGACTGTTGCTTTTCCTGATATATCTTAATGATCCAAGTCTTCGTGTGCAGGGGACAATTTCAAAGTTTATAGATAACACAAAACTTGGAAGTATCATAAACTGTGAAGAAGACAATAGAACTTCAAAAGTACACAGACAGACAAGTTGGTAGAGTGGGTAGATGGTTGGCAGATGAAGTTCAATGTGGAAAAATGTGAGGTGATATAGTTTTATAGGAAGAACATGGAGAGACGATATAAAATAAGGGGTAAAATTCTTAAGTGGGTGCAGGAGCAGAGAGTGCATAAGTCATTAAAGGTGGCAGGCAAGTGGAGAAGCAGTTAATAGTATTCTGGGCTTCATTGATAGAGGCATAGGGCAGAATTTTCCCATCCTACCCGCCACTGGAATCATAGTGGGCAGGACGGACCATGCAAAGGTCTGTTGACCTCAGGTGGGATTTTCCGATCTTGGGTCCACCCACAGAGTACAAGAGCCAGGAGGTTATGCTGAACTTATACAAGACATTAGTTAGGCCTCAGCTGAAATGTTGTGTATAGTTCTGAGCGCCACACTGGAGGAAGGGTATGAATGCATTGGAGAAAGTACAGAAGAGGTTTACAAGAAGTGTCATTTGTGACTTTGATAAGAGCCATCTGTGGCTGTGAAGGGGAGTGGGGACCCAATTGGAGGAATTCAAATATGGAGCTCATGGAATAGTGGGCAAGTATTCGGGGTATTCAAGGGCATTAGAAAGGAAAGGCAACAGAAGACAATAAATGGATATGATAAGTTAAAATTCAGCAAGGCTTTTAATACTGTTAGTTAGAACACACAAATGTTAGTTCACAGGACAGAAAAGGCACTGGATCAGAAACAAGCTTCTAAGGATGGAAAACTTTCGGACTGGAGGCAGGTTGCTAGCGGAGTGCCACAGGGATCAGTGCTTGGTCCTCTGCTCTTTGTGATTTTTATTAATGACTTAGAGGAGGGGGCTGAAGGGTGGATCAGTAAATTTGCTGATGACACCAAGATTGGTGGAGTAGTGGATGAGGTGGAGGGCTGTTGTAGACTGCAAAGAGACATAGATAGGATGCAAAGCTGGGCTGAAAAATGGCAAATGGAGTTTAACCCTGATAAATGTGCGGTGATTAATTTTGGTAGGACTAATTTAAATGTGGATTACAGGGTCAAAGGTAGGATTCTGAAGACTGTGGAGGAACAGAGAGATCTTGGGGTCCATATCCACAGATCTCTAAAGGTTGCCACTCAAGTGGATAGAGCTGTGAAGAAGGCCTATAGTGTGTTAGCTTTTATTAACAGGGGGTTGGAGTTTAAGAGCCGTGGGGTTATGGTGCAACTGTACAGGACCTTGGTGAGACCACATTTGAAATATTGTGTGCAGTTCTGGTCACCTCACTATAAGAAGGATGTGGAAGCGCTGGAAAGAGTGCAGAGGAGATTTACCAGGATGCTGCCTGGTTTGGAGGGTAGGTCTTATGAGGAAAGGTTGAGGGAGCTAGGGCTGAGGGGAGACTTAATAGAGGTTTATAAAATGATGAAGGGGATAGATAGAGTGAACGTTCAAAGACTATTTCCTCGGGTGGATGGAGCTATTACAAGGGGGCATGACTATAGGGTTCATGGTGGGAGATATAGGAAGGATATTAGAGGTAGGTTCTTTACGCAGAGTGGTTGGGGTGTGGAATGGACTGCCTGCAGTGATAGTGGAGTCAGACACTTTAGGAACATTTACGTGGTTATTGGATAGGCACATGGAGCACACCAGGATGATAGGGAGTGGGATAGCTTGATCTTGGTTTCAGATAAAGCTCGGCACAACATCGTGGGCCGAAGGGCCTGTTCTGTGCTGTACTGTTCTATGTTCTATGCTCTATTAGGTGCTCTGAATATTGCCTGTATTAGAAAAAGAAAATGTAGTCATATATGGTGTTGCAACATCATGGATAGGGCCACCCATGGGGCACCACAGGGATCAGTCCTTGTCCATTGTTGTTTATGATACAAGTAGATAATTATTATATTTTCAGAAATCTCTGTTACTCTTCCTTTTTCTGCTACTCTTACATGGTACAGTAAAACTAGCTCTTGGCTAAAATTCTTTGAGTTTTGAACCATATGCAGACACTGCCAAAGAGTGATCAACATGCACCTGTGTAGGGGCAGCCTCAGCCATCAAGGTATTCGGCAGCATGTGGGGAACTGATTGATGAGAAGGCAACGGATGAAAAATGGAAGTGCTTTGAAAAGAGTTCCCACTTCCATGTTCCTTTTCCCCATCTTCACTCTCATGACCCACCTGCTAGCAATGAGCTGGAGAGTACGCAACTGCACATCAGTTGGGTGATGAAGGGCCAAGGCTAGGGTCTCATCGTCCAACTAAGGTAACATTCAAAGTGTCACACTCATTGGTAAAAGCCAGCATGCATTCATTTGACTTCCATATGATGTTTTCATGCAAAAACATCACTGCAAAGAGATCATGGCATTCATGCATGAGACAAACTTCTAAATCTATCTGCAAACTGAACAAAGCCTGTCAGAATCTCACTTATTTTTTGCTGTTGGTCCAGAATGATCTGCTTCTAACAATGGCTCTCGAAGTTCACGATCTGCGTTTAGTTGAGCAGTGCTTGGAGTGCCCTGTTCCCTCCAAATCAAACTCTTCACTGCTGTCCCTATTTTTACACTTCAGTCTTGTGTGAGACATGGGGCTAAAACCCCTGTTCTTGGTCTCACCAAGTATGTGTATCAGAGTGGTGCAAGGACTGCATTGAGTTTTGTGACAGTGCACCCTCAGAATGAGTTTTGAGGAGTTTTTGTCTTCCTCCTGCACCATCTCTTGCTGCACACTTCAAGAGGCTGTGGAAGATTAAAGACCCCGAGAACTAGAACTGATAAGGTAAGAAAGTGAGAAATTAGCATTATACATATGATCATATTTCATTGATTGCTGGCATGAAGCCAACAAGACAACAAAAGGGAGTATTGTATCCCAATGGCAGTGTGCAATTTAATTCTGTCAATGGTTAGCTGGGAGACTTTCATTTTTCCATCTCCAATGGCCAGGCACATTGAAACTCAGCTTATTTCCTGAGCCCCACCTCTGCAGCTGTCAGTGTTGGTTAGAGGGTCTTCTCCAATTCTTTGTCTAATCCTGCTGGTGATTGTTTGCTTCTACTGCAAGGAGGGAAGGAAGAGACCTATGCGTGAGAGTAATAGAATGTGTAAAATAGACGGATGAACTTTAATTGCCTTAAAACAGAGAAGGGTTATAGACAGTGCAAGAGGGAGGATGGACGGGGGATAGAGAAGGGGAGAGCTCAGACCAAAGGATTGAGATGTGTTTACTTTCATGCCAGGAGTATAGTGAATAAAGGGGATGAGCTCAGAGCGTGGATCGATGCCTGGAAGTGTGATGTGGTGGCCATTACGGAGATTTGGATGTGTCAGGGACAGGACTGGATACTCCAGGTGCCGGGATTCAGATGTTTCAGGAAGGACAGGGAGGGAGGCAAGAGAGGGGGTGGAGTGGCACTGCTGATCAGGGATAGTGTCACAGCTGTAGAGAAGGTGTATGCTGTGGAGGGATTGTCTACAGAGTCTCTGTGGGTGGAAGTTTGGAGTGGGAAGGGGTCGATCACTTTGCTGGGAGTTTTCTATAGGCTGCCCAATAGTAACAGGGGGGTGGAGGAGCAGATAGGGAAACAGATCCTGGAGAGTTGCAATAATAGCAGAGTTGTTGTGATGGGAAACTTTAATTTCCCAAACATAGATTGGAATATCCCGAGGGTAAGGGGATTGGATGGGGAGGAGTTTGTTAGGTGTGTTCAGGAGGGTTTCCTGACACAGCATGTGGACAAGCCTACAAGAGGAGAGGCTGTACTTGATCTGATACTGACCAATGAACCTGGACAGGTGTCAGATCTCTCAGTGGGAGAGCATCTTGGGGATAGCGATCATAAATCTATCTTCTTTATGCTTGCATTGGAAAAAAAGAGGATCAGGCAAGCTAGGAAAGGGTTTATATGGAGTAAGGGGAAATATGAAGACATAAGAAAGCAAATTAGAGGAGTAAATTGGAAGGGGGCATTCTCAGGGAAATGTACAGAAGAGAGGTGGCAGTTTTTCAAGGAATGTCTGTCTAGAGTTCTACAGGACAACGTTCCCAGCAGACAGGGAGGAGTTGGTAGGTTAAAGGAACCGTGGTGCATGAAAGCTGTGCGGGACCTAGTCGTGAAGAAAAGGAAAGCATACAAAAGGTTCAGAGAGCTTGGCGAAGATAGGGATCTAGATGAGTATACGGCTTGAAGGAAGGAACTAAAGAAGGAAATTAGGAGAGCCAGAAGGGGTCACGAGAAGGCCTTGGCAGGTAGGATAAAGGAAAACCCTAAGGCATTCTATAAATATGTGAAGAGTAAAAGGATGAGACGTGAAGGAATAGGGCCGATAAAAGGTGAAGGCGGGAAAATCTGTACGGAACCAGTAGAAATGGCAGAGGTGCTTAATGAGTATTTTGCCTCGGTTTTCACAGAGGAGAAGGACCTGGGTGGATGTACTGCGGGCTTGCGGTGGACTGAAAAGATTGAGTATGTGGACTTTAACAAAGAGGTTGTGCTGGAATCTTTGAATGGCATCAAGATAGATAAGTCGCCAGGTCCGGATGGGATGTACCCCAGGTTACTGTGGGAGGCGAGGGAAGAGATTGCAGAGCCTCTGGCGATGATCTTTGTGTCGTCGATGGAGACGGGAGAGGTGCCGGAGGATTGGAGGATTGCGGATGTGGTTCCTATTTTCAAGAAGGGGAATAGGGACAGCCCAGGAAATTACAGACCGGTGAGTCTAACCTCAGTGGTTGGTAAGCTGATGGAGAAGATCCTGAGGGACAAGATTTATGAGCATTTAGAGAGGTTTAGTATGCTCAAGAATACTCAGCATGGCTTTGTCAAAGACAGATCGTGCCTTACGAGCCTGGTGGAGTTCTTCGAAAATGTGACTAAACACATTGACGAAGGGAAAGCGGTAGATGTGGTTTATATGGATTTTAGCAAGGCGTTCGATAAGGTCCCCCATGCAAGGCTTCTAGAAAAAGTGAGAGGGCATGGGATCCAAGGGGTGCTGCCCTGTGGATCCAGAACTGGCTTGCCCAAAGGAGGCAGAGAGTGGGTATAGATGGGTCTTTTTCTAAATGGAGGTTGGTCACCAGTGGTGTGCCCCAGGGATCTGTTCTGGGACCCTTGCTGTTTGTCATTTTCATAAATGACCTGGATGAGGAAGTGGAGGGATGGGTTGGTAAGTTTGCCAATGACACGAAGGTTGGTGGGGTTGTGGATAGTCTGGAGGGATGTCAGAAGTTACAGAGGGACATAGATAGGATGCAAGACTGGGCGGAGAAGTGGCAGATGAACTTCAACCCAGCTAAATGCGTAGTGGTCCATTTTGGCAGGTCAAATGGGATGAAGGAGTACAATATAAAGGGAAAGACTCTTAGTACTGTAGAGGATCAGAAGGACCTTGGGGTCCAGGTCCATAGGACTCTAAAATCGGCCCCGCAGGTGGAGGAGGTGGTTAAGAAGGCGTATGGTGTGCTGGCCTTTATCAATCGAGGGATTGAGTTTAGGAGTCCGGGGATAATGATGCAGCTATATAAGACCCTCGTCAGACCCCACTTGGATTACTGTGCTCAGTTCTGGTCGCCTCATTACAGGAAGGATGTGGAAAAGATTGAAAGGATGCAGAGGAGATTTACAAGGATGTTGCCTGGATTGAGTGGCATGCCTTATGAGGACAGGCTGAGGGAGCTCGGTCTTTTCTCCTTGGCGAGACGTAGGATGAGAGGAGACCTAATAGAGGTATATAAGATGTTGAGAGGCATAGATTGGGTGGACTCTCGGAGGCTTTTTCCCAGGGTGGAAATGGCTGCTACGAGCGGACACAGGTTTAAGGTGCTGGGGGGATAGGTACAGGGGAAATGTTAGGGGGAAGTTTTTCACACAGAGGGTGGTGGGCGAGTGGAATGGGCTGCCGTCAGTGGTGGTGGAGGCAAACTCAATAGGGTCTTTTAAGAGACTCCTGGATGAGTACATGGGACTTAATAGGATGGAGGGTTATCGGTAGGCCTAAAAGGTAGGGATATGTTCGGCACAACTTGTAGGGCAGAAGGGCCTGTTTTGTGCTGTAGTTTTTCTATGTTTCTATGTTTCTACAACAAAGTTAGTGGTGTATGTTCAGATGGGGGTGTGATGAAGTGTATGGACATAAACCTCTAAGTTGGTGTGGGAAGTGATAGGAACATGGAACTTAGGTGTAAGAGTAGGCATTCACCTCTTCGAACCTGCTCCATCATTCAGTAAGATTATGGCTGATCTGGCTGTGTTCTCAATTACACTTTGGTGTTCACTGAATTATCAGGCTGGAGGAAAGGGTGTTAACGTGGATTTTGGACTGTGGGTATGATTTGTGTTGTGGGGTTGGTGGTGGAGAGAGTGGGGGTTGGGGGGGGAGGTGGGAGCGGGGGGTGTTGTGGACAAGCAGAAGGTTGTGAAACCATTTGTTTAATTTCAGCAACTTTGACTCAGCCATAGCATTAGCACTGTGCTTCTGGGTTTGTGAATCAATCACAGAGGATATCATGATGATAATCCACATTCTGTCAAAAGAGGAATCTCCAGTTAAAGGCACTCCAGCAGGGCTCAGAAATGCTAAATTCTATATTGCTTCCTGAGACTTCAGCAACCACAGAATTGCAAAGGAGATGTGGAAGATCTGCTCTGCCAAGTTTCTAACTCTCTCCTGAAGGTGCTGCTGGGGGGTCAGAGGGACTGAAATTAATTGTTGTTTCCTATGAATGGGAAGAAGATGCAACCTCTGAAGCAAAGCAGGTGTTGACAGAAGTGGTTGAGCAACTGATTCCAATGACTGGGTACAGCCCAAAAGATTCAATGACCTCAGGAGGGCAGAAGGGTTGAGTGGCATTACATTCATGTGTCAACCCTGTGCTCCGACTTCCCCAGCATTTTGCTGCACATCACTCCTCTGACCAGACAGCTCCATTTATTCCTCTTTCACTTGACACTGCCTTGGATGCTCATCTGAACAACCAACACTTCCACTCACCTTCACTTTATTGACATGTCACAACCATGAATACTGTCATTGCATCTCCTCAGCAAAATCCATTTTTCACACTCAAAACTCTATGTTTTCTCTTTTTCCAGAGGAGAATGCACAACCGCAGGAGGAGACAGAGAACTGGGCAGTGACTCTCCAATGATAGCTGCCCTGATGGCCACGGACACTGCATGCTCACTGGCTCCACAGTGAAGGAGGTCTCCCTCCAGGAGGCTGCGAATGTCAGCAATGACGTGCTGTGAGAGCCTAAACTTAAAGTTTTAAAGTTCATTTATTCGTTACAAGTGAGGCTTACATTAACACTGCAATGAAGTTACTGTGAAATTCCCCGAGTCGCCACACTCCAGCACCTGTTCAGGTCAATGTACCTAACCAGCACAGCTTTCAAATTGTGGGAAGAAACTGGAGCGCCCGGAGGGAATCCACGCAGACATGGGGAGAACGTGCAAACTCCACACAGACAGTGACCCAAGCCGGGAATCAAACCCAGGTCCCTGGCGCTGTGAAGCAGCAGTGCTAACCACTGTGCCACAGTGCCGCCCATACTTCATAAGGCACTGATGCTCAGACGTGTTGAGAAAGCTGATTTTATTTTTGCCAGTAGACCTGTGGTGGGACATATCATAGTGGCACAGTGGTTAGCACTGCTGCCTCACAGCGCCAGGGACACGGGTTCGATTCCCGGCTTGGGTCACTGTCTGTGTGGGGTTTGCATGTTCTCCCCGTGTCTGCGTGGGTTTCCTCTGGGTGCTCTGGTTTCCTCCCAATCTGAAAGACGTGCTGGTTAAGTGCATTTACCCGAACAGGCACCGAAGTGTGGCAACTAGGGGAATTTCGCAGTAATTTCATTGCAGTGTTAATGTAAGCCTTACTTGTGACTAATAAATACATTTTACTTCACTTTATCGCTTCTTTCGAGCTGGATTTCTGCATCTATCCTTTCCGGCCTGTGAAGTGGCTTAAGGACGAGAAAAAAAGCAGCTGGTGCTGCTGCTAGTGTTGCTCCTGCTGCTGCTTGTATTGTTGATGTTGCTACTCCGCTTGTTCCTTATCATTTTTTAATTCATTTACAGAATGTGGGTGTTGCTGGCTGGGCCAGCATTTACTACCCATCCCTAGTTACCCTTCAGAAGGTGGTGAGCTGCCTCCTTGAGCCACTGCAGTGCCTGAGGTGAAGGTAAACCTACTATGCTGTTAGGGAGTTCCAGGATTTTGACCCAGCGACAGTGAAGGAATCGCCATATATTTTCAAATCAAGAAGGTGAGTGACCTGGAGGGGAACCTCCAGATGGTGGTGTTTCCAAGTGTCTGCTGCTCTTGTCCTTCTAGATGGTAGTGGTCTTGCGTTTGGATGGTGCTGTCTCATCTTGTAGATGGCACTCACAGCCACCACTGTTTGTCGGTGATGAAGAGGTTGAATATTTGTGGAAGGGGTAGCAATCAACTGAGCTGCTTTGTCCTGGATGGTGGTGAGCTTTTTGAGTGTTTTTGGAGCTGCACTTATCCAGGCAAGTGGAGAGTATTCCATTATACTCCTGATTTTTGCCTTGTAGATGGTGGACAGACTTTGGGGAGACAGGAGAGGAGGTGAGTTACTTACCACAAGATTCCCAGCCTAGTGGTAGCCACAGTATTTATATGCTTGTCCAGTTGGGGGATTCAACAATGGTAATGCCATTGAATGTCCTTCTTGATGGAAGTGGTTGTGGGTTTGGAAGGTGCTGTCTAAGTATCTTTGGTGAATTGCTGCAGTGCATCTTGTAGATAGTACACACTGCTGCTACTGTGCATCGGTGGTGGAGGGATTGAATGTTTCTGGATGTGGTGCCAATCAAGTGGGCTGCTTTGTCCTTGATGGTGTCAAGCTTCTTCAATGTTGTTGGAGCTGCACCCATTCTGACAGGTGGGGAGTACTCCATCACACTCCTGACTTGTACCTTGTAGATGGTGGATAGGCTTTGGGGAGTCAGGAAGTGAGTTAGTCGCTGCAGTATTCCTAGCCTCTGACCTGCTCTTGTAGCCACAATATGATAGTAAATGTGTAAGTCTTACAATTGGCAATGAAAAGATAAATTTAGAATTAGATTCTGAGAAGACAATTAGTCCGGGATTTTTGAATGGTTGCCAAGAAAGTAAGCCCGCTCTTACCACTAAACTGACAGATTAATATGGCTAGAAATGAGAGAGATAATCCAGTGGAATAAATGAACATTAAAGGAAAGGAACAGGTATACGATATACAGATGAGAAATGGGGTAGTGAACAGGGTAGTAAAAGAAACGTTTAAAGGGATTCTAAAAAGTAAAATATAGTTTGGGTGAAACCTATGGATGAAAGAACAAAGTATTTTTTTTTAAAGAAGAGATAAGGTAGACCCTAATGGATATTTGAAAGCCTACAACTCTGTTTTCTGAATTTGGGAGAATTCTGACATTAGAAAATGTGCTGTAAACAAGTTACCTTAACAAAATGATGCTATTTAAGATAAAGAGTGAGCAATCAGAATACGTTACTGCCTGGAATCAAATTGAAAGGATTGATTTCTGTTTAAAAGGTGTTATTATGTTATAGAATTCAGTAAAAAAGAAATTCCAGAGGACCGGAAGAAAGTTATGCATTGTGTACAGAGGCCTCCCAACTGAAAAAGGGTAAGACAAATATTGGATTTTTTTTAACTATTGCAGGAATTTTGTGGAAGATTATGCAGTGTTTGCAATGATTTGATTAAAGGAGGAAGGGCAAGCAGCGAAATAGAATGGGGAAGAGAAAGAAACACATTCTTTCTCCGATTTAAAGCAAGCTATGGTAAAAGCTCCTACATCAGGATTACTAGATCTCCCTAAACTGTTTCACATTCTTTGTAAGGAAAATGATGGAATGCAAGCTGCAGTGGACAACATGGAGACAGATTAAGACCAGTGGGATACTACTCCGCCCAACTAGATTCAGTTGCTAGAGGTATGCACCGATGTGTTGTGAGCATTAGCATGTGCCTCTTGGGCAGTAAGTGTTTCAGAGCCACTCACCTTGAAAGAAAAATAATTCTCCACAGTCCTCACACAATTGTCCAGCTTTTAGAAGCACGGAGGTTAAAAGGAGTTTCTGATGGAAGACGTTCAAAATGGGAAGCAAACCTTGTGCTGGAAGACACGCATATAGAAATCAGCAGAGATGTAAGGGAAAATCCTGCAGGAGGATTGACAGTGCAAGGAACAGAGCATGAATGTGTTGCAGAAGTGAATAAGGGAGTAAGTGAAGGTTTAGCAGAAGAACCAGTCACAGGTGAAGGGGTGATTAACTGAAATGTAGATGGAGCTAGAAAATATGTTAATGGAGAACTCCACACTGCATGGGCAGTGGTAAATGATGAGAGAACAGTGATTGCAGGAGAACAAATCCCAGGGAGCAATTCAGCACAAGTAGCAGAGTTGTTAGCTTTAACTAAAGCTTTAGAATGGGACACAGGAAAATGAGTTAACATCTATACAGATAGTCGATGTGCTTTTGGGGTAATTTGTGACTATATAACAGCTTGGAACAGATGAGGTTTCATTATCTCAAGCGGTGGACATGTACAGCACGAGAATTTGGTTAAAGATCTAATCCAAGCAGCCAGTAGTCCTTTAGAAGCAGCTGTAATCAAAATGCAGGCACATAAGAAAATTAAGAGTCAAGCCCAGAAAGGAAACAGTCAAGCCAACGAGGCAGCGAAAGATTTGTTAGAACAAAATTGGGAAGGGACGAAAACAGCAGGCGTGGCAGCATTACAAGTTAGTGCTATCACAGACATTAATATAAAGCAAGTACAGCAACAAGTGCCAGAGGAAGAGAAGCAGAAGTGGGAAAAACAAGGGGGGCAAAAAGGTCAAGATGGTATATGGAGAAGCGAAGGGAAAATAATAGCACCAGAAGCAGTACAGCAAACCTTTTAAAAGTATATCATGGATTAGCTCATACAAGTAGAGATAAGATGGTCAATTTAGTTGGAAATTGTTAGTGATGGAAAGGCATGTGGGAAATGATAGCAAAATTCTGTCAAAGATGCTTACAGTCTGCACTAGTGGGACTAGGCCATCACTGAAGGGTTAAGATGGGAAACCAGCCGAGACCCAAAGGACCATGAGAATATCTGCAAATGGATTTCACAGGACCACTAACTAGAGCGAAAGGGAAGACCTATTGTTTAGTAATTATTGATCAGTTTACTCGATGGATTGAAGCATTTGCCTGTAAAGGTGCCACAGCCAAAACTGTAGCTTTGATATTGGCGAATTGTATAATACCTAGGTGGGGAATGCCTCTTCAGTTAGACTCAGACCAGGGAACTCATTTCCCAGGAAGAGTGTTAAGAGAAGTCTATCAAATGCTAGGGGTAAAACAAAGGTTTCACATACGATATCACCCACAGAGCTCAGGAAAGGTAGAACGAATGAATCAAACACTGAAGAATAGTTTAGCCAAGGCCATTTTAGAAGAAGGAAATAACTGGGTACAGGCTTTGCCTGCAATATTATTACAACAAAAAGCTACTCCATCCTGACGGATAGGATTAACCCTTTTTGAACTGATGGCTGGTAGGGCAATGCGTCTCTCAGAGCATGTACTAACAGGGGGAGGACAACTTGAAGTTTGCCAAGAAGCAGTGTTTCAGTGTATGAGAGATTTAGTAGACCATTTACATTCTCTCAAAGAGCAGGTAATCATTCAACAACAGCGTAGAGATTGGATGAAATTGGCAGAAGAGCACCCTCCTACATTACCTATATCAGGGGATCATCATGGCTATTGCAGCCACATTACTGGTAACATGGTTAATTTGGATTTCCAGCAGAGTTATTAGATTAGGCCAGGTTATGGTACGGGGAAATCAGGATAATATTGGAATAGAAGAAATAGAAATGAATTAGTTAATGTGATATTAACTCAAGTGCCTTAGGGCACTTTGTTTACAGAAATTGTGCGAAGATACCCAGATACTTTTGCAGTCAACAGAGCATAAGAACCAACGGCCAAATTCAAGACGGATTGTCAAGCTCCAGACTTGAAATTTAAGGCATCATAATTCTGTAAATGAATTTTTGTCTTTTTTAATATCGACCGGCAGCTGGGAGAAATAAAAGAGAATATTGAGACTGTCAGTTGATAATTATCAAAATGATTGGAAACCTTTCTGTTCTTTTATTGTTGAATTTATTATGTTTAATACAGACAGTCCATCAGCAACTACTACCAATACTTATTTGTATATGGCATACACTTATGCTAGAACTGCCAATATATCTAAATGTTGAGACTGTTTGTACATTCCTATAACGTTGAGGGAGGAATACCTCTCTATCCATGCCTTTGTCATAGCCAGATTTAATTGTGTGGGATCAGCTTACTCAGTCTTTTAGAGAGCATAAGGCAGTAGCATCCTAAGGTCATTTCACTTAATGCTGGTAGTTCTGTCTGTGCCATAATGTCCAATGGTTTAAAAATTTTACTAACCTATTAGGGTTCCCCCCTTACAATCCCCCCCCCCCCCTTCTGGCCATTGGCTGGGTTGACTGGGTTTTCCGAGAGATTGTGATGGAATAGATTTTTATAGAAATAGATCTTGTACAGGTGGGGAGGTCACATGAATAGATATTCATCTATTTTCAAAACATCCAGTACAGCACCAGCCTTATTTTAAATGAAGCAGAATCGAAAACGAAAGGGATATTGTGTGTTGAGAATAAAAAAGGTCCTGGAGGAGACTAGGGCACAAGTAAGTGTCAACACTCAGTAGATTTAAGCAGCCGGATTTGTGGGAATCCACCTAGTAATATCAATCTTGCAATATTCCATTCTGTTCTAAGGGGTAACACATCTATCCAACTCTTAATGGTACATATTGGATTTGTGGAAACAAGGCATATCCATGGCTACCAATTGAATGGCAGGGGTCGTGTTACCTTCGATATGTAGTCCCATATATTTATCATTCTTACCAGCTTCCGTCTGGGAGAAATCAAAGTGCTCTTGCGGGAATTGACAACTTCCTTGGTATAATGATGTCCCCATATGCATATACAAGATTGTAAATCGAGATTGAAGCCATTTTCTCGGTTTTGGAACAGGTTGCCAATGATCCTGTTACAGCCCTCACTGAGATCAGTGATGAGATGGTTGCAATGCGCACTGTTCTATAGAATCGAATGGCATTAGACTTCATTTTGGCAACTACGGGTGGTACATGTGCTTTGATTGGATCAAAGTGTTGCACATAAGTAACTGACACTTTAGAGAACATAACCTATTTGGTTACACACATTCGAAAGGAGATTGAGAAACTTAAACCACCAACATCCTATTCTTTAGATCTTGGGAATATGCAAGATTTATCAGTAAAGTTTTGGATGGAAAGAACATTTAGGACACTTAATCACACTTCATGAATAGAGTTTATTCACTGCCCAGACAAGATGGATGCATGCCCAGATGTGGAGTCATGTGTTAATCTGGTTTTGCAACGACCTTCCAGGGAACCCATGAGAACGTTCATTTAAACTTTGGATTAGCATCTGAGGTTACTAGGCAACAGGGGAAGTGGGGTTAGCCAAGATAGGAGTTAGCTTCCGAATTCTACAGACTAATAAAATGCCATTACGCCAGAGAATAAGATATGATTGGCTGAGATACATGATAGGTATTATTGTTGATTTGTGTATATTGAAGATGATTGATTTTAAGCGAATTAAAGGCGGGAATAATTGATAAGAAAACCTATAATTGACCTATTTTGAGTTGTATACGTTCAATTTCATCGGAGAGGTCTCGCTGCTCTATCAGAGAGCTGTCCTGGCCCTTTGATGGTCTCCTAGCAGCTGCTGGTTAAATAAAGTTACATTTTTAAATGGAGACACTGGCTTTGTGAGTCTTGTATTGTCTGAAGTTTAGGCAGTACTGGTCACCTCGGGTATCCCACCCACAATCCTATCTCAAATTTGTTAATACTAAAAAGAGGATCTTGTCAAAACTGAGGGTTTGGGAAACAAACCACCGCTTATAACGGGAGATATCAAAATCAAAACACATTTCTGTTTATGGATGGGTAGTGAGGAGAAGAAATTGGGACTGTTAAATTAATTGGGACTGTGTCCCTCCTGTCCGTAACAGATGGGAAGAAGTGTTTAGCCATGATGGCCAGATCGTCATGGTGCGGGAAATGCTTCAAGGATTAACTGTTCTTTTTCTATCTGTCACTTGTGTATGTTCACCTATTGGGACTAATCATGCATACACATAACACAGTGTCTTGACCATGTATGCATGCATAATTTCTACAAAATAGCCAATATGCAAAAAGTCATTTTCAAAACAACCAGATTATAAATATTCCAACACACTCATAACTATAAAATAAACTGTGAAATGCAAAAACATGTACAAGGAACTGACTTGTCACTGGTGAGTTTTACAAGTACATACCTGATGCATTTCTTCATGCGCTTCATATTGCAATAATTTCTCCTTTAAAGATGAAATGAGTGCATCTTTCTGCTTAAGTGTATCCTGGATTGTGAAATTATCTTCAAGATTTGTTTGATTCTGTGCAGACATTTCTGAACAGTATCTCTGTAATCAAAATAGATTAAAACATTTGAATAGAAAAGGCATAATTATTGTTGCAATTTCATCTCATCTCAGGTACATACTATTTCATTCCTCAAGCCTGCTCCACAATTCAATTAGGTCACAGTCAATCTTATGTTAACTGCATTTACCTGTCTTGGTTCCATATCCCCTATTAACCCCGCCTAAGAAAAATCTAATAATTTAGTTTTTTTAAATTTTCAATTGATCTAGACTCAACAGCTTTTTGTGGAGATTTTCAGATTTCCACTACCCTTTTTGTGAAGAAATGCTCCCTGACCATCACCCTAAATGGTCTACCTCTAATTTTAACATTATGTGGCCTTTTTTAACATTATGTGGCCTTGTTCAGGAGTCCCCCATCAGTGGAACTGGCAGGTGAAATCTTACCCACTTTAAAAATAATCACTGGTCATGATCATCTCTGGATCTTGATTCTGCGTCGGTTGGCAGGATGCAAGATACATTTTTGAACAGTAAAGGAATTAAGGGTTATGGTGAGCGGGCGGGTAAGTGGAGTTGAGTCCACAAAAAGATCAGCCATGATCTTATTGAATGGCGGAGCAGGCTCGAGGGGCCAGATAGCCTACTCCTGCTCCTAGTTCTTATGTTCTTATGTTCTTAAGTCAGCTGCTCCAACTCTGAAGTGGTCTAAATAATTGTCAACTGTGACAAGATAATCAGTGCAAATGAGAGTGAAGAGGTCCACGCCAAGCTTTATCCATGGCCTGTCTGGAATGTCATGAGTCGCAAGTGGCTCCTTAGCTTGATGTTCATCAAAAACACTGCACTGACTGATGTTGTCCTTGATTTAATTGCTCATGTCTGGCAAATAGAGCACTTCTCTTGCCTTCCTCAGACTAGAGTCATTTCCTTGATGGCTTGCATGTATGCATTTTAGTATCTCTTTTCTCATCTCCTTAGGGATAATTTTCTTTGTAGCTCTGTACCAGATGCCACCTTGGCCAATCAGTTCATCTCTGTATGTCCATTACTCTCTTACATGGGCATGTTTGTCTTTGATGGATCAGGCCATTCTGTCATCACTACTTCCTGCAGCACTTGGAGAGTTGCATCTCTTTGCACAGTTTGCTTGATCTGAGCAACACACTTGTCTATCAGATTCAATGTCGCTGCTGGGTTGATGACTTCCATGGCATGTCATGCTGTTCCTTCTCATTAAATCTGGAAGGTTTCACACTCTGTACTACCAGTGTCAACTTTCTTCAAAGGGAGTGCAGCTCTCAACAGCAAGTGAGCAATATATACCCACTTTCCTTCTTGTACTTCACTTCCAAATGATGTCTCTGCAAAAGAAGTAACATCCATTGTTGATGCTTTGGAGAAAATTATGGTCAGACTCTACTGTTGCTTTGTCTCTCCCATACAGGTGGTGATTAAAATGGTCACATGCAAACATAATAGCTAGCCACTCTTTCATAATCTGTAACATAGTTCAGTTTGTGTTAATGCTCTGGTTGCAAGTGCAACTGGTAGTCCTTGCTGTATAGTGATTGCTCCAAGTCCGGTTTTGCTGGCATCACAATGCAGGGTCACTTCATCGTTGATTTGATTTGATCAATTATTGTCACATGTATTGGGATACAGTGAAGAATATTCTTTCTTGCGCTATACAGACAAAACATACCGTTCATAGAGTATATTGGAGAGAAGGAAAGGAGAAGGTGCAGAATATAGTGTTACAGCCACAGATAGGGTGTTGTGAAAGATCAGCTTAATATATGGTAGATCCATTCAAAAGTTTGATAGCAGCAGGGAAGAAGCAGTTTTTGAGTCGGTTGGTACATGATGTCAGATTTTTGTATCTTTTTCTCAAAGGGAGATGGAGTCTGCTGTGGATCTGTTGCGTTGATAGGCGAATTGTAGTGGATCCAGGCAATCTGGGAGACCGGAATTGATGTACGCCATGACTAACCTTTCGAAGCACTTCATAATGATGGATGTCTGAGCCACTGTACAATAGTCATTAAGACATGCTGCCTGGCTATTTTTTGATACAGGGATGATGGTCGCCTCTTGAAGCAGGTAGGGGTCACAGATCAGAGTAAGGACAGCTTAAAGATGCTGGCGAATACCACTGCCAGCTGGTCCGCACAGGGTCTGAGTGCTCGTCCGGGTACTCCGGGCCAGTTGCTTTCTGTGGGTTAACTTTCAAAAAGACCAATCTGACGTCTGCAATGGTGACCTCGGATACCAATTCAACTGAGGTTTCCAGGGAGGATGCCGTCTTCTCACTTACCTCTTGCTCAAAACGGGCTTAAAATGCGTTGAGCTCATCGGAGAGGGATGCATTGGTGCCGGCGATGCTACACGCCTTCACCTTGTAGTTGGTTATGTCGTGTAGGCCTTGCCATAATCGGTGGGTGTTCGTATGGCTAGCCTGGGACTCTAGCTTGTTGTGAGGTTATAATTTTTCCAAAATTTCCAGGATTGTAGAATGGTCCCTGCAGATTGGAAGTTAGTACATGTAACTCCAGTTTCCAGGAAAGCAGGAAGAGAGAAAACAGGGATCTACAGGTCAGTTTACCTGTCATTAGTCATCGAAAATGTGCTAGAATCTATTATTAAGTATGTCTTAATGATGCACATAGAAAATCATAGCATGACAAAGTCAACATGTTTATGAAAGGGACGTCATGTTTGACAAATTGCTTAGAGGTTTTTGAGGATGCAGTTAATCAGGTGAAAAAAAGGCAAGCTAGAAATGGGACAGCTTTTCCAGGAAGACTGAGAAGTCAAGGATCAAGGGATTGAAAGCACAGTGGTTAGCACTGCTGCTTCACAGCGCCAGGGTCCTGGGTTCGATTCCCGGCTCGGGTCACTGTCTGTGTGGAGTTTGCACATTCTCCTCATGTCTGCGTGGGTTTCCTCCGGGTGCTCCGGTTTCCTCCCACAGTCCAAAGATGTGCGGGTTAGGTTGATTGGCCAGGTTAAAAATTGTCCCTTAGAGTCCTGAGATGTGTAGGTTAGCGGGATTAGCGGGTAAAATATGTGGGGGGTAGGGCCTGGGTGGGATTGTGGTCGGTGTAGACTCGATGGGCCGAATGGCCTCCTTCTGCACTGTAGGGTTTCTATGATTTCTATGATTTCTATGAACAGTGAGGAGCAGAGATAATCTCTAAAAAGACAAAGCTGCAGAAAGCAGATGGAAAGTGAAGTGGGCTTGTGAGAAGCCAGAGATCGAAGATGACCAGAAGGTAGGTGACTCCTTATTACTGGCCTGTGAAGCAGTGTTGTTCTGTTGGTATGACTGGGTACCTAAGAAAATGTGTGGAAGGGGAAGCTTCAATGTATGTGGTGAACCAGGGCAGAGGAATACTGAAAGGGGAGGTTAAAACACTGGATGCATATCCTTGGTGAAGACAATCAAGAGAAAGCGTTGTTTCAGAGCAAATTCCAAGGCATGGTCTTCGAAAGCGGAGACTGAAAATCCTCGCGTGGAAGATAGAGTTCCAGTGAGACCAGTTAGTTCACAATATGACATGTGTCTGGGGAAAATTGCTGAGAAATCTGTAGAATTTGCTTTGATCTACAAGGGAGTCAAGGGAGCAGGTAGGAAAATGAAGTAAAGACCACAGTAAGATCAGTTATGATCTTATTGAATAGTGCAGCAGGCTTCCCATTTATGTCATGTTGAACAGCAAAGTTAAGCCCTTTTTTTTAAAAGGCGTGAAACTTAAATATTGATGTTAACGGAATTTGCATGGACTTATGCAAGGAAAACAAAGTTACATGCAGATACACATACAGTAAGCAATTAGGAAGGCAAATGGCATGTTGGATTGGAGGGCGGCACGGTAGCACAGTGGTTAGCACTGCTGCTTCACAGCTCCAGGGTCCCGGGTTCGATTCCCGGCTCGGGTCACTGTCTGTGTGGAGTTTGCACATTCTCCTCGTGTCTGCGTGGGTTTCCTCCGGGTGCTCCGGTTTCCTCCCACAGTCCAAAGATGTGCGGGTTAGGTTGATAGGCCAGGTTAAAAAAAAAATTGCCCCTTAGAGTCCTGGGATGCGTAGGTTAGAGGGATTAGCAGGTAAATATGTGGGGGTAGGGCCTGGGTGGGATTGTGCTCGGTGCAGACTCAATGGGCCGAATGGCCTCCTTCTGCACTGTAGGGTTTCTATGATTTCTATGAGTACAAGAATAAGGAAGTCTTGCGATAATTATACAGGGTTTTAGTGAGACCACACCTGGAGCAGTGTGTGCAGATTTGGCCTCCATATTTAAGGCAAGTTATATTTGCATTTGAGACAATAAAGTCAAGGCTCACTAGATTGATTTCTGGAATGAGAGTGTTGTCCTATGATGATGCTGAGTAAATTAAATCATACTCATTGTAGTTTAGAAGAATGAGAGATGATCTCATTGAAGATTTTGAAACCACTTGACAGGGTAGGCAATGAGACTTTCCCCAAGCTGAGGAATTCAAAACACAAGGATACAGGCCTGAATTTTATGCTCCTCCCAGGTAGACTGTTAAGTGGGAGGGACGTGAAATTGCGAGGACAGGATTTTCTCCAGGATCCTGTCCACCCCAACCTAGACTTGATTTTACAGTGGGGCAGGCAGAGCATCAGATAGGAGGCCCGCCCTTTCCCCAGTTACGGTTCTTAAGTGACTATTGAAGGACCTTTTCCCGCTCGGTTCAATTTTACGGCTGTCATGTGTCAGATAACTCAGGGTGCGAAAGAGAAAAAGTTCATATTCTCCATCTCGGATGGGAAAGTGGGGGGCTTGGATGCCTCCATTGGAAGCCCCATTCTGAATTGGGGTGCCCTCCACTTATGGATCGGATACCTCCAGACCTCCCTCTCTCACCAGTTTACCTTGATAACGGAATCGCCCACTTGTGACTCCCCCCAAGCATCCACTTCCCTGTTGTTCTCTGCCACTTACCTTCATACCGGCTCTCTGCATTTAGCTCCAGGCACGGGCTCTCCAGCACTGTGCCTAGATATGCTGGAAATCTGTTGGCTAATCTGATTAGCTGGGAGCTCTCCAAGGTGACTCTTCTTTCCAAGGATGGATGCAGGTCCAACTTTTTAAAAATTCATTCATAGGACATGGGTGTCGCTGGCTGGCCAGCATTTATTGCCCATCCCTAGTTGCCCTTGAGAAGGTAGTGGTGAGTTGCGTTCTTGAAATGCTGCAGTCCAGTGATGTGGGTTGACTCACAATGTTGATAAGGAGGGAATTCTAGGATTTTGACCCAGTAACTGCAAAGGAACGGCGATATATTTCCAAGTAAGGATGGTGAGTAGCTTGGAGGGGAACTTGCAGGTGATAGTGTTCCCATGTATCTGCCGCCCTTGTCCTCCTAGATGGAAGTGGCCATGGGTTTGGAAGGTACTGTCTAAGGATTGTTGGTGAATTGCTGCTGTACATCTTGTAGATAGGATTCACTACTGCTATTGAGCTTCAGTGGTGGAGGAAGTGGATTTTGTGGATGTGATGCCAATCAAACAGGCTGCTCTGTCCTGGATTGTGTCAAGCTTCTTGAGTTTTGTTGAAGCTACATCCATCCAGGCAAATGGGGAGTATTCCATCACACTTCTGACTTGCATCTTGTAAATGGTGAATAGACTTTGGGGAGTCAGGAGGTGAGTTACTCTCCGCAATATTCCTGGCCTCTGGCTTATTCTTTGTTTATGTGGTGAGTCCAGTTGAGTTTCTGGTCAATGAAGAAATTTCCCTCATCTGTCCCAATAGATTGGCATCTTATGCACCCCCAGAATGTTGACAGTGGGGGAATTCAGTGATGGTAACACCATTGAATGCCAAGGGGCAGTGGTTAGAGCATCTCTTGTTGGTGATGGTCATTCCCTGGCATTTGTGTGGTGCGAATGTTACTTGTCACTTGTCAGCCCAAGCCTGGATGTTGTCCAGATCTTGTTGCATTTGAACATGGACTGCTTCAGTGTCTGAGGAGTCATGAATAGTGCTGAACATTGTGCAACCATCAGCGAACATCCCACTGGACCTTATGTTGGAAGGTCATTGATGAAGCAGCAGAAGATGGTTGGGCCTTGGACACTACCCTGAGGGATTCCTGCAGAGATGTCTTGGAGCTGAGACGACTGACCCTCCACAACCACAATCATTTTCCCATGTACCAGGTATGACTCCAATCAGCGGAGAGTTGCCCCCAATACCCATTAATTCCAATTTTGCTCAGGCTCCTTGATGCCACACTCAGTCGAATGTGGCCTTGATGTCAATCAATGCTCATTTGAGTGTGAAATGGCAGTGGGCCTGTCAGAGTCAGCAGGGATGCATTTCTGCCAACTCTCCAAATCGTGGGACACTGAAAAAATTAGGCCACAATTTCAGAATAAGATGCCAATCTATTGGGACAGATGAGGGAAATTTCTTCACTCAAAGGGTTGTGAATCATTGCCAATTGACAGGAGGCATGGTAGCACAGTGGTTAGCACTGCTGCCTCACAGTGCCACGGACCCGGGTTCGATTCCCAGCTTAGGTCACTGTCTCTGTGGAGTTTGCACATTTTCCCGGTGTCTGCGTAGGTTTCCTCCGGCTGCTCCGGTTTCATCTCACATTCTGAAAGACATGCTGGTTAGGTGCATTGACCCAAACAGGTGCCGGACTGTGGCGACTCGGGGAATTTCACAGTAACTTCATTGTGGTGTTAATGTAAGCCTTACTTGTGATTAATAAATAAATAAATTCTATCCCAAAGGGTTGTCAATATTTCACTGTTGAATATATTTAAGAGATAGACAGATTGTTGGCCTCTCAGGGAATTAAGGGATATGGGAATTGGGCAGAAAAGTGAAGATGAGGAAGATCAATCTTGACCCAATTGAATGGTGGAGCAGATTTGAGGGTCTAATATTTATACTTCATCAATGTCCTTCACTCCATTATTAGGTTAAAAGTGAATTTGTTTGCTGATGATTGCATAGGGTCCATTTGCACCTCGTCGGATACTGAAATAGTCCATGTCCACAATCATGGAAAAATAGAAACATAGAAGATAGGAGCAGGAGGAGACCATTTGGCCTTTCGAGCCTGCTCCACCATTCATTACGATCATGACTGATCATCCAACTCAAAAGCCTAATCCTGCTTTCTCCCCATAACCTTTGATCCCATTCACCCCAAGTGCTATATCTAGCCGCCTCTTGAATACATTCGATGTTTTGGCATCAACTACTTCCTGTGGTAATGAATTCCACAGGCTCACCACTCTTTGGGTGAAGAAATGTCTCCTCACCTCCGTCCTAAATGGTCTACCCTGTATCCTCAGACTGTGACCCCTGGTTCTGGACTCCCCCACCATCGGGAATATCCTCCCTGCTTCTATCCTGTCTCGTCCTGTTAGAATTTTATAAGTCACTATGAGATCCCCCCTCATTCGTCTGAACTCCAGTGAAAATAATCCTAACCTAGTCAATCTCTCCTAAGACATCAGTCCTGCCATCCCCGAAATCAGCCTGGTAAACCTTCACTACACTCCATCGAGAGCAAGAACATCCTTCCTCAGAAAAGGAGACCAAAACTGCACACAATACTCTAGATGTGGTCTCACCAAGGTCCTGTACAATTGCAACAACACATCCCTGCTCCTGTACTCGAAACCTCTCACAATAAAGGCCAACACACCACTTGCCTTCTTTACCACCTGCTGCACCTGCATGCTGACCTTCAGCGACTGGTGTACAAGGACACCTAGGCCCTGCTGCTCACTCCCCTCTCCCAATTTGCAGCCATTCAGGTAGTTATCTGCCTTCTTGTTTTTGCTTCCAAAGTGAATAACCTCACATTTATCCAAATCATACTGCATCTTCCATTGATTTGCCCACTCACTCAACCTGTCCAGATCATGATGAAGGATCTCTGCACTCCTTCACCGTTCACCCTCCCATCCAACTTGGTACCATCTGCAAAATTTGAGATGTTACATTTTGTTCCTTCATCCAAATCATTAATATACATTATGAATAGCTGGGGTCCCAGCACCGATCCCTATGGCACCCCACTACAGCAAGACCTGGACAACATTCAGGTTTGGGCTGATAAGTAGCAAGTAACATTCACACCAGGCAAGTGCCATGCAATTTCTATACAAACAGGAGAATCTAACCTTAGATAGTGGTTTAGAAACTCAGCTGATTTGGCATGAATAGAGAGAAAAAAACAGAGCTAATGTTTGGAGTCTTTATTTTCAAAGAGTCATGATGGACTCGAAACATTAATTCTATTCAATGAGAAGGTAATGGGCATAGTGGTATTGTAACTCGAATAGTAATTTCGAGACTCAGAGTAATGCTCTGGGAACCCTTCTCCTAGGAACTCTTCTGGATATAAATCCTTCTACTCTATTCTATTCTATTTTATTCTAACCCAGTTTCAAATCCCACCACGGCAGATGGTGAAATGTGAATAATAAAAATGTGGAATTGAAAGTCTAAAGATGACCATGAAACCATTGCTGACTGTCACAAAAACCTACCTCATTCATTTTATTATTCAGGGAAGGATTGGCTGGCCCAGCCATTGACACCAACATCTCATGAATGAATAAAAAAAAGAGACATGCTGAGTTCTTTAATTTTTTTTGTTTTTGTTTCAGATTTCCAGCATTCACAGTATTTTGTGAACTGGGAATTTTGAGAACTGTGATTGATAGAATATTGTCAGGAACGGATACTAGTGTTACAGAACTAAGGTGGATGAATGAAGTTCAGACACGTATGAGTTACGATTCAATTGAATTGCAGAATAGGCTTGAAGATCTGAACTCCTGTTGTACGCTTTTTAAAATTTTGCCATATTACAATCCCAAAATTCCACATTTGGAATAAATGTTATAATGAACTTCAAATTTAGATTTCATAAATGCTCATGATCTATTAGCATGACCTTACAGAAATAATTTTTTACATTCTTATGCCAGAAAGAGGTTGTCTGTTCTGGCAGATTCCTCATATTACAACCTGAATACTTTCTAAGGAATTGTCTAGCAAAATATTTTTTGCCGATTTACTTATTGTAATTTAATTGAAACTCATGAGGGTTTAAAGAGACCTTTGAGGAATGAATGCCTTTTTTTGAGATAAAAATGCCCATTATTCTTACAAGGTGCTGGTGCTGGTGCTTCAATATATTGCAACCACAATTCATAGACATGGTTCTATGTCCACCTTCCCAGAGCATAAGGTGGGTTTCTTACCAGCTAAAAAAAAGGCTTGGATATTCTTAACAAGGAACAAGCAACACCATTGCATAGAATCATAGAATTATAGAATTCCTGCAGTGCAGAAGAAGGCCATTCGGCCCATTGAGCCTGCATCGAAGCCTTATGGAGTGCTTCGAAAAGTTAGTCATGGCACACATCAACTCCAGTCTCCCAGATTGCCTGGATCCAGTACAGTTCACCTATTGCCGCAACAGATCCATGATAGACACTGGATAAAAGCAAATTACTACGGATGGTGGAATCTGAAACCAAAAGAGAAAATCTCAGCAGGTCTGGCAGCATCTGTAAGGAGAGAAAAAGCTGACGTTTTGAGTCCAGATGACCCCTTGTTAAAGTTAAAAGGCATAGAAAGTGGGAGATATTTGTACTGCAGGGTGAGGGAATGAAAGATGAGTCATAGCCATAGAAACCAGGGAAAAAGATTGCTAATAGCTGTCCACAGAAAGAATAGAGGGTGTGAATGGCCAAACGGCAGAGAAGTTGTAAGCTGTGACAGATGAAGATGTTAGGGGAGGGGGGGAAATCGGACAGAGGTAGAATGTAGAAAAGGGGAAGTGGTGGGGGGGGGGGGGGGGGGGGGGGGGTGGGGGGTAGTGCCGGCTAGGCATTTTACAGCCTTCTGGTCTCAACATCAAATTCAATAACTTCAGATGATTAGCTCTACCCCACCTCGACCCTTTTGTTTTCATTTAATTTCATTTTTAACTGTTCTCTTTTATTTCTTTATTGTCTTTCTTCATTTTTCTTTCCCCCACTCTTTCCCTCGACTTCATCCCCCTGCCCTTACCTTTTCTTCCCCCAAATCCCCTTTTCTACATCCTACCTCTGTCCCATTTCCCCCCACCCCCCCATTTCTTCATCTGTTTAGGGAGCAGCGACCACAATATGATAGAATTTACCCTGCAATTTGAGAGGGAGAAGCTGGAGTCAGATGTAACGGTATTACAATTAAATAAAGGTAACTACAAAGACATGAGGGAGGAGCTGGCCAGAGTTGATTGCAAAGGAGCCAAGTATGGAAGACAGTGGAACAGCAATGACAGGAGTTATTGGGAGTTATTTGGGAGGCACAACAGAAATTCATCCCAAGGAGGAGGAAACATGCTAAGGGGAGGACGAGGCATCCATGGCTGACAAGGGAACTTAAGGACAGCATAAAAGCAAAAGAAAAAGCATACAAAGTGGCAAGGATTAGTGGGAAGCCAGAGAATTGGGAAGCCTTTAAAAGCGAGCAGAGGACAACTAAAAAAGCAATAAGGGGGGGAGAAGATGAAATATGAGTGTAAGCTAGCTAGTAACATAAAAGAAGATAGGAAAAGTTTTTTTCAATATTTAAACGGTAAGAGAGAGACAAAAATAGCTATTGGACCACTGGAAAATGAGGTTGGAGAAGTAATAATAGGAAACAAAGCAATGGCAGAGGAACTGAATTGTTACTTTGCATCAGTCTTCACGGTGGAAGACACCAGTGGGATGCCAGAGCTTCAGGAGAGTCAGGGGGCATAGGTGAGTGTAGTGGTCATCGCTAAGGAGAAGGTTCTGGGGAAACTGAAAGGTTTGAAGGTGGGTAAATCACCTGAACTGGATGGACTACACCTCAGGGTTCTAAAAGAGATAGCTGAGGAAATTGTGGAGGCATTGGTGGTGATCTTACTCAGGATGGCAGCCGTTGACTCGTGGTGTGCCTCAGGGGTCAGTGCTGGGACCACAACTTTTCACAATATACATTAAAAATTTGGAGGAAGGAACTGAAGGCACTGTTGCTAAGTTTGCAGATAATACAAAAATATGTTGAGGAAGCAGAGGGGCTGCAGAAGGACTTGGACAGGTTAGGAGAGTGGGCAAAGAAGTGGCAGATGGAATACAATGTGGAAAAGTGTGAGGTTATGCACTTTGGAAGGAGGAATGGAGGCATAGACTATTTTCTAAATGGGAAAATGCTTAGGAAATCAGAAACACAAAGGGACTTGGGAGTCATTGTTCAAGATTCTCTTAAGGTTAGCGTGCAGGTTCAGGCAGTTAGGAAGGCAAATGCAATGTTAACATTCATGTCGAGAGGGTTAGAATACAAGAGCAGGGATGTACTTCTGAGGCTGTATAAGGCTCTGATCAAACCCTATTTGGAGTATTGTGAACAGTTTTGGGCCCCATATCTAAGGAAGGATGTGCTGGCCTTGGAAAGGGTCCAAAGGAGGTTCACGAGAATGATCCCTGGAATGAAGAGCTTGTCGTATGGGGAACGGTTGAGGACTCTGGGTCTGCACTCGTTGGAGTTCAGAAAGATGAGGGGGGATCTTATTGAAACTTACAAGATACTGCGAGGCCTGGATAGAGTGGACGTGGAAAGGATGTTTCCACTAGTAGGAAAAACTAGAACCAGAGGGCACAACCAGGCTAAAGGGACAATCCTTTAAAACAGAGATGAGGAGGAATTTCTTCAGCCAGAGAGTGGTGAATCTGTGGAACTCTTTGCCGCAGAAGGCTGTGGAGGCCAGATCATTGAGTGTCTTTAAGACAGAGATAGATAGGTTCTTGATTAATAAGGAGATCAGGGGTTATGGGGAAAAAGCAGGAGAATGGGGATGAGAAAAATATCAGCCATGATTGAATGGCGGAGCAGACTCGATGGGCCGAGTGGCCTAATTCTGCTCCTATGTCTTATGGTCTTATGAAACTGGAGCATTCGGAGGAAACCCATGCAGACAGGGGGAGAATATGCAATTTCCACACGGACAGTCACCCAAGACCAGGATTGAACCCAGGTCTCTGGTGCTGTGAGGCAGCTGTGCTATCTACTGTGCCACCATGCTTCCCATAACTGCTTTAAAGTTTTAAAATTCTCATTCTTATTTTCAAATCTCTCCATGTTCTTTCTTTGCTATCTCCATAGCTTCCTCCAGTCCTACAAGCCTTTGAGATCTTCACACTTCTCCAATCCTTGTCTTTTAAGTAAATTTTTATTTCTCTATCATTGGTGCCTTCAGATGCTTAAGCCCTAAATTTCTCCATCTCTTGACCTTCCTATCTTTCTTTCAGAAGCTCCTTAAAACTTACTTCTTGTTCCAAGCTTTTGGTCACTTGTCCTAAAAGTTACTTTTGTAGCTAGTTGTCACAGTTTGACTTGATAATGCTTATGTGAAGCACCTTGGAACATTTTACTCTTAAGGGTGCTAGATAAATTCAACTTGTCATTATTGTTAGCTATACAGCATGAATAGAACAAAGAACAAAGAAAATTACAGCACAGGAACACGCTCTTCAGCCCTCCAAGCCTTCACCGACCATGTTGCCCGACTTAACTAAACCCCCTACCCAAAGAATAGCTAAGACCTTTAAAGAGTTCATCTATTATCTCATCAAGGAATAGTAGAAGAAAAGGTGAACTTAAATGAAATGAGAAATTACCTTAAATGGGATTAGGGCTGAGGTAAAGCGAAGAAAATATTTGCAAGAACCTTTAGTTGTAGTTCGATAAGAAAAAGTAATTCGAAACTATTTATGGTCTTGTGCTATGTTCTTTGGATTGCAAAGTAACATTGAAAGATATATTCAAAATCTGTTTTAAAAATCAACCAACATTTACACATGAACAATAAACTCCACAGGAATTATACTGTGTATTTTGAAAATTCAAGAATCAATTGTTATTATACCTTTAATGCTTGACTACAGAAATGACTAACAGTGTTTAAAAGCTCAGTGAACTGAAGTTAAAGCTTATCATTAGATAGCTACCAGAGGCTGATGCAAGATTACAAAGAAGCATCACAGGGGTCTCAAGTCCATGAGAAATGCATTTGTCAACTGGCCACAAGATGGCAAAGCAGATACAGTTGCTTTTTGTGTTACAACCACATGCTGCTTTTAGTCTGTTTCTACCCTTGTTGTTTAGAAAGCAACTGACCTCTAGTTAATAGTTTTAAAGCTATAACACAATGACAAGGAACTAGTCGCAGGAGGGAAGATGAGCAAGCTATTAATTGTGGACTTTGCATATCAATCATATTTACAGAAATAGGACCCACAGTATGATCAGAGACCGAGTGACAGAAGGGCACAGACGCTATGGATTGAGAAAGTGAAATTAGTGCCTTATTGGCACCGTTCCAAATTAACCATTGAAAGAAAGTGAAAGAAATGCATACTTTTCAAAGGATTTTATTTGGAAATACTAATAGCACTCTGTAACAACTGAGAGCTCATCAACAATCACTTGTCTGATATTAGCAAGCCAAAAATATAAATTTTAATTGTAGTTTAATCTATGTTTGGCTCCACCAACAACTCCACTTAGACTGTTGTAACAGATGGCAACAATGATTAATTAAACACATAGGGCTGGATTGTATGCTCCCCTGCCAGCAGGTTTGAAGGTGGGAGGGACATGAAAAATGCAGTGGCTGGCCTTCCCATCGCCTACTCCCTGTCCACCTGCAACCCATCTGAAATTTTAAGGGGCTGAGGTTGGCACAGGGAGCCTGCCAACCTTCTTGCTTTCTCCTTTGTAGGTGCCCACCCTCAAGATCACCCCACCCCTCCCTTCCCTTAGACCCATTCCTTCCCCGACTTCTTGAACTTGGCCCTACACCTTCCTCACTGAGACCACTGAACCCAGGCTTACTTAGTGTCCTTGGTGTGGATTACCTATAGTCCTAGCAGTGACCACCACTCGAGACTGGCATTCTGGGACTACATCCAATCTGGGACTGGCCATCCGATCGACTGGCAGCTTTTTAAGACAGGTCTTCCTCTTGAGGTAGAGGCAAAGTCTCGCAATAAAGGGGAGACAGTGACGTAGAGGTATTGTTACAGAGACCCAGGGAAATGTCCTGTGGACCCGGGTTCAACTCCCATCATGGAAGATGGTGAAATTTGAACTCAATAAGTAAATGTTTAATGATGACCATGAAACCATTGTCAATTAGTGTAAATACCTAGTTCAATAATGTCCTTACCTGGTCCGGCATACATGTGACTCCAGATCCACAACATTGTGGTTGAGTCTTAAAAATGCCCAAGACCTAGTAAGCCACTCAGTTCAAGGGCAATTATGGATGGCAATAAATGCTGGCACTGATGCCACTGATGCCCACATATAATGAATAAAAAAAAAGTAATGCTCCCAACATTTAATTGCTGCTGGACAGCCATCTGGATCGTGGGCAGGGTCCCCTCTGACTTTTCAGTGGTCTTTGAAGGGAGGGTGGGGGTCCTAAAGAACAACAACACTTCGGACAGAACTTTACACTATATATATAGTTCTCATCCCTGATCTTGCAATGTCCCTTCAGATTGGGGGTGCCCTACCCTTATAGATTTCATAGATTGGAGACATCCAGTCCTCCCTTTTTCGCCCCCCCCCCAACCTCCCAGCCTAGTCCCCAACATCATGTCACTCTTGCAAACCACCCCCCAGCCCCCCCTCCCGGGTATCATTCACCCTCCCCTTCCCAGGACCAGCACTGCAGTTCCTGGGTAGCTCAGGCCTGGCTGCAGTCCCTCTTCTGGCCACTATAGAGTGCTGTGCCTGAATGTGCTGGAGAGCTGTCAGCCAATCTATTTGGTCAGCCACTCATCAAAGCAGAACTTCCATCCAAGTGAGAGTGGAATTCCCATCTGCTGTTAGTCAACACTCATTTGAGTGTAAAATGGTATTGTGTCTGTCAGAGTTGGCGGGCGATCTCTGGATGATAGGCTGTGAAAATCCTTAAAACTCAGGCCTCAATGCCCATGATATATTCTCCCTTAAAGGTAACTTATTGCGAACAATTTCGAAGACCTATAGCAATTGTTTTAGAAACACATATCTACAAATTTAAAAGTAAAATATATTTTGCTAATATGTGTAGGTCGATATTAAAACTAACATCTACATAGACATTATCATAGAAGGATCATAGAATCCCTACAGTGCAGAAGGAGACCATTCGGCCGATCAAGCTTACACCAACAACCATCCCATCCAGGCCCTCTCCCCGTAACTCCAAGCATATACCCTACTAATCCCCCTGACACAAAGGGGCAATTTAGTATTGCCAATCAAACTAACCCATTCATCTTTGGATTGTGGGAGGAAACTTGAGCACCTGGAGGAAACCCATGCAAATACAGGGAGAATGTGCAAACTCCACATAGACAGTGACCCAAGGCCAAAATTTTACCCAGGTCCCTGGCGCTGTGAGGCAGCAGTGCTAACACTGTGCCACAGTGCTGCTGATCTATTTACATTCCGTAATTATTTAATTCCACTTGTCCCCCATTTTAAAAGCAATATACTTTAATTTTAACATGAGCATTAATCCACACTTTGATAGCATTTAAGTCTATTTCCAGCTTCTGATATAAGTTGAACATACATCAGTAGTGTGAACAGACTAAATAGAGCAAGTTTTGAAGGTGGGGGTTGTGGATGAGTCAAGAACCAAGCTATTCGCAACTTAGGCATCCCAATTGACCATGAAGGGAGTTGCCAACCTCATATCCTCTCCATCACCAAATTTACATGCTTTAACCTCTCTAATATCATCCATATTTGGTCTTGCCTCAGTCTATCTGCTGCTGCTTAAAACGTCATCCATACTTTTGCTACCTCCAGACTCTGTGGTCTCCTTTTTAAAAATGTCATCCACATCATTGGTTAGGCCACTATTTATTGCCCAGCCCTAGCTGCTCTTCAGAGGTGGTGATGAGTTGCCTTGAACTGCTTCTGTCCCTGAGGCGTAGGTACACCCACAGTGTTGTTAGGGAGGGCGTTCCAGGATTTTGACCCAGCGCAAATCATGGAACGGAGAAATATTTCCAAGTCAGTGTGGAGAGCGACTTAGAGGGGAACCTCCAGGTGATGGTGTTCCCAGGAATCTGCTGCCCTTGTCCTTCCAGATGGCAGCAGTCACGGGTTTGAAAGATGCTCCCCAAGGAGCTTTGGTGAGCTCCTGCAGTGCATCTTGTAGATGGTACACTACTGTTATTGTGCATTGGTGGTGGAGGGATTGAATGTTTGTGGAAGGGGTCTGCTTTGTCCTGGAATGTGTCAAGTTTCTTCTATATTTTTGGAGCTGCACTTGTCCAGGCAATTGGAGAGTATTCCATCGCACTTCTGACTTGTACCTTGTAGATGGTGGACAGGCTTTAGGGAGTCAAGCTTTGGGGAGTCAGGAGGTGAGTTACTCACTGCAGGATTCCTAGCCTCTGACCTGCTCTTGTAGCCACTCTATTTGAATGGTTAATCCAGGCTACCATCGATCGATCAAGATGCACCACTGCCATGTTCAAAAGGGCTGGATCTCAAATCTGAGACTAGGGTCATAGTTTAGTAGGCAGCAGTGTTCCTCGTACTCCTATCTGCTTCGGAGAATTGGACAGACTACGGCAGGCACCTTCAAGTACTGGAGAAGGACCACCTGCAGTGTCCTTACAAGATCCTCCAAATTCTGTGGCAAGAAATGCAATAATGCAGCAGCGTTGTTTCCAAGCCAACTTGCCAAGCATCAAGCTCTAACCACTCAAAACCAGTTCTGCGGGACACCACACTCCAAAGCAACTGCTCTACTCTGAACTCGGTCACGGCAGGAGGCTCCAAGGAGGACAGCAGAAATGCTTTAATTATGTTCTCAAAGTGACCCTGAAGATGCCATACATCCCTGCTGACTCACGGGAGTCTCCAGTTTGTGATCGACCATATGCAGAATGCTCATTCAGCAAGGCACCAAACACAGGGAGAGGCAATGGTTTAGTAATGGACTAGTAATCCAGAGACACAGGGTAATGCTCTGGAGACTCAAGTTTGAATTCCACAACGGCAATAAAGAAAATTTGGAATTAAATGTCCAATGATGACCATGAAAAAACTCATCTGGTTCACTAATGTTCTTTAGGGAATGAAATCTACTTCATTTACCTGGTCTGGCGTACAGCTCCAATCCACAGCCCTATCTTTGAGTCTGCAATGGCCGAGCAAGCCACTCACTTCAAGGTAATTAGAGATGGGCAGCCAGTAGCACCCGTATACCATGATGAATCAAATAAAACATTAAAAGACTTTATTAGGAACGTGCAGAGGTGAAGGCAAGGCATCGGAGTGAGCACACAGACCTCCTAACAGCTGATCTACCAAACCCTTCAAGCACCACCTCTCTCACATGTGGCAAAGTCGGCAGATGATTTATCACCCATCTGAGAACTCATTGAAGTGGAGTGGAAATAAGTCATCCTTGATCCCGAGGACTATCTAAGAAGGAGATCTTAATGTCTGTAATGCAGACATTTTGTGCCCTCACCTCCATCAACCTGCCATGCAAATAAATGTGCCCAAGTCAAAAAAACTCAAAAACTGATATACAAATGACAAGGAATGACATCTGGTAAAAGTACCTCAGAAGTACCTTAAATATTATATTACAGTAAGATCATTTTTAGATTCATCAGGGGGCGGGGGGAGCGGAGGGTGAAATTCAATAAGGCCCATTAGGAGACACAGGGATAGCAATGCATGATTATCCTGCACCCAATAGAAATGGTGCACATGAACTTCTCATTAGGCAGCCACTAGAAATCTCTAGAAATCAGAACATGCCTAAAATTCATTTGCTAACTTCATCCTCACAAACTTACCACTGTTGCATACCTCACATCCACTTGTCACAGCTTCCACATACTCCCACCTATTCAGCTATGACAGGCACATTACCCATACACATTGCAACACACTCACTGACAATTTCTCCATCACTCCTGCAGGATAGGGTGGCACATAACAGGAGACAGCAGCAAAATAACATGGGGATAGGCATAGCCGCATGACTCCAGCATGATGTGGAGATGCCGGCGTTGGACTGGGGTAAACACAGTAAGAAGTCTAACAACACCAGGTTAAAGTCCAACAGGTTTGATAAACCTGTTGGACTTTAACCTGGTATTGTTAGACTTCTTACTGTGTTGACTCCAGCATGTCATAGGAAACAGTTTTTGGTATTGTTATAAAGAAGCATCACTAATTCATCTGACACTGAGCTACCCCCAGCTCATAACCTGGCACTGCACATACGAGGGGGAGTCCAGAAGTCGAGGTCATAGTTTGAGAATAAGGGGTAAACCTTTTAGGACTGAGGTGAGGAGAAATGTCTTCACCCAGAGAGTGGTGAATCTATGGAATTCACTACTACAGAAAGTAGCTGAGGCCAAAACATTGTGTGATTTCAATAAGAAATGAGATATAGCTCTTGGGCCTAAAAGGATCAAGGGATATGGGGGGAAGGAAGGATCAGGATATTTGATGATCAGTAATGGTCAAAATGAAAGGTGGACCAAGCTCGTGGGGCCAAATAACCTACTGCTGTTTCTATTTTCTATGTCTCTATGTTACAGAGAGTATAATAGAAGCAGGATATTCACAAGTCCTTGGCGGGTCGGATCAAGGAAAACCCCAAGGCTTTTTACTCTTATGTGAGGAATAAAAGAATGACCAGGGTGAGGTTAGGGCCGGTCAAGGACAGTAGTGGGAACTTGTGTATGGAGTCAGTAGAGATAGGCGAGGTGATGAATGAATACTTTTCTTCAGTGTTCACCAAGGAGAGGGGCCATGTTTTTGAGGAAGAGAAGGTGTTACAGGCTAATAGGCTGGAGGAAATAAATGTTCGGAGGGAGGATGTCCTGGCAGTTTTGAATAAATTGAAGGTTGATAAGTCCCCTGGGCCTGATGAAATATATCCTAGGATTCTTTGGGAGGCAAGGGATGAGATTGCAGAGCCTTTGGCTTTGATCTTTGGGTCCTCACTGTCCACGGGGATGGTGCCAGAGGACTGGAGAATGGCGAATGTTGTTCCTCTGTTTAAGAAAGGGAATAGAAATGACCGTGGTAATTATAGACCGGTTAGTCTTACTTCGGTGGTTGGTAAATTGATGGAAAAGGTCCTTAGGGACGGGATTTACGACCATTTAGAAAGATGCGGATTAATCCGGGATAGTCAGCGCGGATTCGTGAAGGGCAAGTCGTGCCTCACAAATTTGATTGAATTTTTTGAGGAGGTAACTAAGTGTGTTGATGAAGGTAGGGCAGTTGATGTCATATACATGGATTTTAGTAAGGCGTTTGATAAGGTCCCCCATGGTCGGCTTATGATGAAAGTAAGGAGGTGTGGGATAGAGGGAAAGTTGGCCGATTGGATAGGTAACTGGCTATCTGATCGAAGACAGAGGGTGGTGGTGGATGGAAAATTTTCGGACTGGAGGCAGGTTGCTAGCGGAGTGCCACAGGGATCAGTGCTTGGTCCTCTGCTCTTTGTGATTTTTATTAATGACTTAGAGGAGGGGGCTGAAGGGTGGATCAGTAAATTTGCTGATGACATCAAGATTGGTGGAGTAGTGGATGAGGTGGAGGACTGGTGTAGGCTGCAAAGAGACATAGATAGGATGCAAAGCTGGGCTGAAAAATGGCAAATGGAGTTTAACCCTGATAAATGTGAGGTGATTCATTTTGGTAGGACTAATTTAAATGTGGATTACAGGGTCAAAGGTAGGGCTCTGAAGACTGTGGAGGAACAGAGAGATCTTGAGGTCCATATCCACAGATCTCTAAAGGTTGCCACTCAAGTGGATAGAGCTGTGAAGAAGGCCTATAGTGTATTAGCTTTTATGAACAGAGGGTTGGAGTTTAAGAGCCGTGGGGTTATGCTGCAACTGTACAGGACCTTGGTGAGACCACATTTGGAATATTGTGTGCAGTTCTGGTCACCTCACTATAAGAAGGATGTGGAAGCGCTGGAAAGAGTGCAGAGGAGATTTACCAGGATGCTGCCTGGTTTGGAGGGTAGGTCTTATGAGGAAAGGTTGAGGGAGCTAGGGCTGTTCTCTCTGGAGCAGAGGAGGCTGAGGGGAGACTTAATAGATGTTTATAAACTGATGAAGGGGATAGATAGAGTGAACGTTCAAAGACTACTTCCTCGGGTGGATGGAGCTATTACAAAGGGGCATAACTATAGGGTTCATGGTGGGAGATACAGGAAGGATATCAGAGGTAGGTTCTTTACGCAGAAAGTGGTTGGGGTGTGGAATGGACTGCCTGCAGTGATAGTGGAGTCAGACACTTTAGGAACATTCAAGCGGTTATTGGATAGGCACATGGAGCACACCAGGATGATAGGGAGTGGGATAGCTTGATCTTGGTTTCAGATAAAGCTCGGCACAACATCATGGGCCGAAGGGCCTGTTCTGTGCTGTACTGTTCTATGTTCTATGTTCTTAAGTTGAGAACCAGGTCACGGGAAAGGATAACATGTGATGTTTCACTGGAAGGCAAGGTTCCAGATGACCTCTGTTGCACAGTACTCAGTTAAGGACTTCAATGGGCACTTGTTACGATCCACTATCAATCCCAGCTGATGTTACTACTCGACAGGTTAGATCCCAGGACTTCAGTTCATTAGATCATAACTTTTATTTGTTGTTTAGAGACGTAGATGAACAGAATCACATGACTGCTGATTAACTTATAACACAAATATAAAACATTGATTAAATGAGAAAACATTAACTACAATACATTACTCCTTCACTCCGGCACAACATCATGGGCCGAAGGGCCTGTTCTGCGCTGTAATGTTCTATGTTCTATGTTCTATGTTCTATGTACCTTTACAGATAGATACACAAGTTACAAAATTTCTCATACTCTAATGTTGTGTTGGTACACAGTCCATGTAAACCAAAGGTGAAATGTGAGCAGACACACCACACTCTGAAAGTGACAGATGCAACCCAAAAAATCTTCTGCTGATTTCTCATCAAATCCCTCCAGAGGCTCGACACCAAGTGAGCCAATTAGTCTCACTGGAACTCCGGCATCCACATGTTTTCCCAAACTCCACTCTCGAAGAACATGCTAATCTTTCCCTGATCAAAGCTTTCCTTCGGATGACTTCATCAAGGATACATTTCCAGGATTTCAATCTGTCCTTTCGATATTCCTTTGTCTAGGATTGCCACAAGCATTCATGCTTCCACACGATCGCTCAGGTACCCAGTCACGCCAACAGAACACCACTGCTTCACGGGCTGTGTTAAGATATCACCAAACTTTTGATTTACCCTGGATATCTGGTTTCTCACCTTGCTGACTTTAAATCTGGTTCTTGCAGCTTTCTCTTAACCTCAGAGTACTTTTTTGTGTTTTACCTGAATTCTCCTGAACAGGACCTTGTTAGTACTTCTTGTTCCTTTAATTAACCTATCTTCCTGAGACATTTTGTTTGTCCCTGCTCCCTGGTTTTTGGGATTTTCCTTTGTTCTTTTTGGGACATCTGTGCCTTGCAGCACCCTTGACTTGCCCAATTTCTCCTGGCTCCAGTTTACAAGCAACTGAAATGTTATTCCTGTCCTCGGGTAGTCCCTGGTTGTTAAGCAACAACCTAGTTTTCCTATAAATGCTGTTTGCTTTCACATCATAAACTCTCATTACCATGCATGTATCTAGACCAAACTGAAGTCATTATCCCTTTCAAATACAAAAACAGAAAATTAAGATTACAGAAAGCTATGCCTTAGTTCAAATTCCCATGAATACAGATTATTTAAAACTACCTCTGTTTCCTGAGACACTGTATAGGATAGTGTTGAAGGGTATGCGCACTGAAGTGCTTGGTGCCTTGGCAGGCCTGCCACAGAGCCTGTTGTCACTGTGAAGACAGTAAGAAGTTTAACAACACCAGGTTAAAGTCCAACAGGTTTGCTTTTGTATGCTAATATTTCTAAGGGCTCTACCATTTACTGGCTTTTGCTACCAAATAAATCTGTTGGACTTTAATCTGGTGTTGTTAAACTTCTTACTGTGTTTACCCCAGTCCAATGCCGGCATCTGCACATCGGCACTGTGAAGAAGCATAGAGGAGTCTGGCTGCAACTTGACACAGAGCTTTGCATAAAACTTGAGTCTGTCCTTTCCTGTTTGGTAGTGGTACCCAATCCTATGAGAACTCAACTGTGATGCCGCATTTGATGGTCATTATAGCACAAGCAGAAGCCACCCAAAGTTTGAATACTGCAGAGGAATCCTGATGGAGGTCCGTTGCTTGTTACCATGCAAGCATATCATGGTGCCATGGAAGTTCAGGCTATTGACATCGTGGTTGTGGATACCAGTGCTCAAAAAGTTTTACAGAGTCACACAACAGAACAGCAATGAGTGAGCCAGCAGATTACTAGGATTGCCGAGCCAGTGGCAGCAGCAGTGGCAGTGGCTCTGTGGTTCATCTGTTTGCTGCCGTCTTTCAGAATGAAAACATTTGTGCAACCATCACTGCCATTCCACCATCACCCTTGCTGCTACTGATGCGCGATATAACACACGAGAGGCAGGATGTACTCGGGAAATAAAGGCTTTTATTGCCAACAATAACAGAGCTACTATATACAGTATACGATCCCAGACTAAAGGGTCACCAGGCAGAGCAGTGACCTTTATACCTCTCCCAGGAGGCGGAGCCAACTGGGGTGGACCATAGGACTATATTAACAGGTAGAACAGCCCAACCCTAACCCCAAAAGTAACATATCTACAGACTCATAGTACTGGCCAGACCATGGCTCAGCACTACCTGGTGGGAATCAACAATGGTTCACCACATTCACCCCTCCTTTGAAAACAAAGGCCGGCGGGGCACAAAACACAGAACAATTGTTCATCTGTCTATAAGTTCAAACGGTCTGGGGGACCGCACCGTTGCTGTGACCTCCTCAACACCGGCGATGACACCGATTCAGGCAATCGCGGTGACGTTCTCTCCAAGGCGATGTCCAGCGACTCCTCCAGTGCCTCACGGGCCGGTAAACCACGAGGTGGTGACAATCCGCTGAACTCGGGCACGCCTTGAAGTGGCGACCATCTCCTGGACTCAGGCAAGCTGTACACGGGAGTAAGAGGGTTAAGTGATGGTCCCGATACTGCCCGCGCCATGTCAGGAGGGGAAATAATGGTTGGGGGGTCCCTAACAGGAGGTGTGGGAGCGACAGGGGTTTCCAAGCCCCCTGCTGGCGCCAGATCTCGAATCGAGACCGTGTCCTCTCGCCCGTCAGGATATGCCACGTAGGCATACTGAGGGTTGGCGTGGAGGAGATGGACCTGTTCAACCAAAGGGTCGGACTTGCGGGTCCTAACATGCCGCCGCAGGAGGACAGGTCCTGAGTACGTCAACCAAGACGGTAATGAGGTCCCAGAGGAAGACTTCCTAGGGAATGAAAACATTCTCTCATGAGGAGTAGCGTTGGTTGCCGTACACAGGAGTGAGCGTATGGAGTGGAGCGCATCAGGGAGTACCTCTTGCCAACGGGAGACTGGAAGACCTTTAGACCTCAACGCCAGTAAGACAGCCTTCCAGACTGTAGCATTCTCTCGTTCGACCTGTCCGTTACCCCTTGGGTTGTAGCTCGTGGTTCTACTAGAGGCAATCCCATATGAGAGCAGGTATTGCCTCAAGTCATCGCTCATGAACGACGAGCCCCTATCGCTGTGGATATAACAGGGGTAACCGAACAGGGTGAAAAGATCACGAAATGCCTTGATAACCGTGGCAGCGGTCATATCAGAACAGGGAATGACAAAAGGGAATCGTGAGTACTCATCAACCACATTGAGGAAGTACACGTTCCGATCTGTCGAGGGAAGGGGGCCCTTAAAGTCCACACTCAGTCTTTCGAAGGGACGAGTGGCCTTAACGAGGTGTGCCCTGTCAGGTCGGTAGAAGTGCGGTTTGCATTCCGCGCATACTCGGCAGCTTCTGGTTATGGACCTGACATCCTCCACCGAGTAGGGTAGATTCCGGGCCTTTATGAAGTGGAAGAGCCAAGTGACCCCCGGATGGCAGAGGTCATTGTGGAGAGCCTGCAATCGATTCTCCTGCATACTAGCGCATGTTCCACGCGACAGGGCATCCGAGGGCTCGTTGAGCTTCCCTGGACGGTACATGATATCATAATTGTAGGTGGAGAGTTCGATTCTCCACCTCAAGATTTTATCATTCTTGATCTTACCCCGTAATGTGTTGTTGAACATGAACGCCACGGACCGCTGGTCCGTGAGTAGAGTGAACCGTTTTCCCGCCAAGTAATGGCGCCAATGCCGAACGGCCTCCACAATGGCCTGGGCCTCCTTTTCCACCGCCGAATGTCGAATTTCAGGGCCTTGAAGGGTGCGAGAGAAAAAGGCGACAGGCCTGCCCGCCTGGTTAAGTGTGGCGGCCAGGGCGAAATCAGAAGCATCACTCTCCACCTGGAAGGGGATGGACTCATCGATAGCGTGCATCGTGGCTTTCGCGATGTCGGCTTTTATTCTTGCAAAGGCTAAGCGAGCCTCTGTTGCTAGGGGAAAAGAGGTAGACTTGATGAGCGGACGGGCTTTGTCCGCGTAATTGGGAACCCACTGTGCGTAGTATGAGAAGAAGCCTAAACATATTCTCAGTGCTTTGACGCTAGTGGGCAGGGGAAGTTCGAGAAGAGGACGCATACGGTCTGGATCAGGGCCAAGGACCCCGTTTTCCACCACGTATCCGAGGATAGCTAGGCGGCGCGAGCGAAATACACACTTCTCCCTGTTTTAGGTCAGATTCAGGCGAGATGCAGTGCGTAAGAATCTAAGAAGGTTGGCATTGTGGTCCTGCTGGTCATGGCCGCAGATGGTGACGTTATCCAGGTACGGGAAGGTAGCCCGCAGCCCGTTCTGGTCCACCATTCGGTCCATAGCACGCTGGAAGACCGAGACCCCATTCGTGACACCAAAAGGAACCCTTAAAAAATGGTACAGGCGACCATCCGCCTCAAAGGCCGTGTATTGCCAGTCCTCTGGGCGAATGGGGAGCTGGTGATAAGCAGATTTTAAGTCGATGGTGGAGAACACCCGGTACTGCGCAATCTGGTTGACCATGTCAGATATGCGCGGGAGGGGATACGCATCCAGCTGCGTGTATCTGTTAATGGTCTGACTATAGTCTATGACCATCCGGGGTTTGTTCCCATTCTTAACCACCACGACTTGCGCTCTCCAAGGACTAGCGCTAGGTTGGATAATCCCTTCCTTGAGGAGCTGCTGAACTTCAGATCGAATGAAGATCCGATCCTCAGCGCTGTAACGCCTGCTCTTTGTTGCGATGGGCTTGCAGCCTGGCACGAGATTCTGGAATAGGGAGGGTGTGGTAATCCTAAGCGTTGAGAGACTACATGTGGAGCGCGTTGGGCAATTTAGAGGCTGCGGGTCTCCCACTGAAAGCGGAGGGAGTGGCCCATCGTACTGCAGGGTTACACTCTTCAAGTGGACCATAAAATCTAGTCCTAGGAGTATCGGCGCGCAAAGGTGCGGTAATACAAGGAGCCTGAAGTTCTCGTAAACCGTGCCCTGCACCGTCAGATTGACCACGCAGCTCCCTAGCACGGAGACAGATCGGGACCTTGACGCCATCGAAATTGTCTGCGTGACAGTCTGAATCTGGAGACCACACTGCTTCACAGTGTCTGGGTGAATGAAGCTCTCCGTGCTCCCGCTGTCAAACAAACAATAAATCGGGCGTCTGTTTACCTGTATGTCCATCATGGACTTGTCGTGTCTGTGAGGCTTGGCCTGGTCCAGGATGATCGACGCCACCGTTGGTTCGTGGGTGCAACTGCAGGCAGCTGAGATGGTTGATGACGACCCCTGCTGGTCATTCGCGGTCGGTGCCGACCAAAATGGCTGCCCCCATAGGTCGCACGTGGACGATGGCGCCAAAACCTGCGGCCCTTGCAGGTCGCACGTGTCTTGCGACTCCGTCGTTCGGAATGGCGACGTCCTGGAATCGCACATGGTAGAAGACCTTGAAGACGCAGAAGACAAGGAGGCCGGCTCCGGGGAGTCACACGCCGCACTGCTGTTTTTGGATGGAGGTTTGGACCGGCATACTTTGGAATAATGCCCCTTCTTGCCGCCGGCGGAGCACAACACCGCTTTAGCTGGACATCGCTGCCGAGGGTGTTTCACCCCCCCACAGAAGTAACACCGCGGGCCACCTGGAGCTGCTGCCGTCGTCAGGTCCGAGGCTGGGAACGCAATCGCGCAGTTTTTCGGTCCCGCTGAATAAAGTGGAGTCTGCGACTGCCCCTGCCACACTGTCTCCACGTGGTCGTCGGGGTACATCTCCAGACTTTTGGAGGCCGTTTCTAGAGCATCAGCTAACTCTATGGTTTTAGTGAGATCGAGGTTACCTTGCTCCAACAGCCAAAGGCGGATGTACGACGAGCCGATTCCCGCCACGAACGCATCTCGAACGAGGTCGCTCATGTACTGGTCTGCCGACACTGCCTTGCAGTTGCAGGCTCTGGCTAGCTGCTGAAGCTCGCACGCGTACTGTTCCGTCGTTTCGCCGGGCTGCCGCCGTCGAGTGGCTAGAAGGTGTCGAGCATGGACCTCATTCGGTGATTTGCTGTATCGCTTCTTGAGAAGCTCGAGGGCCCCTTTGTAGTCGGTGGCCCCATGGATCGCTAAGTATACAGTGTCGCTTACCCTCGCGTGGAGGACCCGGAGTCTGTCGGCGTCATCGGTGACCGCTGTGGAGGCGTCGAGGTAATCTTGGAAACACTTCAACCAGTGGTCGAAAGTGTTCGATGCACCCGCCGCACGTGGGTCCAACGTAAGCCGTTCGGGTTTAAGCATTTGCTCCATGTTTTCTTTTGTCGTTTTTTTTTCAAAAAAAAAGAATTTACTTGTTGGCAATAAAATTGATGCGCGATAAATCACACGTGAGGCTGGATGTACTCGGGAAATAAAGGCTTTTATTGCCAACAATAACAGAGCTACTATATACAGTATACGATCCCAGACTAAAGGGTCACCAGGCAGAGCAGTGACCTTTATACCTCTCCCAGGAGGCGGAGCCAACTGGGGTGGACCATAGGACTATATTAACAGGTAGAACAGCCCAACCCTAACCCCAACAGTAACATATCTACAGACTCATAGTACTGGCCAGACCATGGCTCAGCACTACCTGGTGGGAACCAACAATGGTTCACCACAGCTACCTACCAACTTGCCAGCCAGCCTAGAGCGCTACCAATTATGGGGAAGTGGTGCCATACGCATGCCCTCAAGCCTAGGCTTCATGTGGGTGTTCTACAAGGCTGCCTGCAGTCTCCCCCATTGAAAATCAGCAGCCTTCCAACAGCCAACAAAGAACATAGAACAGTACAACACAGAAACAAGACCTTTGGCTCACAGAGTCTGTGCTGACACAGATGCCTCTTTAATCTAATATTTTCTTGCCTCTATGTGATTCATATCCCTCTATTCCCTTCCTATTCATGTATCTATCCAGATGCCTTTTGAACGTTGTTGTTGAATCTGCTTCCACCACCTCCTCCGGCAGCACATTCTCGGCATTCATCACCCTCTGTGTGAAAAACCTGCCCCTTACATCTCTTTTAAATTTTCCCCCTCTTACTCTCAACCTATGCCCCCAAGTAATTGACTCATGGCCTTGGGAAAAAGACTCTGACTATCCACTCTATCCAAGCCTGTCATAATCTTGTAAACCTCTACCAGGTCCCCCCTTATCCTCTGACGCTCCAATGAAAGCAATCCAAGTTTGTTCAACCTTTCTTCATAGTCCATACCCTCCAAACCAGGCAACATCTTGGTAAGCCTCTTCTGCACCCTTTCCAATGCATCAACATCCTTCCGGTAGTGTGGCGACCAGAATTGTACACAATACTCCAAATGCGACCCACCTAAAATCTTACACAGCTGTAAGATGATTTTCGAATTCTTATACTCAACGCCCCAACCTTTGAAGGCCAGTATGCCATATGCCATCTTGACCACCTTGTCCACCTGAGTTGCCACCTTCTAGGGACTGTGGATCTGCACACCTAGATCTCTTTGTATGCTAATATTTCTAAGGGCTCTACCATTTACTGTATACTTTCCTTCTGCAGTAGATCTTCCAAATCGCATCAGCTCACATTTATCGGGTTAAATTCCATCTGCCATCTTTTGGCCCACGTCTCCAGCTGATTTATATCCTGCTGTATCCTTTGACAATCCTCCTACTCCCCCAATTTTTGTAACATCTGCAAATTTACTAATCAGACCACCTATATTTTCCTCCAAATCACTTATATATTACAAACAACAGAGGCCCTAGCACTGATCCTTGTGGAACACCACTTGTCACAGACTTCCAGTTAGAAAAGTACCCTTCCACAGCTACTTTCTGCTTTCTATGCTCAAGCCAGTTTTATATCCATCTTATCAGCTCACCTCGGATCCCAAATGACTTCACTTTCTGTATCAACCTGCCATGAGGAACCTTATTAAAGGCTTTACCAAAATCCATGTATACAACATCCACTGCTCTGCCCTGGTCAATTGTGCTTGCCACTTCCTCAAAGAACTCAATCAAGTTTGTGAGACGCAACCTCTCCTTCACAAAACCATGCAGCTTATCACTAATAAGCCTGTTCTCTTTCAAATGTGAGTACATCCTGTCCCTATTGGAATCTTCTCCAATAATTTCCCCACAACTGATGTAAGGCTCACAGGCTGGATTGTCTCTTCTGCCCTTCTTAAGCAGAGGAACAATGTTAGCTACTCTCCAATCCTCTGGCATCTCGCTTGTGACTAAAGAAGATACAAAGGTTTTGGCCAAGGCTTCAGCAATTTCTTCCCTCATCTCTCTCAGTATTCAGGGATAGACCATATTTGGCTGGGGGGGGGGATTTGTCCACCTTAATGTTTGTCAAAACCTCCAACATCTCCTCCCTTTTTATCTCAACATGTCCTAGAATTTCAACATCCACACTCACCATCCACCACATACTTCTCCTTTGCGAATAGTGATGTAAAGTATTTGTTAAGGGCTTCACCCACCTCATCTGTCTCCACACACAATTCCCTCCACTGTCCTTGAGTGGACCCACCCTTTCCTTACCTACCCTCTTCCCCCTTATATAGGCATAAAAAGCCTTGAGATTCTTCTTAATCCTGCCTGCCAAGGACATTTCAAGGCTCCTTTTTGCCCTTCTAAGTCCCTGTTTAAGCTCGTTCCTGCTATCTTTGTATTACTCAAAAGCCTTATCCGTTTTCAATTTCCTGAAATTTATGTATGCCTCTTTCTTCTTTTTCACTCCGCTCACAATCTCGCTTGTCATCCAGAGTTCCCGAACGCTGTAGCCATTGCATAGGAATACTGGGCCACACAAATGCAGTAAGGGAAGGCACAGGGTTCGTAGCTGAATATGGTACATTAAAGCATTATTGGACAGAAATGGTTGTTTTGTGGTGTCTTTTATGTCAGGGTATTGACCAAGAGGACACTATAATGTTCATAAGAGTAACAGGTGGGGAAGTGTAAAGCAATGGTGATCTGGGGACATGTTCAGAAAAACTGGAATCTGATGAGACACTCACGGATAGCCCCTCTGAAGAGATTATGTCCCAGATGCTTCGTCCTCCAGAGATGGTTGCCAAAGCCATGCTGGCAAGGGGTGTACCCTCAAGTTGGCAAGGTTTTGTAGGGTTTACATAAGAATATATGAATTAGGAGGATTCAGGCCTGGTCCAACCTTCAATAAGATGATGGATAATCTGATAGTAACCTCAAGCCCACATTTCTGCTGTAATGTCCGAACTATGTTAGAGTTTGTGGATTTTACACAGAAAGAAAATATGTGGCTTGCACCCATTGATTCAGAGAAACAACCACAAATTTATTGAAGAGCTGTCCTCTGCTCTGCAGTGAGTACAAAACTGAAAGTAAAAGAGCAGCCTACGACACCCTATTGACATCACCATAAAATCATGTGATCAGTTCTTAAAGCAACCTGCAACATCCCTCCCTTTTTACTTCTGTGGTTGTGACAACAAATTCCTATGATGTTCTACATAGAATCAATAATATTCTAGACAATACCATGCATCATTAATTATTATACACAGTCAATGAGAAAGTCCATCAGGAGGACATGTATTCTTCTTTGGTTGTATATGACGTTCTGAAATTTGGCTGTTTTTGACCCTAGAAGTATGATCTGGAACTTCAGTCGGAACTTCTTCTCTTGGAACTAAAATCTGTGTCATTGTCACTCGGTATAGGAGCAGAGATACAATCATCAGGCAACTCAGATTCAACTAAGTCATCTGTAGTGGTAGTATTCACATTAAAGCATTATTGGACAGAAATGGTTGTTTTATGTCAGGATATTGAACAAGAGGACACTGTGATGGTCATAAGAGTAACAGGTGGGGAAGTGTAAAACAATGGTGATCTGGGGACATGTTCAGAAAAACTGGAATCTGATGAGACACTCACGGATAGGCCCTCTGAAGAAATTATGTCTCAGATGCTTCCTCCTCCTGAGATGGTTGGCAAAGCCAAGTTGGTCCTTCTGGAGATGATTCTGAGAAATCATTTCAAGATGACAACAACTAGTCAGCATGCCGTCACCAAACTAGTTTATCTTCAGTTTGAACTGTGTAAGACATTGGACCTGGTTTTTGCTAAAACTATGGTTGGTACCCATTTCTCACTCGTGGTATAATTGCGCGCTAACACGCGATCTTCATGTTGAAATGGGCGTTGTTCGGCTTTCACTTCTCGTCGAGCAACTTGAGATTGATGCTCTACTATCTCTGAAGTCTCTGGAGGGAATAACAAAGCAAACGTAGTTCTCAACTTTCTCTTTAAGAGCAGAAATGCAGATGAACTTTGGGTAGTTGCATTAGTAGTGTTTCTATAAAATGCCAAAAATCTAATCACACAATGTGATAATGAATCTTACTCCTTAGGGGCTTCTAAAGAATTTTTCAAGGATTATATGAATCTTTCAGCTAATCCATTGGTTGATGGTTGTTAAGGTAAAATTTTATATGCTGAATACCATTTACTTTGAGATAATTCTCAAACTCTTCTGAGGTAAATTGTGAACTATTATCACTAATAATCTATTCCGGTTTACCAAATCTTGCAAAATATTTGTCACGTTTTTCAATGGTTTGCTCAGATGTTGAAGATCTCATGATAACTTCTGGCCACATTGCATGTGCATCAATTATGACTAAGAACATGCAACCCTCGAACTGACCAGCAAAATCTGTATGTAATCATTGCCATGGCATTTTAGGCCACTGCCAAGAGTGTAAAGGAGACGTAATCGTGCACAGGATTGACACTGTCTCACTTTTTCTTCAATCTGAGCATCCAGACCCAGCCATCAAAAATAACTATGTGCCAATTCCTTCATCTGGACTATACCAGGATGTCCTTCATGGAATTGTTCAAGAACTTTTCCATGCAGACTAGGAGGAATGATCACTCAGATTCCCTATTGTAGGTACTCACCTTGGACAGTCAACTCAAGCTTTCTTGACACATATGGTTTCAAATCAGGGTGTGGATGATGCATTCCAGCTGACATTCCTTTCAATACCATATCCATCATCTTCTCCATCATGGGGTCATTTCTGGTATAAGAAGCTGTCATAGGCAAATGATTTACCAGTGAAAAATAAAGAATATTAGCAAAACTAACTGGTGGCATCAACTCAGTAAGTAAAGGCTAATGTATAAGCATGGCATCCTGATTGACGATATATTATATTGTGTGAATGTGCAGATAGGATCAGTGACCATCTTTGCAATCAATGAGCAGCTATCGACGGTATTCCTTTACACGGTGCAAAAATAGTAGTTAAGGGTCGACGATCAGTCAATAGTGTGAAATAACAACCATATAAATAATGATGAAACAGCCATATGCCAAAAATCATACTCAACGCTTCTTTTTCTAGCTGAATATAGTTGAATTCAGTACTAGTCAAAGAACACGAAGCAAAAGCTATTGGTTTTCTTCTCCAAAGGCATAATAAGTGGCACGACTGCCCCTACTCCATAAGGTGAAGCATCGCAAGCAAGGAGCATTGGGAGTGTTGTGGGAAAATTGCCACCGGAGTCAGACTGGAGGTTCAACATACAGTTTTATTTAACGAAGCTTCGTGGAGAAAGGCACTGGCACTCCGCAGTACTTGGCAGCTACCTTCTCTCGATGATACAATAGGAGTGGTTCATTTTTATACTTTTCAGACAATGGATAGTCCGGACATTAGCCATTTAACACATCGTTATAGCTGAGTAGGATCGATAGTTTAACACATCGTTACAGCCAGACATATACAGACGTTGGCTTTTAACATCGCATTGTTTCATAGAATGGATACATTTCCTCCTTCAGTGACTATCAATGACTTAGTTTCAGTCTATACATACAGTAATTGGTTTTCCTGCATTTATGTATTCCCGTTCCCATTTATGGCTCATCTCTTTATCAGTCCTTATTGTCCTAGGTCTGTCCTTATCTTAAAGTGCCTCAAGCCCTTACTGGCTTCCTGCAGTATCTGATTCCTGCATGTTTAACTTTAAATAACTGTCTGTCCTGCATGTTTTAATTTCAAGTAGCTGTCTGCGCTAAAAGTCAGTGCCTGCTTAATGTCTCTTTCCCAGGTAACCTTTTTATGTGCCAGGCAGCCATTTTATGTGCCAGGTACCCATCTTTATGTTTTTCCCCACTTCAGTCCCCACTTTTGGTCCGGATTATGACTTTAATAATCCCTAGACCAACAATTATACATTCACATATAAAGGTCAATTTTCTTCTTTCCTTCTTCGTTTCTTCTGATGTCTTTGGGGATCTTCATCATGGGTTCTTCCTCGATGGATACACTGGCTCCTGGCACAATTCTTGTTACTATAACCTTACAGCAGACTTTTAGGCATCCAACAATTAGATAACTGACAATTACAATTGAAATGAGTATGACCAATCCATGTAATAAGTAAGATTCCCAGGACCCTCCTACTAGCCATTCCAGCCAGTTACTTCCTTTCTTGGGTCCCTGTCTGAAACTATCAAGTTGTTCTCTGATGTTGTTGATGACTTGTGTAATGTTAAGACTCATCTGTGACAGGGGTTATGCGTTTATTGCCTATAATTGTACACACTCCCCCTTGTTGTGCTAACTGGTAGTCCACTGCATATCAAAGAACAAAGAACAATACAGCACAGAAACAGGCCCTTCGGCCCTCCAAGCCCGCGCTGCTCCCTGGTCCAAACTAGACCATTCCTTTGTATCCCTCCATTCCCATTCCGTTCATGTGGCTATCTAGATAAGTCTTAAACGTTCTCAGTGTGTCTGCCTCCACCACCTTGCCCGGCAGCGCATTCCAGGCCCCCACGACCCTCTGAGTAAAATACGTCCTTCTGATATCCGTGTTAAACCTCCCCCCCCCTCACCTTGAACCTATGACCCCTCGTGAACGTCACCACCGACCTGGGAAAAAGCTTCCCACTGTTCACCCTATCTATGCCTTTCAGAATTTTATACACCTCTATTAGGTCACCCCTCATCCTCCGTCTTTCCAGTGAGAACAACCCCAGTTTACCCAATCTCTCCTCATAACAAAGCCCTTCCATACCAGGCAACATCCTGGTAAACCTCCTCTGCACTCTCTCTAAAGCCTCCACGTCCTTCTGGTAGTGTGGCGTCCTTCTGGTCGTGTCTGCTGTGCATATAGTCTTAGTTCAGCCATTTCTTGGTTGACATGCTCCAGTGCTTTTGAAGTGCTGTTTCCCAGGACTGTTCGTCCACAAACAATATGAATCCTATTCTTTGCACTAATCACTCCTGTTGCCCCTCCCAGAGATAGGGCTCCAAGGAACCCATATCCCAGCGAAGATCCCATTGTGCCCGGGGCTTCCCAATCAGCGCAGAATTCTTTGCTGATAACCCGAGTTCCTATTTCTCCTCCAAATATGCCCTTCTGAGGGCATAGAACAGTCAGTGGTCCTATTGTTCCTACTGCAAAACGGTTTGGGAGGTTTGGTGTTTCTGTCGTGTAAGTACCATTGAAGAGGAACACATATCCCTTCTTAGCCTGGTAACATTTAGTGTCTTGATTATGAGTTTGTTCATATTGCCAATTGTTCGGTTTACTTGACTCCCCATTTGATCCCACCACCTGGTAAGTATCAAATGGGTATGTCCATTCGGCTGAGCTTACGTGAGTTCCATTGCATTGTCCAGAAATAAGCTGTCTTCCTGCGGTTATATTTAGACATTTCTGTTCAACACAAGTGCAAGTAAACTGTCCCTTATTAACCCGAGAATGTTGACGGATACACTGCGTCTGCACGCAGGAATCATTCTTAGGGACCAAGGCATCGGCACATCCCCATCCCTGCCCCGTAAAACAAAGCGGATAGCTTGCAGTATCTGAACAAGCTTTTCCTCCCACCTGTTGGAACCCCCTGCACACAGGATCTGTGGGGTTTACAAGTCCCACACATCACCCCTGTATACCTCTTTTATATTTGCCAATTTGTCCCTTACAGGGTGTATCTGGTGTATCTACTGTATATAAGTCATGAGGGGTCCACCCAGGGGTGGCTACAAATAGGGCTTCTACCGATTGTGCTAACGGGTAACATACAGTTCGATTCCCGTGTAAATGTCCTAGTCCAGGATTCTCTAAAGGTAAACTTGCAGGTTGAGTCCGTAATTAAGAAAGCAAATGTAATGTTGTCATTTATCTCAAGAGGCTTGGAATACAAAAGCAGGGATGTACTTCTGAGGCTTTATAAAGCACTGGTTAGGCCCCATTTGGAGTACTGTGAGCAATTTTGGGCCCCACACCTCAGGAAGGACATACTGGCGCTGGAGCGGGTCCAGCGGAGATTCACACGGATGATCCCAGGAATGGTAGGCCTGACATACGATGAACGTCTGAGGATCGTGGGATTATATTCATTGGAGTTTAGGAGGTTGAGGGGAGATCTAATAGAAACTTACAAGATAATGAACGGCTTAGATAGGATGGACGTAGGGAAGTTGTTTCCATTAGCAGGGGAGACTAGGACGCGGGGGCACAGCCTTAGAATAAAAGGGAGTCACTTTAGAACAGAGATGAGGAGAAATTTCTTCAGCCAGAGAGTGGTAGGTCTCTGGAATTCATTGCCACAGAAGGCTGTGGAGGCCGAGACGTTGAGCGTCTTCAAGACAGAAATTGATAAATTCTTGATTTCTCGAGGAATTAAGGGCTATGGGGAGAGAGCGGGTAAATGGAGTTGAAATCAACCATGATTGAATGGTGGAGTGGACTCGATGGGCCGAATGGCCTTACTTCTGCTCCTATGTCTTATGGTCTTATGTATGTGAGCTTTGTAAAACAGATTATCCTCCAATCCAGTTAAATTTACAGTCGCGACAACGCAAAGTAGTACAGTTACATACGCGATTACATACATATTTGCAACGATCAAATATCAAACCTAACACTATAATTTATATAATCTTCAAAAGTTATATTATCTATTAACCCGCATGCGCCAGTTGTTCTTGCTTGCAGTCTTTGCCTGTGTTGAGGAAAGCAGTTCTGTTAGTTCATTACTTCAGTTACTCATTTATTCCCTTGTGTAATTTTAGCTGCGTCCAATGTTTCCATATACCTTTCCCTCTTATGTCTATACAGGCACAGGTGTCTCCACTAATTATAACTTCATATGGCCTATTCCATTTTGGTGCAAACCCTGGTTTGTCAGGTAATGTTTTCACTAGGATGCGACTTCCCGCTGTTGGGACGTCAGGGAGCATTTCAAGCTCTCTCTCTGCGTCTCTTTGTTCCTGATTGTCTTACCAATTTGCGCATCCCTTTTAGTTGGGTGCTTGGTTCCAAAACATATCTCCTGATTTTATCTTTTAGTGGACCTACATCGGTCCCACCTGTTATGATGCTTTCTGGTAATTGCACCGCCCGTCCTGTCATTAGCTCATAAGGGGTTAATCCGGTTGTCCGGTTTGTGGTAGCTCTTAATCTCATTAGTATAGTGGGCAATACCTCTGTCCACATTTTTCCCGATGTTTGTATGGCTTTAGCTAGTGCATTTTTAAGTGTTTTATTCATACGTTCCACCATTCCAGAACTCTGTGGGTGGTAAGGGAAGTGAAATTTTTGCTTTATCCCCATTAATTGGCAGACTGTTTTTACCACCTTTCCAGTGAAGTGCGTCCCTTGGTCTGAATCGATTTGTAGGGGTACTCCTCATCAAGGGATTACCTCTTCTGCCAATATCCTAGCCACTGTGGTAGCAGTACAATTTGTAGTAGGGAACGCTTCTACCCACCTGGTGAACTGGTCTATAATAACCAGACAATAAGTTTTGCCATGGGATTGTGGTAGTGGCCCTGTGAAATCTATTTGCAGATGTTCCCAGGATCCCTTTGGTCTCGGCTGGTATCCCATTTTAATTTTCATGGGTCCACCAGGGTTGTGTTGCACGCACGTCACGCATCGGTGACAGTGTCGGGCTATGTCTCTTCCCATTCCTTTCCACCACCATTCCTTTCCTATATTAGTTACCATGGCCTCTCTACCCGTATGCGAGAGTCCATGGTGTAGTTCCAATAGGGTTTTTTGTATGCACTCTGATGCTATTGGTGTAGTTCCAATAGGGTGTTTTGTATGCACTCTGGTGATATTACCTTATCTTCCCGTCTACAAATGTTATCAGTCCCTTTGACTGCTCCCTGTGCTTCCCATTTCTCCTTTTCCTCTTTTGAGGTATCCTCATGTAAGTCCCGAATATCTATTTCGTCTCCTGCCTGTTCTATCGCTGCTGTTGGCAGCTCGCCAATTGTCTCCTGTCCTAAGGCTAACTGTGCCGCCCTATCTGCGGCTTGGTTCCCTTTGAAATTTAACCAGTCCGGGTTATCTCTTCCTGGCTCTTTCTGGTGCATTTTCATTTTGATTACTGCGGTTTCTCTAGGTTTCTCGCTAGCTCTCAACAATGCCTCAATTCTTTGCTGGCGCTTAATAGGGGTCCCTCCTGTGGTTATGAACCCTCTTCTTCCCCATGCTGTCATGTAGTCATGTATGACTCCGAATGCATAGCAACTAACTGTATAGATGTTCACCATTTTACCTTCAGATAACTCTAGTGCCTGTGTGAGTGCCACGAGTTCTGCCACTTGCGCGGATAGACCTCTGTCAATCCTTCCTGACCTTACTGTCTCTAATTTGTCATTCACTACTGCCCACCCTGTCTGGGGTGATCCTTCCACATATTTGCGTGACCCATCTACAAAAAGGATCTCCTCAGATGTTATTAAGGGTATATCCTTTATCCTACCCTCTCCTTCATCCATATCTATATCCTCACAATTGTGTGGCTCTCCTTTGTCTAAAATCCCTTCTGCTGGGTTATTCCCTGTATCCCTTATTATTATCACGGACTTGCTTGTAGGTAGGAGGACAGCTTCCCACTTAGCCCTTCTCATGTTTGAGACTGACCTTAGTTTTCCCGTGTTCAACATTTCCACCAAGGTGTGTTTGGTGTGAAGGATTATATTCCCTGTCATGATTACTGGCTCGCTAACCTTTACGGCCCAGGCGGCGCAATCCAAGGCGGCTCTGCACCTTGGCAGTCCGGTGACTACCGACCCTTCTGCGGTGGAATAATACCCTATGGGTCTCTTTCTGTCGCCATGGTCCTGTGTTACCACGGCGGAATAGAACCCTTCCTCATTGCTACAATGGATATGGAAGTCCTTATTAGAATCTGGCAATCCTCGTCCAGGGGCTGATATCAGTTCTGTTTTTAGTTTATTGTAAGCCTCTTCTTGCTCGGGTCCCCATTCTATGGGATCTAAAGCTGGTTTTCCCCCTTTGACTAGTCTTTGTATGGGTTCTGCTAATTTTGCGAACCCTGGGATGAAACTCCGGCTATAGTTGAATAGTCCTAGCACCTTTCTGATCCCTCTTACGGTGACGGGTCACGGCATTTGTTGTACTGCCTTCTTTCGGTCCATGGGCATTTCTCTAAGCCCTTGGGATATGAGGTGTCCTAGGTATAGGACCTATGTTTTCCTGATTTGTGCCTTTTTGGGGCTCACCTTTAACCCTGCGGTTTTTAATTAATTCAGTACTAAATATAAGGCTTCTTGATGTCCTGACTTGGACTCCAAAGCTATCAGGATATCGTCTACATATTGTAGGACCGTATTACCCTCTGGCAGTTCTACCCTGTTCAGAATGTCACTCATTGCTCGATGGAATATAGCGGGGCTGTTGTGGAATCCCTGTGGTAAACAAGTCCAAGTGTAATGTCTGTCTCCCACTGTAAAGGCGAATTTGTTTTGGGATTCGGGATCCAATGGTAAGGACCAGAATCCGTTGGCTATGTCCAATACTGTGAATATTTTGTGCTCCTGTGACAGTCCATTCAGGATTGTCGAAGGGCTTGCTACAATGGGGTGCAATTTGGACGTGACTTTATTGAGTCCGGTGTAATCTATCGTGAGCCTATAGCTTCCGTCAGGCTTGCTCACTGGCCATGTTGGGGAGTTAGTGGTGCTTGTGGTTTCTCTCAGAATCCCCCTTTCCATTAACCCTTTAACTATCTCCACTACAGCTTTCTCTGCCTCTGGTTTTATTGGGTATTGTCGGTGTGGCGTATGCTCCGGTCCCGGTACCTTTATTGGGTCCGTTTTAGTCAAACCGGTATCTAACTTTGTTTTAGCCCATACTCCGGGGATGGAAGCTCAGATGGCTCCGAACCCTCCTGTCTCTAATTCCCAATTTCTGGTGGTGACTGTGGCCACCTTAATGGTTTCGAGGTGACTTGTAAGTTTCCCTATTCTAGTTTTCCGACCATCCTGTCTTGGCCAGATTAATTCTCCCTTTCCACAGTCTATCAGAATCTCATATTCTTTCATCAGATCATTTCCCATTATTGTACCCTCGTTATTTTTGCACACATAAAACCTCATTGGTATATACAGAGTCCAAGTGTAATGTCTGTCTCCCACTGTAAAGGCGAATTTGTTTTGGGATTCGGGATCCAATGGTAAGGACCAGAATCCATTGGCTATGTCCAATACTGTGAATATTTTGTGCTCCTGTGACAGTCCATTCGGGATTGTCGAAGGGCTTGCTACAATGGGGTGCAACTTGGACGTGACTTTATTGAGTCCGGTGTAATCTATCGTGAGCCTATAGCTTCCACTAACGTGGTCTTGCTCAGGTAGGCGGGTGTTTTGTTTCCTCCTATCCCAGTCAGGTAAATCATTTTATTTGTAGTGGGTAAGGGTAGGTCGGTGACAGATATGGATGCTCCTGTGTCCACTAGCATCTCACATTGCCTACCCCCTACTACTGCTGACACGTAAATCCTTCCCTCCTTCTTACCCTTGTGAATGGGGGCTGCAGACCGTCAATCTTGCTGACCCCGGAGGTCCTGTGGTTCCTCCGGTTCTGCTGTGGTCATGGATCGGGTCGGGGGTCTCCCATGCTTATTCCAACACACTGCTTCTGTGTGTCCATATTTATTACAGTGGCTGCAATGTTTCCCACTGTTCCCAAATCTGTTCCCTTTCCGTGGAGTCCTGCAATCCCTCGCAAAGTGTCCTTGCCGGCCACAATTGTGGAAAGTCAGTTTAGACTTTGTTCCATTCCCATTACTGTAAGCTGCTACTCTTTCTAGCCTTGCTCTTGCCTGGGATTTCTCTTCTCCCGGTACGCCGCTAGCCCACTCTACCAACTCATCATAATCTTGGGACATAATCACTCCCATTTTTAGGATGATTAGGTGAGCGCTAGAGAGTCCATCCTTAAAAGCCTGGATGAACCCTCGATCTCCTCGACCTGGGTTCCCTTGTCCTGAGCACTCTTGATATACCTGGAACAACCGTTCCCCGTATTCAGAAGCTCCTTCCCCTTTTAACTGTTTTGTTGTGGTAATTCTGCTCCAGTTAGTGGGAGCATTCCCTAATACCCTCTGAATCTCTGCTTTAAACTGGGTGAAGGGTGCCTGTTGGGCATCTATCTCCGATGTTAGGACGACTGCATGTGTCCACCGTCCCCCACTATAATCCTGTGCTGGAGGAGCGGCGGGTCCACCTGCTACCTGCCTCCACTTATCCGCTGGACAGGCTGCCCTGACCAGCTGGTGTACGTCTCTCAGGTGTAATTGGTGTCCTACCCAGATTGTGTCTAATTCTTCCCAGAATTTAGTGTTTGCGCTTCTAGGTTGTAATTTACCCAGGGAAGCCATTATTTGGTGTCTCTCCCCTGGGGTGAAGGGTTTATAATTTGCCTTTGGCTGCCCATCTGTTCCCCCTCGGGTTACTGGCGCAAAGTTGTGTTCTAGCGCTTCCCACTCCTCTGGAGGAGTGGTTGGTCTCTGTTGTGTGGACTCATAAGGAGGTAGAGGAACAGTTTCCCCTCTCCATTGCTTTTCTTCTAATACCTGGTTTTGTTTCTCCAGTTCCCTCACTCGGGATTCTAATTCTCTAATCTTTTCTTTATCTTCACTCCACTTCTTAGTAGAGGTGACTACTTGCTCAATTAGACCAGCTACCTGATAGAACATAGAACATAGAACAGTACAGCACAGAACAGGCCCTTCGGCCCACGATGTTGTGCTGAGCTTTATCTGAAACCAAGATCAAGCTATCCCACTCCCTATCATCCTGGTGTGCTCCATGTGCCTATGCAATAACCGCTTAAATGTTCCTAAAGTGTCTGACTCCACTATCACTGCAGGCAGTCCATTCCACACCCCAACCACTCCCTGCGTAAAGAACCTACCTCTGATATCCTTCCTGTATCTCCCACCACGAACCCTATAGTTATGCCCCCTTGTAATACCTCCATCCACCCGAGGAAATAGACTTTGAACGTTCACTCTATCTATCCCCTTCATCATTTTATAAACCTCTATTAAGTCTCCCCTCAGCCTCCTCCGCTCCAGAGAGAACAGCCCTAGCTCCCGCAACCTTTCCTCATAAGACCTACCCTCCAAACCAGGCAGCATCCTGGTAAATCTCCTCTGCACTCTTTCCAGCGCTTCCACATCCTTCCTATAGTGAGGTGACCAGAACTGCACACAATACTCCAAATGTGGTCTCACCAAGGTCCTGTACAGTTGCAGCATAACCCCACGGCTCTTAAACTCCAACCCCCTGTTAATAAAAGCTAACACACTATAGGCCTTCTTCACAGCTCTATCCACTTGAGTGGCAACCTTTAGAGATCTGTGGATATGAACCCCAAGATCTCTCTGTTCCTCCACAGTCTTCAGAACCCTACCTTTGACCCTGTAATCCACATTTAAATTAGTCCTACCAAAATGAATCACCTCACATTTATCACCTTGCCATTTTTCAGCCCAGCTTTGCATCCTATCTATGTTTCTTTGCAGCCTACAACAGCCCTTCACCTCATCCACTACTCCACCAATCTTGGTGTCATCAGCAAATTTACTGATCCACCCTTCAGCCCCCTCCTCTAAGTCATTAATAAAAATCACAAAGAGCAGAGGACCAAGCACTGATCCCTGCGGCACTCCGCTAGCAACCTGCCTCCAATCCGAAAATTTTCCATCGACCACCACCCTCTGTCTTCGATCAGATAGCCAGTTACCTATCCAATCGGCCAACTTTCCCTCTATCCCACACCTCCTCAGTTTCATCATAAGCCGACCATGGGGGACCTTATCAAACGCCTTACTAAAATCCATGTATATGACATCAACTGCCCTACCTTCATCAACACACTAAGTTACCTCCTCAAAAAATTCTATCAAATTTGTGAGGCACGACTTGCCCTTCACGAATCCATGCTGACTATCCCGGATTAATCCGCATCTTTCTAAATGGTCGTAAATCACATCTCTAAGGACCTTTTCCATCAATTCACCAACCACCGAAGTAAGACTAACCGGTCTATAATTACCAGGGTCATTTCTATTCCCTTTCTTAAACAGAGGAACAACATTCACCATTCTCCAGTCCTCTGGCACCATCCCCGTGGACAGCGAGGACCCAAAGATCAAAGCCAAAGGCTCTGCAATCTCATCCCTTGCCTCCCAAAGAATCCTAGGATACATTTCATCAGGCCCAGGGGACTTATCAACCTTCAGTTTATTCAAAACTGCCAGGACATCCTCCCTCCGAACATCTATTTCCTCCAGCCTATTAGCCTGTAACACCTTCTCTTCCTCAAAAACATGGCCCCTCTCCTTGGTGAACACTGAAGAAAAGTATTCATTCATCACCTCGCCTATCTCTACTGACTCCATACACAAGTTCCCACTACTGTCCTTGACCGGCCCTAACCTCACCCTGGTCATTCTTTTATTCCTCACATAAGAGTAAAAAGCCTTGGGGTTTTCCTTGATCCGACCCGCCAAGGACTTCTCGTGTCCCCTCCTAGCTCTCCTAAGCCCCTTTTTCAGCTCATTCCTTGCTAACTTGTAACCCTCAATCGAGCCATCTGAACCTTGTTTCCTCATCCCTACATAAGCTTCCCTCTTCCTTTTCACAAGACATTCCACCTCTTTCGTGAACCATGGTTCCCTCACTCGGCCACTTCCTCCCTGCCTGACAGGGACATACCTATCAAGGACATCCAGTATTTGTTCCTTGAAAAAGTTCCACTTTTCATTAGTTCCTTTCCCTGACAGTTTCTGTTCCCAACTTATGCCCCCTAATTCTTGCCTAATCGCATCATAATTAGCTCTCCCCCAATTGGAAACCTTGCTGTGCCGTACGGCCCTATCCCTCTCCATTGCAATAACAAAAGACACCAAATTGTGGTCACTATCTCCAAAGTGCTCTCCCACAACCAAATCTAACACTTGGCCCGGTTCATTTCCCAGTACCAAATCCAATGTGGCCTCACCTCTTGTCGGCCTATCCACATATTGTGTCAGGAAACCCTCCTGTACACACTGCACAAAAACTGCCCCATCCGAACTATTTGACCTACAAAGGTTCCAATCAATATTTGGAAAGTTAAAGTCCCCCATGACAACTACCCTGTGACCCCTACACATATCCATGATGTATTAACAATACTCCTATCTTCTTTGTCTTGTTTCTCTTTTCTTTATCTATCCACTTTCTCTGTTGCTCTAAGGTCTGAGAAGTATCCCAGCCATCCTTTTGCATCCTCTTTATTAATGCTTGCCTGTCTGTCATGTACACTTCAATGAGAGAACCTGCAGATCCCCTCTTTACTTCATTATCTGCCATTTCGCAGACTTCACTACCCCCGGTTACTATTGCCACCTTGGCAACATGTTTTAGGCACCGTATGGCCATGATTACTTCCTAGTAAAGTGTGCTCTCTACCGTAGGGACTTCACTACCCCCGGCCACTATTACTACTCTAGCACCGTGTTTCACTACCGTCTCAGGGTTTCAATTTATACTCACAGCTTCCACTATTACCACCTCGGCAATGTGCTTCTCCACCGGAGTCCGGTTTAGGTCAGAGTTGATCAGCTCCTTTTCCGCCCCGCTTTTACAACATTGACAGTCCAGTACCCACCTTTACAAACTTTCATGCAATCAGATGGCAACTCTGCGTTTGTTCGCCACAGTAAGAGTTTTAACAACACCAGGTTAAAGTCCAACAGGTTTATTTGGCAGCAAATACCATTAGCTTTCGGAGCGCTGCTCCTTCGTCAGATGGAGTGGAAATCTGCCAAAAGTCTACCTGACACGCTGCAGGAAAGGATGCCCCGAGGCACGGCACACTGAGGAAACCATGTAGACGCCACAACAACGGATGAATGAACACCGCTCGACAACCACCAGACCATTGTTCGCCACTACAGAGTTTGATGTTAACCGACCTTTGCCACTTGTGCTTCACAATCCTAAGTGCCCTTGGTGTCTTTTTGCCCACTTCAATTCCTGAGCTTCGCGTGGGGGGTTTCCCCTCTTCACAACCGGTCTATGGCTGGGTGTTTGAGACAGGCACTATCTTGTCCTCTTGTCGGTCAGCACAAGTCACAGTTACTTATCACTATCAGCAGTTAATACTTATCACTATACCGTATACAACAATACTTATGACTACAAATACCCCTTAAGTTTAACCCCTTTCAAACTGTATTCTTGACCTTGTCTGACTCCCACAGATTCAGTGATCTCTACCCCGGCTTTCCGATCGTGGCCAATTGATCGGAACTTACTAGTAATAGGATCCTAGCCGACTACGCCAATTGTTGTGGGAAACTTGCCACCAGAGTCAGACTGGAGGTTCAACATACAGTTTTATTTAACAAAGCTTCGTGGAGAAAGGCACTGGCACTCCGCAGTACTTGGCAGCTACCTTCTCTCGATGATACAATAGGAGTGGTTCATTTTTATACTTTTCAGACATAGAACATAGAACATAGAAAGCCACAGCACAAACAGGCCCTTCGGCCCACAAGTTGCGCCGATCACATCCCCACCTCTAGGCCTATCTATAGCCCTCAATCCCATTAAATCCCATGTACTCATCCAGAAGTCTCTTAAAAGACCCCAACGAGTTTGCCTCCACCACCACCGACGTCAGCCGATTCCACTCACCCACCACCCTCTGAGCGAAAAACTTACCCCTGACACCTCCTCTGTACCTACCCCCCAGCACCTTAAACCTGTGTCCTCTCGTAGCAACCATTTCAGCCCTTGGAAATAGCCTCTGAGAGTCTACCCTATCCAGACCTCTCAACATCTTGTAAACAGACAATGGATAGTCCGGACATTAGCCATTTAACACATCATTATAGCTGAGTAAGATTGATAGTTTAACACATCGTTACAGCCAGACATAGGCTTTTAACATCGCATTGTTTCATAGAATGGATACATTTCCTCCTTCAGTGACTATCAATGACTTAGTTTCAGTCTATGCATACAGTAATTGGTTTTCCTGCATTTATGTATTCCCATTCCATTTATGGCTAATCGCTTTATTAGTCCTTATTGTCCTAGGTCTGTCCTTATCTTAAAGTGCCTCAAGCCCTTACTGGCTTCCTGCAGTATCTGATTCCTGCATGTTTAACTTTAAATAACTGTCTGTCCTGCATGTTTTAATTTCAAGTAGCTGTCTGTGCTAAAAGTCTGCTTAATGTCTCTTTCCCAGGTAACCTTTTTATGTGCCAGGCAGCCATTTTATGTGTCAGGTACCCATCTTTATGTTTTTCTCCACTTCAGTAGCTTCGGGCTAAAATAAATCAATACTTCAGACTTCTGCAAAGCATCTTTGACATCCTTGTATGTTTCTTCATAGCCTGTTGTCCCATAACTATTTCACACATCATAAATTATGCAATTGCCTCAATAATTTGGCTAAATTAGGAACAATTTGTCACAATAATTTACTAATCCTAGGAAAGACCTCAATTGCATCACACTTGTTGGATGTGGTACTTCTAAAATAGCGTCCAACTTTTTAGATGTATTATGTACGCTTTTATTATCAATAATGTGACCCAAATACTTGACTGACGTCTGGAAAAAAAAATCACATTTTTCTTTCTTGATACACAGACCATGTGTTTGAAGACATTCCAATGTTGCTTCTAAATTATTAAAATGGACTTGTTCACTGGACCCTGAATCTGGAATATTATCCAAGTAACATTGTACACCAGAGAGATCACTTAAAATCAGATGCATCAAATTTTTGAATAGGGCTGAAGATGTAATCCCCAAAGATAACCTTTTATAATGAAAAAGATTGTTATGAGCAACAATGGTAAGCAATGGTTGAGATATAGAGGCTACAATCGTCTGTAAATCTGCTTACATAACAACGTAAGAACTGGAGCAGGAGTAAGCCATTTGGCTCCTCGAGCCTGCTCCGCCATTCAATAAGATCATGGCTGATCTTTTCGTGGACTCAGCGCCACTTACCCACCTGCTCACCATAACCCTTAATTCCTTTACTGTTCAAAAATCTATCTTTGCCTTAAAAACATTCAATGAAGTCGCCTCAATTGCTTTACTGGGCAGGAAATTCCACAGATTCACAACCCTTTGGGTGAAGTTCCTCCACAACTCAGTCCTAAATCTGCTCCCCCTTATATTGAGGCTATGCCCCCGGTTCTGGTTTCACCTGCCAGTGGAAACAACCTCCTTGCTTCTATCTTATCTATTCCCTTCATAATTTTATATGTTTCTATAATATTCCCCCCTCATTCTTCTAAATTGCAATGAGTATAATCCCAGACTACACAGCTTCTCTTCATAAGCCAACTCTCTCAACTCCAGGATCAACCTAGTGAATTTCCTCTGCACCCCCTCCAGTGCCAGTAAATCCTTCCTCAAGTAAGGAGACCAAAACTGATACAGTACTCCAGGTGTGGCCTCACCAGCGCCTTATGCAGCTGCAACATAACCTTCCTGTTTTTAAACTCCATTCCTCTGTCAATGAAGGACAAAATTCTATTTGCCTTCTTAATTACCTGCTGCACCTATAAACCAACTTTTTGTGATTCATGTACAAGGACACCCAGGTCCCTCTGCACAGCAGCATGCTGCAATTTTTTACCATTTAAATAATAGTCCATTTTGCTGTTATTCCTACCAAAGTGGATGACATCACATTTACCAACATTGTACTCCATCTGCCAGACCCTTGCCCACTCACTTAAACTATCTATATTCCTTTGCAGAGGTTCAGTGTCCTCTGCATACTTTTCTCTACGACTCATCTTAGTGTCATCTGAGAACTTTGACACACTACACTTGGTCCACAATTCCAAAGCATCTATGTAAATTGTAAACAATTGCAGTCCCAACACTGATCCCTGAGGCACACCACTAATCACTGATCGCCAACCAAAAAAAACCCCATTTACCCCCACTCTTTGCTTTCTGTTAATTAACCAATCCTCTATCCATGCTAATACATTACCCATAACACCATGCACCTTTATCTCATGCAGCAGCCTTTTGTGTGGCACCTTGTCGAATGCCTTCTGGAAATCCAGATGAAGCGCATCCACCGGTTCCCTGTTGTCCACTGTGATCGTAATGTCCTCAAAGAATTCCAGTAAATCAGTTAAACATGACCTGCCTTTCATGAACCCATGTTGTGTCTTCCCAATGGGACAATTTATATCCAGATGTCTCGCTATTTCTTCCTTGATGATAGATTCAACTATTTTCCCCACAACAGAAGTTAAGCTAACTGGCCTATAGTTACTCACATTTTGTCTACCTCCTTTTTTTAAACAGTGGTGTCACATTTGCTGGAAACGCTCCAGAGTCCAGCGAATTTTGGTAAATTGCCATGAGCGCATACGCATACGCTATTTCCCCCACCATCTCTTTTAGTACCCTGGGATGCATTCCATCAGGGCCAGGAGATTTAGAACATAGAACATTACAGCACAGAACAGGCCCTTCGGCCCACGATGTTGTGCCGACCTTCATCTGAAACCAAGATCAAGCTATCCCACTCCCTACCATCCTGGTGTGCTCCATGTGCCTATCCAATAACCGCTTAAATGTTCCTAAAGTGTCTGACTCCACTATCACTGCAGGCAGTCCATTCCACACCCCAACCACTCTCTGCGTGAAGAACCTACCTCTGATATCCTTCCTATATCTCCCACCATGACCCCAATAGTTATGCCCCCTTGTAATAGCTCCCTCCACCCGAGGAAATAGTCTTTGAACGTTCACTCTATCTATCCCCTTCATCATTTTATAAACCTCTATTAAGTCTCCCCTCAATCTCCTCCGCTCCAGAGAGAACAGCCCCAGCTCCCTCAACCTTTCCTCATAAGACCGACACTCCAAACCAGGCAGCATCCTGGTAAATCTCCTCTGCACTCTTTCCAGCGCTTCCACATCCTTCTTATAGTGAGGTGACCAGAACTGCACGCAATATTCCAAATGCGGTCTCACCAAGGTCCTGTACAGTTGCAGCATAATCCCACGGCTCTTAAACTCCAACCCCCTGTTAATAAAAGCTAACACACTATATGCCTTCTTCACAGCTCTATCCACTTGAGTGGCAACCTTTAGAGATCTGTGGATATGGACCCCAAGATCTCTCTGTTCCTCCACAGTCTTCAGAACCCTACCTTTGACCCTGTAATCCACATTTAAATTAGTCCTACCAAAATGAATCACCTCACATTTATCAGGGTTAAACTCCATTTGCCATTTTTCAGCCCAGCTTTGCATCCTATCTATGTCTCTTTGCAGCCTACAACAGCCCTCCACCTCATCCACTACTCCACCAATCTTGGTGTCATCAGCAAATTTACTGATCCACCCTTCAGCCCCCTCCTCTAAGTCATTAATAAAAATCACAAAGAGCAGAGGACCAAGCACCGATCCCTGCGGCACTCCGCTAGCAACCTGCCTCCAGTCCGAAAATTTTCCATCGACCACCACCCTCTGTCTTCGATCAGATAGCCAGTTACCTATCCAATCGGCCAACTTTCCCTCTATCCCACACCTCCTTACTTTCATCATAAGCCGACCATGGGGGACCTTATCAAACGCCTTACTAAAATCCATGTATATGACATCAACCGCCCTACCTTCATCAACACACCTAGTTACCTCCTCAAAAAATTCTATCAAATTTGTGAGGCACGATTTGCCCTTCACAAATCCGTGCTGACTATCCCGGATTAATCCGCATCTTTCTAAATGGTCGTAAATCCCATCCCTAAGGACCTTTTCCATCAATTTACCAACCACCGAAGTCAGACTAACCGGTCTATAATTACCAGGGTCATTTCTATTCCCTTTCTTAAACAGAGGAACAACATTTGCCACTCTCCAGTCCTCTGGCACCATCCCCGTGGACAGCGAGGACCCAAAGATCAAAGCCAAAGGCTCTGCAATCTCATCCCTCACCTCCCAAAGAATCCTAGGATACATTTCATCAGGCCAAGGGGACTTATCGACCTTCAGTTTATTCAAAACTGCCAATACATCCTCCCTCCGAACATCTATTTCCTCCAGCCTATTAGCCTGTAACACCTTCTCTTCCTCAAAAACATGGCCCCTCTCCTTGGTGAACACTGAAGAAAAGTATTCATTCATCACCTCGCCTATCTCTACTGATTCCATACACAAGTTCCCACCACTGTCCTTGACCGGCCCTAACCTCACCCTGGTCATTCTTTTATTCCTCACATAAGAGTAAAAAGCCTTGGGGTTTTCCTTGATCCGACCCGCCAAGGACTTCTCATGTCCCCTCCTAGCTCTCCTCAGCCCCTTTTTCAGCTCATTCCTTGCTAACTTGTAACCCTCAATCGAGCCATCTGAACCTTGTTTCCTCATCCCTACATAAGCTTCCCTCTTCCTTTTCACAAGACATTCCACCTCTTTTGTGAACCACGGTTCCCTCACTCGGCCATTTCCTCCCTGCCTGACAGGGACATACCTATCAAGGACACCCAGTATTTGTTCCTTGAAAAAGTTCCACTTTTCATCAGTGCCTTTCCCTGACAGTTTCTGTTCCCATCTTATGCCCCCTAATTCTTGCCTAATCGCATCATAATTACCTCTCCCCCAATTGTAAGCCTTGCCCTGCCGTCCGGCCCTATCCCTCTCCATTGCAATAACAAAAGACACCGAATTGTGGTCACTATCTCCAAAGTTCTCTCCCACAACCAAATCTAACACTTGGCCCGGTTCATTTCCCAGTACCAAATCCAATGTGGCCTCACCCCTTGTCGGCCTATCCACATATTGTGTCAGGAAACCCTCCTGCACACACTGCACAAAAAGTGCCCCATCCAAACTATTTGACCTACAAAGGTTCCAATCAATATTTGGAAAGTTAAAGTCCCCCATGACAACTACCCTGTGACCCCCACACGTATCCATAATCTGCTTTGCAATTTCTTCCTCCACATCTCTATTACTATTTGGGGGCCTATAGTAAACTCCTAGCAACGTGACCGCTCCTTTCCTGTTTCTAACTGCAGCCCATATTACCTCAGTGTGCATATCCCCCTCAAAGTGCTTTTCCGCAGCCGTTAAACTATCCTTGATTAACAATGCTACTCCTCCACCTCTTTTACCAGCTTCCCTACACTTACTGAAACATCTATACCCCAGAACGTCCAACAACCATTCCTGTCCTTGTTCTACCCATGTCTCCGTAATGGCCACAACATCGTAGTCCCAAGTAGCAATCCACGCCCCATTAGCTTACCTAACGCTGCCTCTTTAAGTGATAATGATCGTTTCTAGGTCGTCACTTGCCATAGTCTTCTTGCCATCAATTTTTGGCATGTTATTTGTGTCTCCCACTGTGAAGAGCGACACAAAATACCTGTTCAATGCCCTTGCCATTTCCTCATTTCCCATTACTAAATCCTACTTCTCATTCATTAAAGGACCAATGTTTACCTTAGCCACTCTTTTTCATTTTATATATTTGTGGTTTTCTGTTGATCTTTAAAGATTTCCCAATTCTCTAGTTTCCCACTAATCTTTGCCACTTTGTATGCATTTTCTTTCAACTTGATACCCTCCTTTATTTCCTTAGGTATTCATGTCTGATTATCCCTTTTTCTATCGACCTTCCTTATCACTGGTATACTTTTGCTGAGCACTGTGAAAATCGCTTTTAAAGTTCTCCACTGTTCCTTAATTGTCCCACCATAAAGTTTTTGCTCTTAGTCTACCTTAGCCAGCTCCTCCCTCATCCCATTGTAGTCTCCTTTGTTTGAGCACAAAACACTGGTATTGGATTTTACCTTCTCGCACTCCATGTGTATTTTAAATTCAGCCATATTGTGATCCCTCTTTAGGATCTCTAACTATGAGATCATTAATTATTCCTGGCTTATTACACAGGACCAGATCTAGGATAGCTTGCACCTTTGTAGGTTCCATTACATACTGTTGAAGGAAACTATCGCAGATACATTCTGTGAACTCCTCCTCAAGGCTGCCTTGGCCTTGAATCCTAACACCTCCATTAATAACATCTCCCGAGTTCTTCTCTTCTCTATCAGCATGTAGATTAAAATCCCCCATGATAATTACCGTACCATGTTTACATGCATCAGTTATTTCCTTGCTTATTGCTGACCCCACCGTGATGTTTATAATTGGAGGCCTATAGACTATGCCTATCAATGACTTTTTCGCCTTACTATTTCTAATTTCCACCCAAATGGATTCAACGCTTTTCTCCATAGAACCTATATCATCTCTCACTACTGCCCTGATGTCATCCTTAAATATCAGAGCTACACCACCTCCTTTACCTGCCTGTCCGTTCTTATGAATAGTCTGACACCACTGGATATTTAACCCCCCGTCGTGACCACCCTACAACCATGTCTCTGTAATGGCCACTAAATCATACTCATTCGTGATGACTTGTGCTGTCAACTCATTTACCTTGTTTCGAATGCTATGAGTATTTAGGTAAAGTGCGCTTATACTAGTTTTTATACTTTCTTTTTGAATCATAACACCTCCACCTAACACCACCTTCTCTGTTTAAATTTTTTTTGTAATTTTCCATGTAGTTGAAACCTTCTCCCCACATGCTAACCTGCTGCTTTGCTTCCTATTAACCACTGTAGTTCCTGTAGTTTTACCCTTCCCTTCACTCCCACTTGCTAGTTTAAAGTCCTTGTGACCACCCTATTTATCCTTTGTGAAAGATCAATCTTGCTGAATTTCTGCCCACCTAGTAACCCAGCATATAAATCTTCAATTAAAGGAAGCAGATTTTGACCAGCACACAACTCTGGATTAATGGTCGTTTTAAAATGACAGGTACAATGGGAGTAGCCCAACCACTCATTGTAACCGACTCCAACACACCAGTGTTAACAAGTCATACTAATTCTTCTTTGATCTTGGCACAAATTGCATAAGGCTCTTGCTTTAAGACTTTTTGGTTAACTAATAGGCATTATCTTAAGTTTCACTTGAGCTCCCTTCATTGAGCCAAGTTTCTGTTTGAAAATTCTCTTGTATTTACCTAGAATGTGCTGTAGGTTGACCGCATTCCAGTTAAGTTTTATCTTCTCCAACCACCAACCAAACAGAGCTGAAAATTTATCACAGACCACAGAGAGGCAGCTCCACTGTTTGTCCGCTCAACTCTACATTGACCATGATGTAACCTTTTAACAGCACAATCTCTTCTGTGTATGTCCTTAAAATCACATCAGCTGATTTTAAAGGAAGGTGCTTCAGCTTCTGCTGGTATGTATTCTCAGGAATTAAAGATGCAACAGCACTGGTATTTAAAATGGAGAGATTATTTCCACTTAGAAAGGAAACTAGAACTAGAGGGCACAGCCTCAAAATAAAGGAGGGTCGGTTTAGGACAGAGTTGCGGAGGAACTTCTTCTCTCAGAGGGTGGTGAATCTCTGGAATTCTCTGCCCACTGAAGTGGTGGAGGCTACCTCGTTGAATATGTTTAAATCACGGATAGATGGATTCCTGATCGGTAAGGGAATTAGGGGTTATAGGGATCAGGCGGGTAAGTGGAACTGATCCACTTCAGATCAGCCATGATCTTATTCAATGGCGGGGCAGGCTCGAGGGGCTAGATGGCCTACTCCTGCTCCTATTTCTTATGCTCTTATGTTCTTATGTTCTTATCCATGCTAATATGTTGTCCACTTAACTTCGGAATCACCCAGAATCTCTGTAATCCTCCCTGTATGGAAAGGACATTCAGTTCAGCTCTTTCTGGACATTCACTTCTTCACAGTCATAATTCTTTTCTTCCATGTTGTAAATTCTTTTTGTAGAATGCAATTTGTTCCTCTTCCTGAAGGTGCCCAGATTCTTCTTCTGAACATTTTTCTCAGAAAAACCTGGTCTAGCCCAACAAGCTTTTGCAATGTGACCCATTTTGCCATCAGCCCACAGTGCCTCCAGGGGATCAACCCTGGTTCAATAAAGAGTGCAGGAGGAGATGTCGAGCAAAACCAGATATAGGTAAAAATGAGGCGTTAATCTGGTTACGCTACAATACGTGACTACTTGCATGCCAAACAGCATAAGTGGAAAGTAATAGACAATGCCAAGCCATTGTGCAACCAACAAATCAGATCTAAGCTCTGCAGTCCTGCCACATCAATTCATGAATGTTGGTGGACAATTAAACAACTCACTGGAGGAGGAAGTTCCACAAATATCCCTATCCTCAATGATGGAGCAGCCCAGCACATCAATGTAAAAGATAAGGTTAAAGCATTTGCAAAAATCTTCAGAGTGCCAATTGGATGATCCTCCAGAGGTCCCCCGCATCAGAGATGTCAGTCTTCAGCCAATTTGATTCACTCCACATGATATCAAGAAATAGCTGAAGGCACTGGTTACTGCAAAGGCTATGGGCCCTAATAATATTCTGCCATTGAATGAAGACTTCTGCTCCAGATTTTGCCACGCTCCCTAGCCATGCCATTATAGCCCACAACATTGGAATCTACCCAGCAATGTGCAAAATTGCCCAGATACATGTAGTACTTAAGAAACAAGACAAATCCAACCTGGCCAATTACCTTCCCATCATTTGACTCTTGATCACCAGTAAAGTGATGAAAGGGGCTAACAAATGTGCTATCAAGTAACATTTGCTTAGCAATAACCTGCTCGTAGTTTGGGTTCTGTCTGGGTCAGCTTCTGATCTCATTACAGCCTTGGTTCAAACATGGACAAAGGAGTTGAATTCCAGAAGCGCGCTAAGTGTGACTGCCCTTGACATCAAGGTAACATTTGACTGAGTGTGGCATCCAGGAATCTGAGCAAATCTGGAATCAATGGGAATTTGGAGGAAAAGTTTCAGCTGGTAAGATGCAAACCTAGCACAATAGAAGATGATTGCGGTAGTTGGAGGGCAATCATTTCAGTTCCAGGTCATCAGTGCAGGAGTTCCTCAGGGTAGTATCCTTGGATCGGCCAGCTTCAGCTGCTTCAGCAATGACCTTCCTTTTATCCTAAGTTCAGAAGTGGGGATCTTCGCTGATGACTGCAGAGTAATCAGCACTATTTGTGATTCCTCAGATAATGAAGCAGTCCATATCCAAATACAGCAAGATCTGGATGATAATAAGTGGCAAGTAAAATTCACACCACGCAAGTGCCTGGCAATGACCATCTCCAACAAGAGAGAATCTAAATGTCGCACCTTGACATTCAATGACATTACCATTGCTGAAACCCCCACCATCAACATGCTGAGAGGTTACCATTGACCAGAAGCTGAACTGAACTAGTTATATAAATACTGTGGTTACAAGGGTAGCTTAGAGGCTGGGAATCCTGCATTGACTATCTCACCTCCTGACTCACCAAAGCCTGCCCACCATCTATGAGGCCCAAATCAGGAGTGCAGTGGAATACTCTCCATTTGCCTGGATGAGTACAGCTCCAACAACACTCAAAAAGCTCAATGCCATCCAGGACAAGGCAGTGCACTTGACTGGCACCCCTTCCACAAACATTCACATCCTCCACCATCAATGAACAGTGGCAGCAGTGTGTACCATCTACAAGATGCATCTCAAGAACTCACCAAGACTCCTTAGGCAGCAACTTCCAAACCCACGACCACTACCATCAAGGTTAAGGGCAGCAGATGCATGAGAACAGAACCACCTACAAGCTCTCTTCTAAGTGACGCACCATGCTGGCTTGGAATTATATCACCATTCCTTCACTATCGCTGGATCAGAAGCCTGAAATTCCTTCCATAACAACATCGTGGGTGTACCTACAACACAAGGACTGCAGCGGTTCAAGGCGGCAGCTAACCAGCATCTTCTCAAGGGAAATTAGGGATGGGCAAATTATGCTGGCCTAGCCAACAACACCCGCATCGCATAAATGAATAAAAAAGAGGGACAAAGATCAGTTAGGTCAGTGGGGCAAAAATCTGGCAAATGGAGTATAATATGGGAAAATGTGAAATTGTCCATTTTGGCAGAAAGAATGAAAAAGTATATTGTCTAAATGGAGAGAGATTGCTGAGCTCAGAGATTCAGAGGTATCTTGTTATCCTACAGCATGAACCACAAAGGGCTCTAACTGGTACTACAAGTAATTAGGAAAGCTAATAGAATGCTACTGTTTATTGTTGGGGGGGAACCAATTACAAAAGTAGAGAGGTTGTACTTCAGTTGTACAGGGTACTGGTGAGGCCATATCTGGAGTACTGTGAACAGTATTGGTCTCCTTACTGAAGGAAAGATGTAACTGTATTAGCAGTAGTTCAGAAAAAGGTGTACTAAACTAATACCAAGAATGAGCGAATTGTCTTGTGAGGAAAGGTTGGAGAAGTTAGGTTTGTATCGACTTCAGGAGGTGGCTTTGGTGATAAACTTGGCTAAAAGTGAATTTACAAAAGGCCAAGTCACATTCAGGCCAAACAATTGGACATGGAATGTGAAAACAAATGCTATTGGGGAGTTCCCAATGCTGTTGACAAGGGTGGGGGGGGGGGGGGGTACTGAGATTCCTGGGCTTAAGTGATTTTTACAGGACATTTGTGCCAAATTTTAGCAATCTGGTTGCTCCACTGACCAACCTGCTGAAAAAGCACAGAAAATGTCAGTGGACCTCTGAGTGTCAGAAGGCATTTGACAACCTGAAAACTGTGTTAACCACCACACCTGAGTTGGCAACATCGAATTATGCAAAGCAATTCATGGTGGCCATTGATGCAAGTGATGTGGGTGTTGTACTATCACAAGAAGACAACAAAAGGATAGAAAGACCTATTGGGTATTTTTCCAGAAAACGAAATAGTCATCAAAATAAATATTCGACCACTGAGAAAGAGACATTGGCTGGAATTTTAGTGCCCCACGCGCCATGGGAATCGGAGTGGATGAGGGGCGGACCATGAAAAGGTCTGTTGACCTTGGGTGGGATTTTACGGTTTCAGGACGAGTGAGGCCGTAAAATCCTGCCCATTGAGTTTGGTATGTTGGCATTGGCTATATTTTAACATTTGTGTTACCAACAGTTCCAGACAATTGTTTACACGGACCATAATCCATTGAAGTTTCTCGAGCAATTTAAAAATAAGATTACAAGATTGTTTAAATGGAGTTGATTATTACAGTCATTTAATTTGAAAATTATGCATGTGATGGGAAACAAGAACATGATTACCAATGTTTTATCATGACTTTGATGAAAGAATCTTGGAAGAGAAGAACTGAACTGAACTATACTAGTGTTATGTTTGCATGCTTAGATTTAATAAAATGTATACATAATATATATGGCCTAAAAGGTAGGGATAGGTTCAGCACAACTTGTGGGGCCGAAGGGCCTGTTTTGTGCTGTAGTTTTCTATGTTTCTATATATATATATTATAGAGTACTAATGGTGTGAAACTAGAGGTTTTGAAAAATGAAGCCATCTTCTCATATTGTTGGTTCATTTTTCTCAACAGCATGGGGCGAACAACATGATTTGATTTGATTTATTATTGTCACATGTATTAACATACAGTGAAAAGTATTGTTTCTTGTGCACTATGCAGACAAAGCATACCATTCATACAGAAGGAAACGAGAGAGTGCAGAATGTAGTGTTATAGTCATAGCTGGGGTATAGAGAAAGATCAACTTAATGCAAAGTAAGTCCATTCAAAAGTCTGACAGCAGCAGGGAAGAAGTACGGTTGGTACGTGACCTCAGACTTTTGTATCTTTTTCCCTAAGAAAGAAGGTGGAAGAGAGAATGTCCAGGGTGCGTGGGGTCCTTAATTATGCTGGCTGCTGCCAAGGCAGCGGGAAATGTAGACAGAGTCAATGGATGAGAGGCTGGTTTGCGTGATGGATTGGGCTATATTCACAGCCTTTTGTAGTTCCTTGCAGTCTTGGTTAGAGCAGGACCATACCAAACTGTGACACAACTAGAAAGAATGCTTTCTATGGCATCTGTAAAAGTTGGTGAGAGTCGTAGCTGACATGCCAAATTTCCTTAGTCTTCTGAGAACGTAGAGGCATTGGTGGGCTTTCTTAACTATAGTGTTGGCATGGGGGAACAGGACTGGTTGTTGGTGATCTGGACACCTAAAAACATGAAGCTCTCAACCCTTTCTATTTCATCCCCGTTGATGTAGACAGGGCCATGTTCTCCTTTACGCTTCCTGAAGCTGATGACAATCTCCTTCATTTTGTTGGCATTGAGGGAGAGATTATTGTTGCTACACCAGTTCACCAGATTCTCTATCTCATTCCTGTGCTCCGTCTCGTCATTGTTTGAGATCCGACCCACTACGGTGGTGTCGTCAGCAAACTTGAAAATCGAAATGGAGGGGAATTTGGCCACACAGTCATAGGTGTATAAGGAGCATAGTAGGGGGCTGAGAACACAGCCTTGTGGGGCACCGGTGTTGAGGATAATCGTGGAGGAGATGTTGTTGCCTATCCTTACTGATTGTGGTCTGTGAGCTAGGAAGTTCAGGATCCAGTCGCAGAGGATGGTGCCGAGGCCCAGGCCATGGAGTTTGGAGGTGAGTTTTGTGGGAATAATGGTGTTGAATGCTGAGCTGTACTCAATAAATAGGAGTCTGACATAGGTGTTCTTGTTATCTAGGTATTCCAAGGTTGAATGCAGGGCCAGGAAGATGGCGTCTGCTGTGGACCTGTTGCGGCGATAGGCAAACTGTGGTGGATCCAGGTAGTCCGGGAGGCTGGAATTGATTCGTGCCATGACTAGCCTTTCGAAGCACTTCATAATGATGGATTTTAGAGCCACCGACCGATAGTCATTAAGGAACGCTGCTTGGTTTTTCTTAGGTACCAGGATGATGGTCGTCTTCTTGAAGCAGATAAGGACCTCAAATTATTGTAAAGAGAGGTTGAAGGTGTCTGCGAATACTCCTGCCAGTTGATCCGTGCAGGATCTGAGTGCTCATCCGGGTACTTCATCCGGGCCAGTTGCTTTCCATGGGTTCACATTCAATAAAGCTGCTCTGACATCTGCAATGGTGACCCCAGATACAGGTTCATCCAGGGCTTCCAGGGTGGAGGACATGCTTTCGCTGACCTCTTGCTCAAAATGGGCGTAGGATGCATTGAGCTCATCAGAGAGGGGTGCGTTGGAGCCGGCGATTTTGCTTGCCTTCATCTTGTAACCTGTTCTGTCTTGCAGACCTTGCCATAAGGGGGTCGGTGTGGCTAGCCTGGGACTCTAGCTTGGTCCGGTACTGTCTTTTGGCATCTTTGATGGATCTCCTTAGATCGTATCTGGCCTTCTTGTATAGGTCAGTGATGCTCTGATGTTAACAAATGATGCTAACAAATCCATAGAATCCCTACAGTGCAGAAGGAGGCCATTCAGCCCATCAAGTCTGCAGCAACCACAATCCCACCCAGGCCCTATTTCTGTAACCCCACATATATACCCTGCCAATCCCCCTGGCACTGGGGTCAATTTAGCATGGCCAATCAACCTAACCCGCACATCTTTGGACTGTGGGAGGAAACCGGGGCACCCAGTTTCCTCACATTGTCTGTATGCAAACTCCACACAGACAGTGACCCGAAGCTGGAATTGAACCCGGCCCTTGTAACCCGGCGCTGTGAGGTAGCAGTGCTAACCACTGTGCCACCCCACAGTAAGGGGGAAGGTGTGATGATACTATGTATGAAAAAAATGTATTTATATCATGTTTCTTGTATATAAAATTCAGCTCTGTTTTACATGGTGCCGATTTGCCTGGGCACCAGGCAGCTCACATACTGGACATTGCGTATTTAGAATTTTAGAAAGCTTTTGTTAAGGTCCCACAAAAGAGGTTGGTAAACAAAATTAGAGCACATGGATTGAGGACAATATACTGGATGGATTGAAGATTGGTTAACAGACAGAAAACATGGAGCAGGAATAAACAGGTCATTCTCAGGTTGGCATGCTTTGACTAGTGGGATATCAGAAAGATCAGTGCTTGGCCCCAGTTACTCACAATCTTTATGAATGATTTGGATGAAGGGGTCAATGTAACATTTCCAAGTTTGCTGATGACACTAAACTTGATGGGAAAGTGAATGGTGAAGAGGATGCACAAAGGCTTCAAGGGGATTTAAACAGGCTGACTGATGGATAAGAACATGGCAGATGGAATGTAGCATGGAAAATTGTGAAGTTATCCACTTTGTAGGAAAGACAGAAATGCAAATGATGAGAAGCTGGAAAGTGTTAATGCCCAAAAAGACCAGAGCATCCTTGTTCATAAGTTACTGAAGGTTGACATGCAGGGACAGCAAGCAATTAGGAGGGGAAATGGTATATATTATGTTCGCGGTCTAATAATAGAGAAATAAAAGATCACAACGTCAGTGGTAGTAAACTAACTGGGACTGTTTATTAACATGTCTGCATCCTAACACAGTCAGCACAAGACTGGCTCGGTAAGTTCCACCCAGGATGGAGCTCGAGTCCCAAGTGACCTGATCCATTCTCTTAAAGAGGCTTATCCCAACATACATAACACGCCTCCCTGCTTACTTCAAAACCTCCCATATTACATAACATGAAAAACAACTGTGAATAGTAATATCAACGTCCATTAAAAAGTCTACATAGGAATAACCAGTCTATTGCGAGGATGACAGTTCCTGGACGACTGTCTCGTTGCCATCGAGCTCTTCTCAACTGTTCTTCCCTGCATTTCCAGAAGCTCTTGTGCTTCCTCTCTTGCCTGGCTACTGTCATCAGTAGCTTCTGCTGACGTTTCCTCTCTGGTCAAAACTCCCTCAGTTTCAGGAGCACAAGACTCAGTTGATTCTTGCAACAATCAGAGAGGAGTTCCCTGCTTTGGTGTGGAGCAGCCATCAGCTGATCCTGAGTCTCCTCTAGACGTGTTTATCCTGAGTTTGAACAGTGTATGACACTGGTCCCACGAAGGATATCCATCTGTTATGGACAACTCCCACCTCATTGACAGGTAGAGATGTAAAATACGCTGATTCCTATTGTGACACTAGGGTGCCTTTAAGAAATGCTCTTTTTTGAAATTATGTTTTCTGCAGTTTGTAGACAGGTTTATTTTTCATTGTTGCCGAGCTGTCTGCTTAGAAGTCCTTTTATTGCTGCTTCAATGGTTTAAATGGGGATTTATTTATTTTTACTCTGGGCCTCAGGTACTCACTGGGATTTTTTATGACCCAGAATTGTTGGAGGAAGAACGATTGACAGGTCAGGTGACAGGAGTTCTTTTCATTTCCAGTTTGGGGCTGCTGGCTGCTGTTTTAGTTTAGAAGATGTTTGGACATCAGACTAACGTGTTTCTCTCTCCCTGGTATTGTAAATTCTGCTGGCTAACCAGAAGCAGATCTACTTGCCTTCCTGGAGTGAAAATTCTGCTGTTGGTGGTCTGCTAGCTAGGAACTAGAGTCTCTCTCTCTCTCCCCCCTGGGTGTTTTGGGAAGCTGTTCTGACTTCAAGCTTGTCTGTGCATGTATCAAGAGGGCTGCTGGAAGTTACGTCGCTGGGAAGTCAGAGTTTCAATTCTCGAACCAAAGGACTAATTTCCAGCAGCATGTGAGCATCCTTATTTTCGGTGTTAAACCTGTGGCAGGTATAAGTTTATGGGGGAGTTTGTTTGGTTAGAACATTTCATTTAGGTGTTAAGGTTTATACAATATCATGTTTTTTTTCTCGTTTGTACTTGGTAAAAGTTATTGCTATATGTTAACTGTATTCTTAAATAAACTTTGTTTGATAAAAGCTCCCTAGTGGGTCATTTGAATCATACCTGATGTAAAACATCTCATTCTTACCCTAGCCAAATTTAAATAGTAAAACTTATGATCCAAGCAGACTTCATAAAACATTTTGGAGTTTCTGACCTGCATTATAACACTAAGATTTAGTCTTACAAAGGAAGACTATTCAATCACTTGACTTAAGACTGGGTCGTTTCTTGTAGCATTTTGAACTTGGGCCACTGATACAGGTACTTTATCATCTAGGTGAAAATATATAATTTTCAAATGCCAATCTTCCAGAAGAGGCAGCCTTAAAAGTGCATCAGTGTTACCATGCTGTTTGAATTGTCTGTACCATATGTTGTAGGAGTATGCTGACAAAAGTAGTGCCCATCATTGTAAATGTGCCACTGCCATAGATGGTATTCTGGTGTATGGTCCGAAGATTTCTCTTTCTTTACCTGCAGGCCACGTTCCTGCAACCTACTGAGGATCTCTTCAACGTTCTTCAAATGCTCCTCCTCGGTAGAGCCTGTCATCAAAATATCATCTAAGTAACACTGGATCCCAGGTAACCCACTTAAAATTTGGTCCATAGCCCTCTGAAAAAGGGCTGGTGCCTAAGTGATGCCAGAAGGAAGAAGCTTATAGCAGAGGAGCCCCTGAAGAGTTATGAATGTCAGGGATGGTTGGGACTCATCTGCCACTCCCATTTGAAGATAGGCCTGAGACATGTCCATCTTTGAAATGTCTTCCCTCATGCCAATCCACTAAACAGCTTATAAGAGGGAATTGGTATTGATCTACACACATTATTGGGTTTACAGTTATCTTGAAGTCCCCACAAGTTCTCACCATGCTGTCAGTCTTCAAGACTGGCACAAGTAGGGTGGCCCATTCATTGGTCATGACTGCTTGCAGCACCCCCATGCTCAACAGTCATACTAATTCGGCCTCTATCTTCAGCCAAATGGCATATGGCATATGGCACCGGATGAGCCTCTGACTTTAGTTGGATCATTATCTCGACCCCTTTTATCTCACCCAGGAACCCCTAGAATACGTCCTTCTATTTCCCCAGGACATCCTGTAACCTTGTCTTCGAATTCGCTAGCCTATTTACTACATTACAGTTTAATTTTAATTTCTACAGCCAGGAGCATACTTTTGTAGCTCTCCCTGTCAGCTGTCCTCCGAGTCCCCTCACGACTGCTTCCCTCCCAACATTCTCAGCGCTCCCGGTGGAGAGATCTCTCTCTTATTCCTGGCCTCCAACTATAGGCAGAGTCCCCTTCATGACCACTTCCTTTAGCCTTCCTGGAGAGTACCTCTTGCAGCATTGAATGCGGTCCGAGTCCCCGCATGACCGCTACTGCCAATGCTTAGGCTTGTTCCCTTGGGACTATCCCAGTACCTTGGAAATTCGTGCCGTTTTTGGAGTCCAGGATGACAACATGAATTTTCTTCCCTCTCCCAAAAATTGGCAGTGATATGCAGTCAATCGGCCATGACTCAGCCTCATCGCCAGTTATTATATTTGAGGTCTGATATTGAGACCAAGAAAAAAACTACGAGGTCAGTGGTGGTAAACTAACAGGAACAGTTTATTAACATGTCTGTATCCCAACACAATCAGCATAAGACTGTCTAGCCCAACTTCAGCCAGGGTGGAACTTCAGTCCATGGTCACCTGACCCATTCTCTTAAAGGAGCATGCACCAACATACATAACAGTATGTGGCCTTCATTGCAAGAGGATTTGAGTACAGGATTTAAAGCTATATTGCGACAATTGTACACAGCCTTGGTGAGACTGCGCTTGGAGTATTGTGTAGATTTGGTTTCCTCACCCAAGCAAAAACATACTTGCCATAAAGGGGTTGCAACAAAACTCCCCTGGAAGTCAGGATTGTCTTTTGAGGACAGTGTGGAGACTCTGGAGTTCTCAAGAATGATCAGTGGTCTCATTGAAACATAGAAAATTCTTACAGGGCTCCACAGAGTAGATGCAGGAAGGATATTTCCCCTAGCTGTGGGGATGGTGTGCAGAACCAGGGGACACAGTCTCAGAATAAGGAGTAGGCCATTTAGGACTGAGATGAGGAGGAATTTCTTCAGTCAGAGGTGATAAATCTTTAGAATTCACTACCCACAGAGAGCTGTGGAAACTTAATTATTTAGTATGTTCAAGGCAGAGATTGATAGATTTGTAGATATTAAAGACATCAAGGAATATTGGGATAGTGTGGGAAAATGGGATTGAGCCATGGTCAAGTTGAATGGTGGAGCAGGCCCATGGGACTGAATTGCTTACTGCTGCTCCTATTTCTTATGTTCCTATGATGCAGCAGACTGCCATGAATTGGGAGGTATTCTCAAAAGATTAGTGGAGGATTCCACCCACCAAGCAGTCCAACAGCAAAACCATTATTTCAGGTCACCAATGGACCACATGGCTGTCACTCTCGTATTGCTGTCCATGTGTAGTTGGGTGGTGGAGGGAGCAGGCTTACCAGCCATGTGAACAATGGGCTGCCCTCGTCACTGAGCAGCTATCTTCTGGAGTGGTGCAATGGTTCAAAAGGTGTCTGGATCCACTGACTGCACAGGATGAAAGCATTGCAATCACTGCCAGGAAATGCCTGTTTGAAAACCATCTGTACATCTAAGAAATGGAACACTTTGTCTTTTCAGTAAGTCTTTCTGTTGAGATGCAATGTCTGCATGACGTGCACAATCTATGGCTCCCTGCACCCTGATGAAACCCCCTATCCTGGAAAAGTCCTATGCTCACACCTCCTGTTTCTTTCTGCTTATTGAGACCTCCCCTGGTGTAAAGGTCTTGATAACTTCCAAGGTGGTTGCTAAATGAGATATATCAGTGATATCGCCAGCTCCAGTCTGGAAAGATCCAATGGCACAGAAATTGAGGGCCATGGTGATCTTGACAGCTACTATCAAGTGCTGTCCTTGCCCAGCTACTGCAGGTCTGGGTTGTCAGAGGCGGGGAATTCTGTGGCAAGTAACTCACCTTCTGACTTCCCATAGCCTGTCTATAATCTACAACGGCACAAGTCAGAAGTGTAATTGGATACTGTCCCTTTGCCTGGAAGAGTGCAGCTGCAACAACACTCAAGAAGCTCGACAACAACCAAGAAAAAGCAGCCCGCTTGATTGGGTCCCTTTCAACAAACATTCACTTCTTCCATCACTGATGAACAGTGGCAGCTACAAGTCACACTCAAGGGACTCACCAAGGCTCCTTAGACAATGCCTTCCACACCCATGACCATTGCCATCTAGAAGGACAAGATCCATGAGAACACTACCACCTGGAAGATCCCTTTCAGGTTTCTTACCACTGTGACTTGGAAATAAAATCACTGTTCCTTCACAAGAAGAACTACAACTATACCTATGAATGAGCAAGCAGAGCACAGAGGCCTTTCAAAACCACACCGTTCATTCCAAAGATCCAGCACCATCCCTTCTGATTGAAATAAACTTCTGATTTGATTTATTGTCATATGTATTAATATACAGTGAAAAGTATTGTTTCTAGTGCACTATACAAAGCATACTGTACATAGAGAAGGAAAGGAGAGAGAGCAGAATGTAGTGTTACAGTTATCGCTAGGGTGTAGAGAAAGATCAACATAATACAAGGTAGGTCCATTCAAAGATCTGATGGCAGCATGGAAGAAGCTGTTCTTGAGTCGGTTGGTACATGTCCTCAGACCTTTGTATCTTTTTCCCGACGGAAGAAGGTGGAAGAGAGTATGTCCGGGGTGCCTGGGGTCCTTAATTATGCTGGCTGCTTTTCTGAGGCATATAGAGTGTTCTGTCAACTCCTCCAATAACATAGCAGTACCACTAACTCTCAAGTAGCAAAGAGAAAGTCAAAAGCACCTCATCTGAAAGTTGAAGTGATGCCTTTAAGTAACGCTGATATAGGTTCCTTCATGCAACTGAACTCCAGTGCAGCTGTGCTGGCTTAATAGAGTTATTTAACAGGAATAACAGGATCTAAAATGACAGGTCAGGTGCCAAGTCAGCTTTCAACGCTGACTGACCTAACAGTCTGCCCACTCTGAATGCCCAGGTGCACACATGGGATATTGCTCCACAATCCTTCAATCAAGCTGTGTTGGGAATCATTGGGAAAGGAGACCCTGCCAGTATTTTCAGTCACTTGGGTCCTGTAGCACCAAAATAAGCAGTGCTACAGAGTCAAGTATTGTAGCCAGAAACTAAAAGGAATGAAAAAAAATCAGATCATGAATTAATGAGGTAAATTTTTTAAAATGTTAAATGCATCCTTTCTGGTGCCAATATTGGAAGGTAAATGTAAACAGAGTCAGGAATACTAACCTTGAATCCAGCCGTGAGCCTTGCTATTTCATTATCAAGCTGTTGTTTAAAACTCTTACGAAGAACATCAATTCTCTGCAAAAATTGAAATAAGTTAGTTAATACAATGAGCTATGGTTAGCTTTTGTACAATATGATGACTTCAAAGTTTGTACTTTCTCCTTACTGCATGCTAGACCAAATATAAACACAGATTCTTATATATGTATTTTTCTCTCTGTTCAAGTTTTAGAAAAGTCAATGTATACTGCCTCAACATATAGCAAGAAGTCTCACAACACCAGGTTAAAGTCCAACAGGTTTATTTGGTAGCACAAGCCACTAGCTTTTGGAGCGCTGCTCCTTCATCAGGTGAGAGGGATTTCAGTTCACGAACAGGGCATATAAAAACACAAACTCAATTTACAAAATAATGGTTGGAATGCGAGTCTTTACAGGTAATCAAGTCTTAAAGGTACAGACAATGTGAGTGGAGAGAGGGTTAAGCACAGGTTAAAAAGATGTCTATGGTATGTCCAAGGCATGGTACATTGGGGAGACCATGCAGACGCTACGACAACGGATGAATGAACACCGCTCGACAATCACCAGGCAAGAGTGTTCTCTTCCTGTTGGGAAACACTTCAGCGGTCACGGGCATTCGGCCTCTGATCATTGGGTAAGCATTCTCCAAGGCGGCCTTCATGACACACGACAACGCAGAGTCACTGAGCAGAAACTGATAGCCAAGTTCCGCACACGAGGACGGCCTCAACCGGGATCTTGGGTTCATGTCACACTATCTGTAACCCCCACAACTTGCCTGAGCTTGCAAAATCTCACTAACCGTCCTGGCTGGAGACAATACACATCTCTTTAACCTGTGCTGAACCCTCTCTCCACTCACATTGTCTGTACCTTTAAGACTTGATTACCTGTAAAGACTCGCATTCCAACCATTATTTTGTAAATTGAGTTTGTGTTTTTATATGCTCTGTTTGTGAACAGAACTCCCACTCACCTGATGAAGGAGCAGCGCTCCGAAAGCTAGTGGCTTGTGCCACCAAATAAACCTGTTGGACTTTAACCTGGTGTTGTGAGACTTCTTACTGTGTTTACCCCAGTCCAACGCTGGCATCTCCACATCAACATATAACCACATATTTCCAACAGCTGAGAAATAATCACTACAGTGGAAGCAAAACAGTTCAGGCAGCAAGTGTCAGGTAAAAACATGATTACCTTTATTGTCAAGTGTTTATGCAGTTTTGGTTATAGATGTCTCGGAGCTGCTGCAGGACATTCTGGAGGGGGAGGGTGAACAGCCAGCTGTCGTGGTGCATATAGGCGCCAACGAAGTAGGTAAAAAATGGGATGAGGTCCTACAAGCTGAATCTTGGAGTCAGGAGTTAAACTAAAATTAGGACCTCAAAAGGTAGTAATCTCAGGATTGCTACCAGTGTCACGTATTAGTCAGAGTAGGAATGTCAGGATAGCTAAGAGAAATATGTGGCTTGAGAAATGGTGCAAGAGGAAGGGATTCAAATTCAGGGGACATTGGAACCCGTTCTGGGGGAGGTGAAACCAGTACAAATCGGATGGTCTGCACCTGGGCAGGACTGGAACCAATGTTCTAGGGGGAAGTGTTTGCGGATGCTGTTAGGGAGGGTTTAAACTAATGTGGCAGGGAGATGGGAATCAATCTAGGAAGTCAGAGGGAAGTAAAGTGGGGACAGAAACAAAAGGCAGTAAGGGGAAAGGTGGAAGGCAGAGAAACCAAAGACAAAAATCACAAAAGGGCTACAGTACAGAGTACAGAGACAGTGGAGAACTCAGTGAATGGGTCCAGTAAGGCCAAGAGAAATAAAACACAGGGAGAGTGTACATAACATGACAGGACAGGTGGTCTGAGAAAGCAGGGCAGAGAGCAAGGGAAGTCTGGATTAAACTGCATTTATTTCAATGCAAGAGCCCTGACGGGCAAGGCAGATGAACTCAGGGTATGGATGGGTACATGGGACTGGGATATTACAACCATTGCTGAAACACAGTTAAGGGAGGAGCAGGACTGGCAGCTCAATGTTCCAGGGTACAGATGCTATGAGAAAGATAGAACAGGAGGTAAGCAAGGAGGGGGAGTTGCGTTTTTGATTAGGGAGAACATCACGGCAGTACTGAGAGGGGAGATATCAAAGGGTTTGCCCACTGAGTCTATATGGGTAGAACTGAGAAATAAGAAGGGAGAGTTGACTTTGACAGGATTGTACTACAGGCCCCCAAATAGTCAGCGGGAAATTGAGGAGCAAATATATAAGGAGATTATAGATAGCTCCAAGAAAAATAGGGTGGTAATAATAGGGGACTTTAACTTTTCCAACGCTGACTGGGGCAGCCATAGTATTAGGGGCTTGGATGGAGGGAAACTTGTCGAGTATATTGTTATGAAGCAGAGATGGATCCCCCCTCTGAGAACACCTAACCACTCAAAGAGGAGTCCCTCACCTCATAATCTGTAAAAGTGAGTGTGAAGTGGTAAGATCTGCTCTTCAGCAACTTCTAGTGGTTAAATCAAAATAACTCCCTGACACTCTCTCTAAAGTCAACAAGTAACAATTTATTTATCTAACAGTGAACAAGTTAACTAAACTATTAACAAACCATATAAAACATGGTTCTAATGGAATGCTGATCAGATAAATACAATTCCCACTTATTAGCAAAAAAATGGAATTTTAATCACTCTTTAAATTATAACCAGGCTTGGCATCTTCCAGAATATTCTGGGTTTTTTCTGTTGATTCTTCTGTATGGATCTTCTTTCTTCTTTGGTACTTTTTCTGCCGAGATGGTGTTTTCTCTTAAGACATAAATGAAGCTGCGAGCTAGCAGTTCTCTCTCACTCTGGAACTGAACAGTTGTTACTCTGACAGATGACAATGCTCTCTTCCTCTGTTGCACTGCCCCCTTTCTTTTATGCCTGTGATGACATATCAATATCCCTCACAATATGATTGGTCTTAGGTTGCCAAAACCAGAAAATTCAAAAGGTCCTTGGTATCTAAGTGCCCGATTCAAATTTGATTGGCTGAATTTTTTAAAATTCAAAAGCCTGTTTGTTGTCTTGGCAACACTGCTGCCTGGCCCTTCGATACAAATGTTTCAGTCTGAGGTCTCTGTATGTACTTGCATTTTTTTAACTTTTTAAGCACAGAGAAAGCACCAACTTTTAAAGGGGCAATGCAATGCTTTCCCTAGCATTTTACAATTTTACAAACACCAATCTACAATTAATCTATTCAACTTTGCAACAGTATTCAGCAGGAATTTCTCATTCACTATGCGGATGGCCCAAGTAGAAAGGTGGCAAAACTTAACCTCCTCTTGGGAAATAAGGAAGGGCAGGAAACAGAAATGTGAGTGAGAGTTCACTTTGGGACCATAATTCCATTAATTTTAAGATAGCTATGGAGAATGATAGGTCTGGCCCGAAAGTTAAAATTCTAAATTGGGGTAAGGCCAATTTTGATGGCATTAGACAGGAACTTTCAAAAGTCGATTGAAGGAGTCTGTTGGCAGGCAAAGGGATGTCTGGTAAGTGGGAGACTTTCAAAAATGTGTTAACCAGGGTTTAAGTTAAACACATTCCTTTTAGAGTGAAGGGCAAGGCTGGTAGAAGTAGGAAACCCTGGATGACTCAGGATATTGAGGCCCTGGTCACAAAGAAGGAGGCATATGACATAATTAGGCTGCTGGGATCAAGTGGATCCCTTGAAGAGTAGAGGTTGTCGGAGTAAAGTCAAGATAGAAATCAGGAGGGCAAAAAGGGGACATTAGATTGCTATGGCAGATAAGGCAAAGAAGAATCCAAAGAGCTTCTACAAATTCATAAGGGGCAAAAGAGTAACTAGGGACAGAGTAGGGCCTCTTAAGGATCAACAAGGTCATCTATGTGCGAATCCACAAGAGATGGGCGAGATCCTAAATGAATAATTCTCATCAGTATTTACAATTGAGAAAGGCATGGATGTTAGGGAACTTGGGGAAATAAATAGTGATGTCTTGAGAAGTGTACATATTACAGAGAAGGAGGTGCTGGAAGTCTTAAAGCGCATCAAGATAGATATATCCCCGGGACCTGAAGAAAATGTATCCCAGGACATTGTGGGAGGCTAGGGAGGAAATTACGGGTCCCCTAGCAGAGTTATTTGAATCATGAAGATTGGAGGGTAGCAAATGTTGTGCGTTTGTTTAGGAAGGGCTGCAGGGAAAAGCCAGGGAACTACAGACTAGTGAGCCTAATGTCTGTAGTGGGTAAGCTGTTAGAAGGTATTCTGAGAGACAGGATCTACAGGCATTTAGAGAGGTAAGGACTGACTAGGGACAGTCAGCATGGCTTTGTGAGTGAAAAATCATGTCTCATGAATTTGATTGAGTTTTTTGAAGGGGTAACCAAGAAAGTAGATGAGGGTAGTGCAGTCAATGTTGTCTATATGGACTTTAGCAAGGCCTTTGATAAGGTAGGTTGTTGCATAAGGTTAAATCTCACAGGATCCAGGGTGAGGTAGCCAATTGGATACAAAACTGGCTTGGCAACAGAAGACAGAGGGTGGTTGCAGAGGGTTGTTTTTCAAACTGGAGACCTGTGACCAGCGGTGTGCTTCAGTGATCAGTGCTGGGTCCACTGTTATTTGTTATTTATATTAATGATTTGGATGAGAATTTATGGGCCATGGTTAGTAAGTTTGCAGATGACATCAAGATGGTGGCATAGTGGACAGTGAAGAAGGTTATCTAGGATTGCAACAGGATCTTGATCAATTGGGCTAGTGGGCCGATGAATGGCAGATGGAGTTTAATTTAGACAAATGTGAGGTGATGCATTTTGGTAGATCGAAATCGGGGCAGGACCTACTCAATTAATGATAGGGCGTTGGGGAGAGTTATAGAACAAAGAGATCTCAGAACACAGGTTCATAGCTCCTTTGAAAGTGGAGTCACACGTTGACAGGGTGGTGAAGAAGGCATTTGGCATGCTTGGTTTCACTGGTCAGAACATTGAATCCGGGAGTTGGGGCGTCTTGTTGAAGCTGTGCAAGACAGTAGTTAGGCCACACTTGGAATACAGTGTACATTTCTGGTTACCCTATTATAGAAAGGATATTATTAAACTAGAAAGAGCGCAGAAAAGATGTACTAGCTTGTTACTGGAATTTGATGGTTTGAGTTATAAGGAGACACTGAATAGACTGGGACTTTTTTCCCTGCAGCATAGGAGGCTTTGGGGTGAGCTTATAGAGGTCTATAAAATAATGAGGGGCATAGATAAGATCGATAGTCAACATCTTTCCCAAAGGTAGGGGAGTCTAAAACTAGAGGGCATAGGTTTAAGGTGAGAGGAGAGAGATACAAAAGGGTCCAGAAGGGCAATGTTTTCACACACAGGGTGGTGAGTTTCTGAACTCACTGCTGCCTGAGGCAGTAGTAGTGACAGGTACAATTTTGTCTTTTAAAAAGGATTTAGACAGTTACATGGGGAAAATGAGTATTGAGGGATATGGGCCAAATGCGGGCAATTGGAACTAGCTTAGTGGTAAAAACTGAGTGGCATAGACAAGTTGGGCTGAAGTACTGTTTCCATGCTGTAAACCTCTATGACTCTAGAATCTATGACTCTAGTCAGCAGTGGCGATGCCGTCAGAGGCACAGGCCAACAGTACATCTTTTTTTAGTAAATACTAGCACCATCATTATTTTGCAATGGTAATGCAAATGGAATAAACAGCTCCTTGTCCTATTTTCTACATTACATATCATCATCTTTATGACCTAAGAAACGGAATCAATTTTGACAAGTGATGAACAGTTTTATGCTATGGTTTTGCCCACTATTAACTGAAATAAAACTTCACACAGGCCATTTAGAAACAACAAAGAGAACTGCATACTATTAGTATTTTTACATAAGGTTCAGACAGGAATATCAACGTACTAATCCACTGTGCTATTCTAGCCGCCACCCCCCTCCCCGCTCCAACATCCCACGTTTTTAAACCCAAAACAATCCTGGTACAAGATTAAAAATTAAAAACAATCATCTACAAAGGACAGATTCATCAATTTAAATTATTGGTCTACATTGTCCCTGAAGATTCAAATAGTTTCATGTAAATGCATATGCATACACAGATGTCTGAACAAGTGCATACAGGTAAAGAGTTTTTTTGGAACGATGCTGGTGTTCTGTACAATTTGATGAGATCAGTCGCTGTAAAAAAAGTACTTTCTTTTTGGTGACATGAGGAAATAGAAAAGGATATTTACCAATTCATGTGCTCTTCTTTTGACCAAGATTTCATACTGTAACAATTTCACCACAACAAGGTTTCAGCCCTTAACTTCTATTCACTCACCGAGCACAAACCCTCAAATTGAGGTTTACAGCCAACAGTTCCAACACCATTGAGAAATCTAATCCTCAATACTTTACTTCAGATAGTGAATAGGATTTAGACTCATATATTCCTCCCTGCACACTGACCTTTATCCTGTCTCAATATCCTATCCACTGAGCAAGTTTTCAACCCTCACACCCACTTTTCCCTGAACCCCTAAAGCTGAATAGCTCAACAGTTGTCCCTTGTAGGCTAACATGACATAATTTCATTTTCTCTCTGACAGCAACATCTTTCATCCCATTTCCCAACCACAACATTCCCTACTCTCCAACGCGTGTACTTCTCTTTCTGGCTGGCTGGCTGTTCAATACCTCAACTTTCTGCCAATTTGAATTCTCCTTTCCAGATGTTCACTTCCTCTCTTCTTCCCTTTCCATTTGTCACTCCCTTCTACTGCCTTCTCCCTCACTTTCTCCCAATTCCCTCCCCATCAGCCATTCTTCCTTCATTCCTATTTTCCTTCTCCTCCACGAGTTCCACTATCAACCTCCTTTTGCCCTCACTTAACTTTAAGGAAATGAATTAATCTAGACCTCTGTGGAACACTACCCAAGACTGATGAATTATACACGATAATTATTTTAATTTTGAAGCTTAAATGCAGATCAGAGACAAAGAAACCAATTAACTCAGTCATAATCATGTTAGTTTGAACGATGAGCAAGATGACAAACATTACTAAGTCTAATAATTTACTACTATTTGCTTCATGTTGCTTATCTATATATTTATATATGTATAAGAGAGTGAGACCACGCAAGATATTAAATACACACACAAATAACACTATAATGGCTTAAGATAATGCTTGGAGTATAACATTAAGACTGGAAATAACAATGGTTTTGTAAATTGTATGATGCTACTCCTAGTCTGAAGATGGTGAATGAGTTAAGCAAAACAATTTTTAAAATTACTACACTTCTTCTGCTTCCTAAATAGTCCAGAGACTATTTTTAAATATTCTCAAAAGTTTTTTTTTCATACTTATTTGCCTCACATCTGATCCGATATACTGGGTTGTGGATATCATGTTGCATACAAGCTACTAGGATATACATCTAATGTGATTAGGCACTAGCATCTCTCTTCCCACCCACCTGAGAAGCAGCTTTATCTATACTCCGAACTTTGTCATCAGTATGTAGAAATAATCTCATAAATGGACTGATGCAAAAACGTTTAGGGCCTGGAATATCCACAAAGGCTCTTTAGCAGCTTAGTGGAAAACTCAGAAAGAGACTCAAGTAACCATTTGTGCCATTCATCTGGTATTTTCACCTGAATTACAGTCTGAAGTCTTTCCATCCTAACGTGCTTTATAAATTAAAGAATCTGTCAAGTTGATTATTTTTAGTAAGAAACAGTTTAATTATTCAGTGCACATCTCAGTAGAATATAAAAGGCACTTTTATCACCCCACCTAATCTAACTTGGTTCATAATTTAGCTCCACCCAGTGATTCGATGGCGAGAATCGAAATATTACTCATCAATGCACCAAATATCACAAAATTCTCAAAATTTGCCTTTAAATTAATCTTGGAATGCTATATGTCATCAGGTGCCAAGAGCTATTTCCTATTAATAAGTCATACTGATTTTTCACACACGTGCAATAGCAAATAACGTGTACCCATTAAAAAAAAGTCATGCTTTTTCTTAGACAGTAACAGAAGTCAACAGCAGAACTTTTTAGTCATTGTTATGATCTAGGTCAAGACCAGTAATTTTTTGGAAACCTCCATTATTAACTGAAAGAATGAAGCCACAAGATTCCATGGTTTAAACAAAAGAATGTTTACTATACAAGAGTCAAACAAAACAAAAACTAAATATTATCCTGGATAAACATCTACACAATAATACCTAGAATAAACATAAGCAAACATGAATTAACAGGCTAATTAGGATCAACTATAAATTACATATTAAATGACAGATACCACTAAGACAAATCTTACAAATTGACTCTCAACAGTTCAGTCAGCACATATATCAACGTCAGTCACAAAGTCTTTCAAAACTCTGTCGTCCTCCCGAAGAATTTCAGCTCCTCGTCTTCTAGGATTTAGCCAGATCTGCAGCCGACAGCAGTGCACAACCAACATGGGCTTGGTTTTCCAACAAAAATGGCAGACGTCTGCAGAACCTCCTCAACTCTGCCTACAGTGAATGTCTGGCTTGCGCAAGTTCACCAATATTATCTTCAAGTAATGGAAACAGCTGTGCCAGCTGAATGTTTGACTATTCTCAGTTTCTGGATGGCCTTGGCCTTCTTCAGCCTGCCTGCAACGCCCCACTGGGATCAGCATCTGAGCTCTGATGGCTGTGTGTCCTTTCATATGATTTCAACCTATTCCAGTCTTCCCAGAAATTGTGGTTTCCAATCTCAGTCTCTGTCTTAAATTTCCATATAAACTGTAAAAGTCAGTTTTCTTTATTAGATTCTCTTTACAATTAGCTTCTGTCTCCTCAATACAAGCTTTGAAACCACAGATTCCATATCATAAGGTCATCAATAAATTCAACCATATTAAACTAAAAGCTATTACACATAATATACATACATTGCACTAATCCTGTTGGTTAGGACCAAAATTGTTTTAGTCAACATGCACCCAAGGATTCGGTAAGCAATTGACTGCGAAAGTGAATATTTATTGTAAAGTCCAAATTCTGTGCATCAGCATATCTGTTTTAACTGAACAATTAATTCATGAATTTATCTACTAATGGTTGAAATGAATACTGCAGCATGTTGGTGGAACTAGCTTCTTACCCTCACCATATAAACACAAAATATACTGAAGTATTCATAACAGTATATAAATAGAAATTAAATGTGATCATTACCTGCAGATAAAAATTTCGGAGATAAGAATTGTGGTCATTAATCCTGTTATATAGCTCTAAGGATTGCTGCCCCAGTTTCTTTCCATAGTCTGCTTTTAGGAGCTGTGTTTGGGATTGTACAGTTCTCTTAAGTATGGCAATTTCCTGAATAAGACAAAATATTAATCATATTACAACAATCATTTATTACATTAATGCAATATAATACAGAAAAAGGAGATTTATGATGATGCCAGGCAGAGAATACAAAGAAATACCAGGTGGATTAACAGCACAGAGAGAAACTGGAAAAAGGAATCATTGGGCCCGATTTTACCATTTGGCGCGAAAATGTGGTAAAGTCGGGTGTGAGGCCATTAACGCGATCCACGCCCGCACAGATTGCCACTTTACCGAAACCCGGAAATGGCGGCAATCCGCTTCGTGCACAAAACGGGCGCAACGGCGCTTTAAATGCATTTGCATGCATTTAAATTGAATTAATGGACTTCCCGCCCAACTTTATCAGCATTTCCCCCTTTACCACCGCGTTTGCCAATCTGGAACCGCGCCGAAATGGACCTGCTAAATAAAAGTCTGAATCGGGCGCTCCAGCTGCTGAAGAGCGCGTTCAGTGCTTCCAACGGCTCTCTGACTCAGATCAGTGGGGGAGGAGGGGGGGGGGGGAAAGAGGGAGGAGGGAGGTAGGTCAGATCATGCTCTGGGGGCGGGGTGGGGGGGAGGAAGAGGAGGCGGGTCAGATGTATCTCTGGTGAGGGCCCATCATTGTCTGTGGGTGGGGAGTAGGGCTGATCGTTGTCTGGTGGTTGGGGGGGGGGGGGGGGGGGGGGGGGGGCTGATCGTTGCCTGGTGGGGAGGGAGGAGGAGGCTGGTCAGATGTTCCTCTGGGGAGGGGGGAGGTGAGTGAGGCCAGACCATTCTCTGGGGGGGTGGGGAGTGAGGCCAGATTGTTGTCTGGGGGGGTGGGGGAGGTGTGTGAGGCCAGACCATTCTCTGGTGGGGACGGGGGCGGGGGGGGCAGTGAGGCCAGATTGTTCTCTTTGGGGCGGGGGGGGGGGGGGGGGGGGAAGGCGGGTAAGATGTATCCCTGGTGGGGTGGGGGGGGGGGGGGCCCGATCGCTCACTGGTGCGGGGGGGGGGGGCCAGATGGATCTCTGGTAGGGGGAGGGGCAGTGGGGTCCGCTGCCACTCTGCGGGCGATCTGTGCGGGCTAAGGGGGCAGGGGGTCGTGATCGGTCTGGGTAGCGGAGGGATGGGTGGATAAGGGGGACAGTGATGTGTGTGTGCACCCTCGTTCCTGCTTTTCGATCCCGGGCCGCTTTCTCCGCTTTCTGCGGCTCGGAAGCAATCTGACATAGGCGCGATTTTTCAAAATTTTTCTAACCGCGCATGCGCAGTTCAGAGCTCCGATCATTTCAGGCGCGATAAGCCCCACCCACAGCGCGAATGGGACCTGCGATTTGTTTTCAGGCTGAGTGCGTCTGGGGGCGCCTGAAAGCAGATTTCTAAGTCAGATCTGCATTACGCCCAGATTCAGCACTTCGAATGAAAATGGTAAAATCGGGCCCATTAGTTTCAGGAGAAAGTAAGAAAAATGATGAGCAAGTGGAGTAAAAAGGCACAATTCATGGCTCAAATACTGAACAAGCATTTTTCATGGGTATTCACGAAAAAGAGGATAATGCTAATGCCAGAGTGTAGGACAAAGGAGCAAAGATATAGAATTGGATATAAATAAATAAATAGAAGAGATGCAAAATAGGGTGTCATTAAATGTAGTAAGTTATCATGTCTGGATGAAATGCCTCCTCGGTTGCACTGGGAAGGTAAAGATGAAATAGTGCAAACTGTAACTACAATCTTCCAGACCTCTTTGGATGCTTGACTGGTTCAGAGGACTGGATGATTGCAAATGTTGGATCCCTCTTCCAAAAAGAGGAGAAAGAGAAACTTAGTAACTATAGGCCAATCAGTAAAACTGATAGGAGCCATTATAAAGTAAAACTTAATTCACACTTGCAGACTATGGGTTAATAAGAATTAATAAGCACAGATTTTAAAAGGCAAATCCTGCCTCCTTAACCCGATTGCGTTCTTAGATAAATCTACACAAAGTGTTGATTAACAAAGTCCCCTATATGGTTTTTTTACCCCCAGTAATTTGGGTGAGTTTTTTTTCTCTCCAAGTCAGGAAACTATAACTTGCTAGTTAAACTGAAATAATTGTTTTTTTATTGACTAATTCACTAATTTAAAAAAAATAAGATGAGACAGACATTGAAGGGCAGTTGGTGTGCCATAACTGCAGCACATGGAAGTTTATGGAAAGCACTGTGATTGGAGACAAGCGTATCTGTGCTAAATGTCTTCAGCTTGAAGAACTTGGGTTCAAAGTTGTTGAGCTGGAGTCTGCCTAGCAAACATCAGGGAATGGGAGATACCTGGACATTTTGTAAGAGGTAGTCATACACTTGAGGTCAAGTAAAACATTTGAGATGGTCAATGGTTACATACAGGAGGGTGTGCCTGACTGCAAGTCATGAGGATGTAGTGATCGAGGAGCCTCGGCCCGTGACTTTGATCAACAGCTTCAAAAGAGATGCTTGCTACCTGTGTGGGTGAGAACAAGGACTGCAAATTGGTTGGGCAAACTGACCATATCAATATGGTGCAGGTCAATCAAGTGGGAGAGTGGAAAGGAATGTGGCAATGATAGGACACAATATAGTCAGGAGTACAGATATTGTTCTCTGCAGTTGTGACTAGGAGTTCAAATGGTTGCATTGCCTGCCTGATGCTAGGGTTAAAGGCGCCCTATCATGGGCGGAGAAGCACTTAGAAGGGAGGGGGTTAAGGATTCAGTTGTCCCAGTCCATGTAGGAACCAATGTAGTTAGAACTAAAAATGATGTTCTGCTGAGATAATTTGAGGAACCCAAGTCCAAATTAAACAGCACACCCCAAAAGTAATAATTCCTGGATTTCAATGCAAGCCACAAACCTATTGGCAAACAGATAGCAGATAGATTAAATTTGATTTGGTTTATTATTGTCACATGTATTAACATATTCTCAACTTGCGCTCAGGATGCAGACCAGCTGCGAAACTCTGCCAAGCAGACGAGACAAAGGAACTACGCCATCTACATGCACACCAAGAACAGGAAACTTGAGAAACTCGGCATCACCATCAGCAGCAGCCAAGCCTCCCCCGGTACCACAGTAGAAAACAGTACCACTGCAGGGAAGTCCATTGTCAACTTGTCCGACTACACACTTCAACCAGATGAAATCGGAGTTCTCAGCCGAGGGCTTAATTTTTGCCCCACCACCAAAATAGACCCCATCAATCTCGCAGCAGACACAGAGGAATTCATCAGGCGAATGAGGCTGAGGGAGTTCTTCCACAAACCCCAAGAGGCCAACAGTGAACACAATGAGACAGCCAATGAACCGGAACAGCTGACAGAGAGATCCGCAGTGCATCCGAAGAGGAAAGAGTCGAATTGGACTCCTCCGGAAGGCTGCTGCCCTCGACTTGACATGTATGCCCAAGCCGTCAGGAGGTGCGTCAACACCAAATTCATCAGCCGCACTCAAAAGACAGCCCCGAACATCACCCAAACACAACGCAAGGCCATCCATGCTCTCAAGACCAACCGCAACATTGTCATCAAACCAGCAGACAAAGGAGGGGCCATCGTCATATTGAACAGAACGGATTACTGCAAAGAAGTGTACTGACAACTAAACAACGAGGAACACCACAGACAGTTACCTGCAGATCCGACCAAAGAACACACCCGTCAACTCAACACTCTGATCAAGACCTTTGATCCGGACCTTCAGAGCACCCTCCGTGCTCTTATCCCACGTACTCCCCGCGTTGGAGATCTCTACTGCCTCCCGAAGATACACAAGGCAAACATACCCGGCCGTCCCATTGCATCGGGCAATGGGACCCTGTGCGAGAACCTCTCCGGCTATGTCGAGGGCATCCTGAAACCCATTGTACAAAGAACCCCCAGCTTTTGTCGCGACACTAGGGACTTCCTACAAAAACTCGGCACACATGGAGCAGTTGAACCAGGAGCAGTTGAACCAGGAGCACTCCTCGTCACAATGGATGTCTCGGCACTCTACACCAGCATCCCCCACAACGATGGCATTGCTGCAACTGCCTCAGTACTCAACGCCAACAACTGCCAGTTTCCAGATGCAATTTTACATCTCATCCGCTTCATCCTGGACCACAATATCTTCACCTTCAACAACCAGTTCTTCATCCAGACACACGGAACAGCCATGGGGACCAAATTCGCACCTCAATATGCCAACATCTTCATGCACAGGTTCGAACAACACTTCTTCACCGCACGGGACCTTCAACCGATGCTATACACTAGATACATCGATGACATTTTCTTCCTTTGGACTCATGGTGAACAATCACTGAAACAACTCTATGATGACATCAACAAGTTCCATCCCACCATCAGACTCAACATGGACTACTCTCCGGAATCGGTTGCATTCTTGGACACACGCGTCTCCATTAAGGACGGTCACCTCAGCACCTTACTGTACCGCAAGCCCACGGATAACCTCACGATGTTCCACTTCTCCAGCTTCCACTCTAAACATGCTAAAGAAGCCATCCCCTACGGACAAGCCCTCCGTATACACAGGATCTGCTCGGATGAGGAGGATCGCAACAGACACCTCCAGACGCTGAAAGATGCCCTCATAAGAACAGAATATAGCGCTCGACTCATTGATCAACAGTTCCAACGCGCCACAGCGAAAAACCGCACCGACCTCCTCAGAAGACAAACATGGGACACAGTGGACAGAGTACCCTTCGTTGTCCAGTACTTCCCCGGAGCGGAGAAGCTAAGGCATCTCCTCCGGAGCCTTCAACATGTCATTGATGAAGACGAACATCTCGCCAAGGCCATCCCCACACCCCCACTTCTTGCCTTCAAACAACCGCACAACCTCAAACAGACCATTGTCCGCAGCAAACTACCCAGCCTTCAGGAGAACAGTGACCACGACACCACACAACCCTGCCACAGCAACCTCTGCAAGACATGCCGGATCATCGACACAGATGCCATCATCTCACGTGAGGACACCATCCACCAGGTACACGGTACATACTCTTGCAACTCGGCCAACGTTGTCTACCTGATACGCTGCAGGAAAGGATGTCCCGAGGCATGGTACATTGGGGAAACTATGCAGACGCTGCGACAACGGATGAATGAACACCGCTCGACAATCACCAGGCAAGACTGTTCTCTTCCTGTTGGGGAGCACTTCAGCGGTCACGGGCATTCGGCCTCTGATATTCGGGTAAGTGTTCTCCAAGGCGGCCTTCACGACACACGACGGCACAGAGTCGCTGAGCAGAAACTGATAGCCAAGTTCCGCACACACGAGGACGGCCTCAACCGGGATATTGGGTTCGTGTCACACTATTTGTAACCCCCACAGCTTGCCTGGACCTGCAGATTTTCACTGGCTGTCTTGTCTGGAGACAATACACATCTTTTTAGCCTGTCTTGATGCTCTCTCCACTCACGTTGTTTGTATCTTAAAGACTTGATTAGCTGTAAGTAATCGCATTCCAACCATTATTCATGTAAATTGAGTCTGTGTCTTTATATGCCCTGTTTGCGAACAGAATTCCCACTCACCTGAGGAAGGGGCTTGGAGCTCTGAAAGCTTGTGTGGCTTTTGCTACCAAATAAACCTGTTGGACTTTAACCTGGTGTTGTTAAACTTCTTACATGTATTAACATAGTGAAAAGTATTGATTCTTGCGCACTATACAGACAAAACACACCGTTCATTGAGAAGGAAACGAGAGAGTGCACAATGTAGTGTTACAGTCATAGCTAGGGTGTAGAGAACGATCAACTTAATGCAAGGTAAGTCTATTCAAAAGTCTGACAGCAGCAGGGAAGAAGCTGTCCTCAAGTCAGTTGGTACGTGACCTCAGACTTTTGTATCTTTTTCCCCCAAGAAAGAAGGTGGAAGAGAGAATGTCCGGGGTACGTGAGGTCCTTAATTATGCTGGCTGCTTTGCCGAGGCAGCGGGAAGTGTAGACAGAGTCAATAGATGGGAGACTGGTTTACGTGATGGATTGGGCTACATTCACAACCTTTTGCAGTTCTTTGCGGTCTTGGGCAGAGCAGGAGCCATACCAAGCTGTGATACAACCAGAAAGAATGCTTTCTATGATGCATCTGTAAAAGCTGGAGAGAGTCGTAACTGACATGCCTAATTTCCTTAGTCTTCTGAGAAAGTAGAGGCATTGGTGGGCTTTCTTAACTATAGTGTCAGCATGGCGGGGACCAGGACAGGTTGTTGGTGATCTGGACACCTAAAAACCTGAAGCTCTTGACCCTTTCTACTTCGTCCCCATTGATGTAAATAGGGGCATGTTCTCCTTTACGCTTCCTGGAGTCGATGACAATCTCCTCTGTTTTGACATTGAGGGAGAGATTATTGTTGCCGCACCAGTTCACCAGATTCTCTATCTCATTCCTGTACTCTGTCTCGTCATTGTTTGAGATCCGACCCCCTATGTCGTCAGCAAACTTGAAAATCGAATTGGAGGGGAATTTGGCCACACAGTCATAGGTGTATAAGAGTATAGTAGGGGGTTGAGAACACAGCCTTGTGTTGAGGATGATCGTGGAGTAGGTGTTGTTGCCTATCCTTACTGATTGTGGTCTGTGAGTTAGGAAGTTCAGGATCCAGTCGCAGTTGGAGGTGCCGAGGCCCAAGCCATGGAGTTTGGAGTTGAGTTTCGCGGCAATAATTGTGTTGAATGCTGAGCTGTCATCAATAAATAGGAGTCTGACATAGGTGTCCTTGTTATCTTGGTGTTCCAGGGTTGAATGCAGGGCCAGGGAAATGGCGTCGGCTGTGGACCTGTTGCGGTAGTAGGCAAATTGTAGTGGATCCAGGTAGTCCGGGAGGCTGGAATTGATTCATGCCATGACTAACCTTTCGAAGCATTTCATAATGATGGATGTCAGAGCCACCGACCGACAGTCATTAAGGCGCGCTGCTTGGTTTTTCTTAGGTACCGGGATGGTGGTTGTCTTCTTGAAGCAGATAGGGACCTCAGATTGTTGTAAACAGAGGTTGACGATGTCGGTGAATACTCCCGCCAGCTGATCCACACAAGATCTGAGTGCACGTCTGGGTACCCCATCCGGGCCAGCTGCTTTCCGTGGTTTGACTTAAGCTGGTCTGACATCTGCAATGGTGACCCCAGATACAGGTTCATCCAGGGCTTCCAGGGTGGAGGGCATGCTCTCGCTGACCTCTTGCTCAAAATGGGCATAGAATGCATTGAGCTCATCAGGGAGGGGTGCGTTGGCGCCAGCGATTTTACATGCTTTCATCTTGTAGCCTCATGTCTTGCAGACCTTGCCATAGTTGGCAGGGGTTAGTGTGGCTAGTCTGGGACTCTAGCTTGGTCCGGTATTGTCTTTTGGCATCTTTGATGGACCTCTTTAGATCATATCTGGCTTTCTTGTATAGGTCAGTGTCGCCTGACTTGAACGCCTCAGACCTGGACTTCAGCAAGCAGTGGATATCACTGTTCATCCATGGTTTCCAATTGGGGAACACACGCATTTGCTTCTTTGGCACACAGTCTTCTACACACTTACTAATGAAGTCAGTTACTGTAGTGGCGTATTCATTCAGGCTGCTCGCAGAGTTTTTAAATACTGACCAGTCCACTGACTCCAAGCAGCCCTGTAGGAGATCTGATTCCTCAGATCAGCATTGCATGACTTTCTTTGATGGATTCTCCCGCTATGCAATTAAATGTGTGGTTGAAAGAGTGATGTAGGAAACTGGGCCCCTGACACCAGTACTGGTTAAAGAGGTATCTGTTCTGTTGGGACAGACTCCATTTCAACGAGGTAGGGACCAGTGTCCTGGTGAATTGAACGACTAGGGCAGTAGATAGAACTTTAAACTAATAAAGCTGCAGGTGGGAGGATTCAGGAAAAGGAAAATTCAAAACCAATAAAGGAAATGTTGAGACTCTGGGGCAAAGCAACATATTGGATGAAAATAAGCAGAGTGGGTCAGGAAGGAACAGTGAAGATAATGGGGCATTTGTGAAGAAGGTAGCATCAGAGAAAATTGGAAAAAAAGACCAAAGATCAAGGGAGCAATTCTCCCCAAAAAATTCTGAGTGTCGAATTCATGTAAAAACTGGAATAAATCCTGCTGTTTTTTTCAACGGAAATTTCAAAATGAATCTCCCACACTCTGTGCACTGGCGTGATTCATGCAAAATATCAGGGGGTGGGTTCTATTCAAGCTGGAGAGGCTGGCAGCATAGTGCTGAATGGATCACTGCGCATGCCATACACTGACCTGTCAGAACTAAGATCTGTCACCCTCCCCCAGAAGTCCCGATCTCCCCACCTGCAGCCCGACCCTTCCCCCTCCCAGCAGGCTGACACCAACCCCCACCCCGATGCCCAGTTCTGATCGCTGGCCTCCATCCCTCTATCACTGATCCTAGTGCAGAGTGGTTACAGCACCTCCCCACCAATCTCCCCCCGCCTCCCCTGAAGGCCCAGCTCCCATTAGGCCCTGCCCCCTCTGGCCCTGGCCTCTAGGCACTGCCTGTGCCTGGTGGGCAGTGCCAATGTGCCCCTTGGGCAGTGCAGGAGGGCCAGGCTCACAAAGCCCAGGGGGCACCCCTCCTTAACTCCGATCCTCTGGGGGACTTTGATGGCCTTCCTGCACTCCAGCAGGTCACGCCGTCAGCTCCCCCTAGCGGGAGCTATTGTAAACCCTGCTGGAGTGAAACACTCATGGCAGGGGGAAGAAGCTAATCCGATGTAAATTACATTGAAATGAATATTTAAATAATTTATGCAGCCCCTTGCCAATTTCTGGTGCTGAGCTGACGGCGCCAGAAATCTGGCGCCTGGAGAATCGCAGAGGCTGTGGTGCGCAGCGAGGAGCCCGCAAAATGGCCTCTGATTGAATCTCCCGGCAAGTGCAGTGGGCTGGGAGAATAAATAATAAACTAATAACAGATAGTGTTACAATCTCCGTGCAGACCGATTGAGAAATCTGAACATCTAGTGAACAATGGAAATGTGAAGATTTCATGTTTTAGAACTTTTATTGTATCAAATAACTAACAACAATATTGAGTAAGGACTTTTATTCTTTTGTAGCAACTTAGACTTTCAACCACAGAAATAAACGGTTTTATACTTATCACGGATTGCACTCTCCACAGAATTGTTGCACTTCTTATCACAAATGATTCACAAGTGTTCCAAGGTTCCAATGAGCTGCTTCCCTTTCACTTCCCCAGCTAGGCAGCCTCCAATCCCAGACTCTCTCTCACTGCGAGGGTTACACAATAGACCTCATCCTTTAGCTTCAAGATAGACAAGTATTCTAGCCTCCTTTCCCTCCTCATGAACTCAGTCTTCAACCCGAGGACAGGGTCTACCCACATTCTTTGTGGTCAATGAGAGAGTCAGCATTTTTCTGCTTAAGTAGTAGGCCTGGCTAGTTCTGTCTCTTGCTTACTATTTTCAAAACCCTGTACCTCCTTCTCAATAAAATAATAAGCCTTCATCAAATCTCTAAAAAAATGAAACTCTCAGGCTCACTCTAAGGCAGACCTCAGAACAGGTCACATGATTCCTTTCACCTACCCTACATTTAAACCTACCATCCCAAAAAACACTATCTTATAAACCAAAGAGACCTCGTCCTAAAACAAAACAATCTGACAGCTGTCACATTAGAAATTAGTATGTTTGATTTATTACCATTATGGAAACATGGTTGCAAAGTGACCAAGGTTACAAACTAAAAACCTAACTTTTGGAAGAAATAGTCAAAATAGAAAAAGTTGTGGTAGCCTTGATAAAAAGGATGGATTAAAGTTAGTAGTTCCATAATTCAAGAGGTAGAATCAGTTTGGGTGGAGATAAGAAACAGAAGTCAGAAAATATTGGTCAGAGTTATAATAGGTCGCCTAACAGGAGCTGTTGTGTCGGGCAGAGTATAAATCAGAAAAATAGAGGCACATGTTAGATATGAGACTTTAATCTTTATGTGGATGGGCAAACCAAATTTGCAGTAATAGTGTGGATGAATTGTTCATGGAATATAGTCTTCTAGATCAGTATGTCAAGGGACTAACTAGGAACAGGCTATTTTGGGTATACTATTACACAATAAGAGTTCATTAATAATCTTGTAGTAAAGAGACCTCCAAGGAACAGTAGACATAATAGATTAAGTTTTAAATTGAGTTTGGAAGTGATTTAGTCAAGTCCAAAACTGGCATCTTAAATCTAAACAAAATAAACTATATATGTTTGAAGGCCGAGTTGGGTATGGCAAAAGCTTTTAAACCTCAAGTGATTCATCTCTTGTAAAAACAAACAAGCTTTGATTCAGACCCCACAAAGACAGCTAATTATTTAATAGATTTAACTAGATTTAAATAATGATTTAAACTGTCAATCAAACTGAACTGAAGAACTCCCTGCTGAGTTAATTAGTGTTTGAAACTCAGTCAAGCATTCACAATGACATAAATGCTAGTTCTTGAGCAAATATCCACAATAAGCTCTATTAAAACTGCATGACCAGATGCTATGCTTTTTTGCAAACCAATGCCCGTCAACCAAAGCAGTCAAAGAGATCTTTTATAAACTCACTGACAAGCCTGTGGTTTTTTTTTACATTTAAAGAGCAGAGTGCTTTAATAAAGCTCCAGATAGTGAAAGGTAAACAGACTTTATCTACTCTCCTATTGTCTAGTCCATCAATTCACGACTCCCATAGTTCAAGTTAAGGCCCGTGCAATATCCTAAACAGATTCTGGATTAATTCAGCATGGAGCTCAAACTTCCCTGCTGAGCTTGGGTTTCCCTCCTGTGTGATTCCTACGGGCAAAAACTGGATGTCAGAAATGGGGTCACACCCACCATTTTTATAGATCTGTGGAGTCTTTCCAACTCCACAAAAACCTGGCCCACAATTTCAGAATAAAGGGTCAATAAGGTCACAGATTGTGAATCTTTGGAATTATCTTCTCTGCGAACTATAGATGCTCAGTCAGTCAGTATATTCAAGGCCAAAATCAATCGACTGAGAGGATTAAGGAAATGGGGATAACAGAAACTTGCATTTATATACACCTTTAACTTAATAAAATACCTCAAGGCACTTTACAAGCACTATCAAACAAAGGCCGATATGACAGGGAGGTGGGAGATGAAATAGATCAGCTGTAATCTTATTGAATGGACAATTGGCCTACTCCTGTTTGCATTTCATTTGCTATATTCTAATACTGTGGGACATTACATAGCAGCAATCAATTGAATAGTTACCAACTTTGTGGCACAATCTTACACGCAACACTCCATTACCAAGCGGTGAATTATCTGAACACATTAAATTTAAGTGTGTCCAAATATACAAGGAAAATCAGAGATCTCCATTGTTTATAATGACTTCTATATGCTCAAATCTAGCAAACAGTTTTGCACTCCACTACATATTGTTTTCCAAATCTTCTAAAATTATCTTGTATTACTTAATGAACAAATCTATCATTCACCTTTTATAGTAATCACCTTCTTCAACCACTGGGGATCATAGAAACATAGAAAATGGGAGCAGCAGTAGGCCATTTGGCCCTTCAAGCTTATTCCATCATTCAACATGATTACGGCCAATCCACTAAGCCAACACCATATTCAGCACTCTCCCCATATCTCTTTGACACCTTTAGAGTCTAGAAATCTATCCATTCCCTTCTTAAATACACTCTGTGTTCAGCCTCCACAGCTTTCTGCACTGGAGAATTCCATAGGTTCACCACCCTCTGGGTGAAGAAATTCCTCCTCATCTCAGTCCTAAATGGCCTACCCATATCCGGAGACTGTGAACCCTTGTTCTAGACCCCTCAGCCAGAGGAAACAGCCTCCCTGCATCTACTCTGCCCAGCACTTAGAATTTTATACGTTTCAATCAGATCACCTCTCATTCTTCTAAACTCAGTGAATACAGTCCCAGTCGACCCAATCTCTCCACAATCCTGCCATCCCAGGAACATTCTGATGTACCTTTGCTGCACTTCCTCTGTAGCAAGTATACCATTTCTTAGATAAGGAGACCAAAATTGCACACAATACAGCCGTAGAAAGTCATCATTGCCCCTGTACTCAAGTCCTCTTGCAATGAAGGCTAACATAACATTTACTTTCCTAATTGCTTGCTGCACTTGCACATTTGCTTTCAATGACTAGTGTACTAGGACACCTTTGTACACCAACAATTCCAATCTATCACCATTTTAATAATACTCTGCTGTTCTGTTTCTCCATCCAAAGTTTAATAACAAATGGTAACAACATTATGATTTAAGATAGCATTACTGCTGGACGGGAAGATTCCAGAATGGAATGATCATAACCTTAACCTTTTTTAGAAAATGTGGAGGAACAGAGTCACAGAACGATTAATCAGTTTTTAACAACAGGAAAAATAATTTTCTATAAGATATGATATAGGATGAGAATTTAGCCATTCGGCCCATCGAGTATGCTCCATCACTCGATCATGGCTGATATGCTCCTCATCCCCATTTTCCTGCCTTCTCCCCATAACCCTTCAACCCATTACCAATTAAAAATCTGTCTAACTGCTCCTTAAATTTAGTCTGTCCCAGCATCCATCGCACTTTGAGGTAGTGAATTCCACAGCTTCACAACCCTTTGGGAGAAGTAGTTTCTCCTCAACTCTCATTTAAATTTGCTTATCCTAAGACCATGATCTTTCGTCCTGCAATGCCCCACTAGCAGAAGCATCTGCTCCACATCTACTTTATCCATACCTTTTATTAGCTTATATACCTCAATTTGATCTCCCCTCTTCTAAATTCCAGAGAGTATAGGCCTAAACTGTTCAATCTCTCTTACGACATTTTTTAAACATGAAAAGTTTGATTATAATATAGTACTCTTTTCCTCTCCTCTTAGATTCACATGGGCATACAGTTTTCACAGATAAGACTCCACTCAGAAACCAAACGGCAAATGCCACTCAATCGATCTTTCATGGATTTCTTCTCGCAAACCTCATGGATGTTTCCAAACTCCACTCCCAAAAAGTCACATTGTGAAACAATGCTTTCCATTAGCTGTGTTCATTAAGAATCCGTTCGAGGTTTTTCAACAATCCTGTAAATAAAGCTTCCTCGCCACTATTTTAATAAGGAATCCAGCACCAGGTTTTCCTTCCAGGTTATTTTTGCCTTGGATTGCAACATGCATCCAAATTTACACAAACTCCAGGTATTCAGTCTCCAATAGAATATCATAGCTTCAAAAACTTGAAATATGGGCCGCGATTCTCCCAAAAGTGCTGAATTGGTGGGAGAACTGTTCTAAATCCCGACTGTTCTGTCAGTTTAGCTTCTCACCTGAATCTCCGCATTCTGTGCACTGCAGAGGTCCCAGTCGGGAATCTCATTAAAAACCCGGGGGGATGGGGCCTATTCACGCCGGAGTTTGACAGTTCTGGAAATCTGCGCATGCACAGTGGTCCTGATCTGTCAGACTCCCCATTTGCTGGCCAGCCCGACCACTGGCCAGCCCGGGACCTGCAGTGCTGCCCCTCCAGCACCCCCCACCATGGCCCAATCGCGGCCCCCACAACAATTCCCAGGCCAGCCCTGATGCCCCCCCCTTATCCTGGAGCACCCCGATGTACAGCCCACCCGCCCACCCCACTCCCCCGCCCCACCCCACTCCCCCGCCCCACCCCACCAGCAGTGGCAATCCCCCCACCCCGGCAGACCCCCGGTCTGACTGGCGACTGTTCGCCAGCTCTGGAAGGTGCGCATGCGTTCCTGGTGCATGCGCAAATCCCTGTTTAAGGCTGGAGACGCACGTCTCCCACCGCGACCCGACAGAAAAATTGCGGGTTGCAAAGGGAGAATCGCAGCCATGATTTCTTCAGATTTGTGGCTTGTTTGTAGCCAACCTCATCAGTTCTTCTCTTCCCAGGTCTGACTTTAACTTCTATGAACTTTAACTTCTCCTGTTCCAAAGGCAGTTCCCCTTTCTTCCTTTTCACTTCAATATTTCTGGAGCTTCTTTTTCAATATCTGGTTTTGAGAACTAACAGAGCTTCAGTTCCTCTTGAAGTTGCTTTCATTCACATTACTCCATTGTATGGCTTTCCTGCTTCTTGTAATGCTGAGAGTTGTACATTCTCTCGCTTCCTAGCTCACCCTCTATGAATTCAGCTAAAACTCCACTCAAAACGTCTTCCTACCCTAACGGTGTCCCTGGTTAGACCATTAAGACATAGGAGCAGAATTAGGCCACTCAGCCCATCAAGTCTGCTCTGCCATTCAATCATGGCTGATACTTTTCTCATCCCCATTCTCCCGCCTTTTCCCCATAACCCTTGTCCCCCTTATTAATCAAGAAGCTATCGATCTCTGTCTAAAGACACTCAATGACCTGGTCTCCACAGCCTTCTGCGGCAAAGAGTTCCACAGATTCACCACTCTCTGGCTGAAGAAATTCCTCCTCATCTGTTTTAAAGGATCGCCCCTTTAGCGATCCTGTTGTGCCCTCTGGTTCTAGTTTTTCCTACTAGTGGAAACATCCTTTCCACATCCACTCTATCCAGGCCTCGCAGTATCCTGCAAGTTTCAATAAGATCCCCCCTTATCCTTCAAAACTCCAACGAGTACAGACTCAGAGTCCTCAACCGTTCCTCATATGACAAGCCCTTCATTCCTGGGATCATTCTTGTGAACCTCCTCTGGACCCTTTCCAAGGCCAGCACATTAGCAACAACTCATTATTTCTCCAATTCATGTTTACTTTTTATGTCGTAAACCTTTCTAAGCACATTAGAAGCAGTTTGAACTGGCCAAAACCCCCATACATATAAACATCTTTGTCTACCATGAATCTAATGAGTTTTACTCTTCTTACATAGAACAACTAAATTAAACCAACTTAACTCTATACCTTATTTTTAATATTTAACAATACAAATATAGCTCAACTAAAACTCTCTCTGCTTTCTGAACAACAAACACAATGGAAAACAATTTGGACATATCTTCTGTGTGCAATTGTATAAAAATTGTATTTTATCTAAGAATTATCTATCTTGTGGCATTCGCTATTAGTGAAGTCATGGATTCCTCATGCTCTTTTTAAACAGCTTCAAAACTTGTTGTGCCACTTTCAGAGAGGGTGTAAGTACATACACCACTAATACCCAAAGAACAAAGAACAGTACAGCACAAGAACAGGCCCTTTGGCCACCAAGTCTGTGCTGACACAGATGCCTCTCTAATTTAATGTTTTCTTGCTTCCATGTGGTCCATAACGCTCTATTTCCTGCCTACTCATGTATCTATCCAGATGCCTTTTGAACGTTGTTAAAAAATCTGCTTCCACTACCTTCTCCAGCAGCATGTTCCAGGCATTCACCACGCTGTGTGTGAAAACGTGTCCCTTACATCTCTTTTAAACTTTTCCCCTCTCACTTTCAACCTATGCCCCGGAGTAATTGACCCTTCGAGCCTGGGAAAAAGACTCTGACTATCCATTCTATCCAAGCCTGTCATAATCTTCCAAACCTCTACCAGGTCCCCCACTCATCCTCCACGCTCCAATGAAAACAACCAACCTTTCTTCATAGTCCATATTGTCCAAACCAGGCAACATCCTGGTAAATCTCTTCTGCACCCTTTCCAATGCATCAACATCCTGCCGGTAGTGTGGCGACCAGAATTGTACACAATACTCCAAATGCGGCATAACCAAAGTCTTATACAGCTGCAACATGATTTTCCAATTCTTATACTCAACGATCCATCCAATGAAGGCCACCATGCCATATGTCTTCTTGATCATCTTGTCCACCCGAGTTGCCACCTTCAGGTAATAGTGGATCTGCATGCCTAGATCCCTCTGGATGCTAATATTTCTAAGGGCTCTATCATTTACTGTATACTTTCCTTCTGCAGTAGCCCTTCCAAATTGCATCACCTCACATTTTTCCAGGTTAAATTCCATCCGCCATCTTTCAGCCTAGGTCTCCAGCTGATTTATATCCTGCTATATCCTCTGATAATCCTCCTCAATATCCACTACTCCCCCAATTTGTGTATTAACTGCCAATTTCAAACTGCAAAATCAGATCACCTATATTTTCCTCCAAATCATTTATATATTACAAACAACAGAGGCCCCAGCACTGATCCTTATGGAACACCGCTTGTCATAGACCTCCAGTTAGAAAAGTACCCTTCCACTGCTACTCTCTGCTTTCTAAGCAGAAGGCAGTTTTGTATCCATTTTACCAGCTCACCTCAGATCCCATATGATTTGATTTGATTTATTATTGTCACATGTATTAACATACAGCGAAAAGTATTGTTTCTTGCGCACTATACAGACAAAGCATACCATTCATAGAGAAGGAAACAAGAGAGTGCAGAATGTAGTGTTGCAATCATAGCTATGGTGTCGAGAAAGATCAACTTAATGCAAGGTAAGTCCATTCAAAAGTCTGACAGCAGCAGGGTAGAAGCTGTTCTTGAGTCAGTTGGTACGTGACCTCAGGCTTTTGTATCTTTTTCCCGAAGGAAGAAAGCGGAAGAGAGAATGTCCGGGGTGCGTGGGGTCCTTAATTATGCTGGCTGCTTTGCCGAGGCAGCAGGAAGTGTAGACAGAGTCATGGATGGGAGGCTGGTTTGCGTGATGGATTGGGCTTCATTCATGACCTTTCGCAGTTCCTTGCGGTCTTGGGCAGAGCAGGAGCCATACCAAGCTGTGATACAACCAGGAAGAAGCTTTCTATGGTGCATCTGTAAAGGTTAGTGAGAGTTGTAGCTGACATGCCAAATTTCCTTAATCTTCTGAGAAAGTAGAGGTGTTGGTGGGCTTTCTTAACTATAGCGTCGGCATGAGGGGACCAGGACAGGTTGTTGGTGATCTGGACACTTAAAAACTTGAAGCTCTCGACCCTTTCTACTTCGTCCCCGTTGATGTAAATGGGGGCATGTTCTCCTTTACGCTTCCTGAAGTCGATGACAATCTCCTTCGTTTTGTTGACATTGAGGGAGAGATTATTGTTGCCACACCAGTTCACCAGATTCTCTATCTCATTCCTGTACTCTGTCTCGTCATTGTTTGAGATCCGACCCACTACGGTGGTGTTGTCAGCAAACTTGAAAATCGAATGGGAGGGAAATTTGGCCATACAGTCATAGGTGTATAAGGAGTATAGTAGGGGGCTGAGAACACAGCCTTCTGAGAATCTGAGAACATCTGAGAACACGTAATCTGAGAACACACACTTCACCTTCTGTATGAGCCTGCCATGAGGAACCTTATCAAAGGCTTTACCAAAGTCCATGTATACAACACCCTGCCCTGGTCAATTTTTCTTGTCACTTCCTCAAAGAACTCAATCAAGTTTGTAAGACACGACCTCCCCTTCACAAAACCATGCTGCCTATCGCTAATAAGTCTATTGCCTTCCAAATACGAGTACATCCTGTCCTAAGAATCTTCTCCAATAATTTCCCCACCATTGATGTAAGGCTCACAAACCTGTAATTTCCTGGATTGTCTCTTCTGCCCTTCTTAAACAGAGGAACAATGTTAGCTACTCTCCAATCCTCTGGTACCTCGCCCATGGCTAAAGAGGATACAAAGACTTTGGCCAAGGCTTCAGCAATTTCTTCCCTCGCCTCTCTCAGTATTCTGGGATAGACCTTATCTAGCCCTGGGGACTTGTCTACCTTAATGTTTTTCAAAACCTCTCCAATACCTCCTCCTTTGTTATCTCAACATGTCCTAGAATGCCAACATCCTCCTTTCTACACTCACCATCCACCACATCTCTCTCCTTTGTGAATACTAATGCAAAGTACTCGATAAGGACCTCACGGACCTCATCTGGCTCCACACACAAATTGTCTCCACTGTCCTTGAGTGGACCTACCTTTTCCTTAGCTACCCTCTTTCTCCTTATATATGCATAAAAAGCCTTGGAATTCTCCTTAATCTTGCCTGCCAAGGACATTTCATGGCTCCTTTTTGCCCTCCTAAGTCCCTGTTAAATTCTTCCCTGCTATCTCTGAATTCCTCAAGAGCCTTATCCGTTTTCAATTTCCTGAAATTTATGTATGCCTCCTTCTTCGTTTTCACTAAGCTCACGATCTCTCTTGTCACCGAGGGTTCCTGAATCTTGCCCTCTTTATCCTTCATTTTTACAGGGTCATACTTGTCCTGAAATGTTAACAACTGACTTTTAAAAGCCTCCCACATATCAGATGTGGATTTACCCTCAAACAGCCACCCCCAGTCTACATTCACTAGCTTCTGCCTAATATTGTTGCAGTTAGCCTTCTCCCAGTTTAGTACTTTCACTCTGGGACTACTTCTACCCTTTTCTACAAGTGTCTTGAAACTTGTAGAATCATGATCATTGTCCCCAAAATGGTCCCCCACTGAGATATCAATCACCTGTCCGGACTAGTTTCCCAGAATCAGGTCTAAGAAAGCCCCTTCCCGAGTTGGACTATCTACATATTGCCTGAAGAAGCACTCTTGGACACACTGAACAAACCCTGCCTCGTCCAAGCCCATTACTAAAGGAATCACAGTCTATGTTTGGATCAGGAATTGGCTAGCGGATAGGAAACAGAGGGTGGTGGTTGATAGTAAATATTCATCATGGAGTGCGGTTACAAGTGGTGTACCTCAGGGATCTGTTTTGGGGCCACTGCTGTTTGTAATATTTATTAATGATCTGGATGAGGGTATAGTTGGGTGGATTAGCAAATTTGCTGATGACACCAAAGTCGGTGGTGTGGTAGACAGTGAGGAAGGGTGTCGTAGTTTGCAGGAAGACTTAGACAGGTTGCAAAGTTGGGCCGAGAGGTGGCGGATGGAGTTTAATGCGGAGAAGTGTGAGGTAATTCACTTTGGTAGGAATAACAGATGTGTTGAGTATAGGGCTAACGGGAGGACTTTGAATAGTGTGGAGGAGCAGAGGGATCTAGGTGTATGTGTGCATAGATCCCTGAAAGTTGGGAATCAAGTAGATAAGGTTGTTAAGAAGGCATATGGTGTCTTGGCGTTTATTGGTAGGGGGATTGAATTTAGGAGTCGTAGCGTTATGTTGCAACTGTACACAACTCTGGTGCGGCCGCACTTGGAGTACTGTGTGCAGTTCTGGTCCCCACATTACAGGAGGGATGTGGAGGCTTTGGAGAGGGTGCAGAGGAGGTTTACCAGGATGTTGCCTGGTATGGAGGGGAGATCCTATGAGGAGAGGCTGAGGGATTTGGGATTGTTTTCGCTGGAAAGGCGGCGGCTAAGAGGGGATCTTATTGAAACATATAGGATGATTAGAGGTTTAGATAGGGTGGATAGTGATAGCCTTTTTCCTCTGATGGAGAAATCCAGCACGAGGGGGCATGGCTTTAAATTGAGGGGGGGTAGTTATAGAACCGATGTCAGGGGTAGGTTCTTTACCCAGAGGGTGGTGAGGGATTGGAATGCCCTGCCAGCATCAGTTGTAAATGCGCCTAGTTTGGGGGCGTTTAAGAGATCCGTAGATAGGTTCATGGACGAAAAGAAATTGGTTTAGGTTGGAGGGTCACAGTTTTTTTTTTTAACTGGTCGGTGCAACATCGTGGGCCGAAGGGCCTGTTCTGCGCTGTAATGTTCTATGTTCTATGTTCTATGTTGGGGAAGTTAAAATCACCCATCACAACAACCCTGTTGTTTTTACATCTTCCCGTAACCTGCTGACATATCAGTTCCTCCACTTCACGCTGGCCGTTGGGAGGTCTGTAATACAACCCCAACAATGTGATTCCTGTTCCTGAGTACTACCCATATGGTCTCACTGCATGAACCCACCAAGGTATCCTCCCTCTGTAGAGTCGATTCTCCTTAATCAGTAAAGCAACATCCCCACCTCTTTTATCACCTATCTCACCTGAACCATCTAAATCATGGAATGCTAAGATGCCAGTTCTGCCCATCTTTCATCCATTCCCAGAGGTTTGCTCCCATATAACAGGATTACAGAATTGTCACAACACAGAAGGTATTCATGCAGCCTGTTGTGACTGTACCAGCTCACCATAGGAGCAATTTATCTCGTGCCATTTGTTAGGGAAAGGAGAGGAATTGAACTTCTTTATCCTCTCTCCGTCTGTCCGTGAGCAGAGGTGTTTTAAAATTATTTTAAAGTAGGTTGTGGCGTGTTTCCCTAATCCCTTAGTTTTTTGATCCAATGAGACAGATAGTGGTTAAAAAGGCAAATGGCTACTTGCCTTCATCGAATAGGGGCATAGAATATAAGAGCAGGGAGGTTATGATGAAATCATAGATACCCTACAGTGCAGAAGGAGACCATTCGACCCAAGTCTTCACTGAGTCTCCAAACAGCATCTTACCCAAGGCCAATTCTCCACTCTATCCCTGTAATCCTGCACATTTACCATAGCTAATCCATCTAACCTACACAGCTTTGTACACTAAGGGGAAATTTAGTATGGCCAATCCACCTAAACTGCACATCTTTGGACTGTGGAAAAAGAATAGATAGGTGCCTGTGGCTGGTATGGACACGATGGTTCAAAGGGTCTCTTTCTGTGCTGTAAAAGTCTATGACTCTGTGACACGCTCCCGTCTTCTCCCTGTAGCCCTGCAACTTCTTCCTTTTCAGATAACAATCCAAATGCATCTTTAAAATTGTACCATTTTGTTAACATTGTTTCCTCATTCCTGCAACTAAAATGTATCACCTCACATATCAATTCGTTGAATTTCATCTGCACTTTGGATGCCCTCTCTGCCAGTTAATGTCCACCTAAAGTCTGTTACTAACCTTCTCATTATTCACAAATGTCAAGTTTCATATCTGCAAACTTTGAAATAATGCCCCTTCAAGTCACTAATATATATCGAAAGAAACAATGGCCCTAATACCAATCCCTCCTGAACATCAAAGTACACTTTCCTCCAGTTTGAAACCAAAGATTTGCAATTATTCAATGCTCCTGTCCTTTTGCCAGTTTTGTATCTATGCTGCCAGTGTTCTTTTGATCCCATTTTACATTACTATATTCTCTTATTTGAATATTAAGCACGACTATCTCATAAAACCCAATAAAAATTCAAGCACCTTGACGAGAAACTCAACATCTTTGCTCGTTTCCTTCAGTTGCAATATGTCGCTGACATCAGTTTGAGTGGCACGATCTGTTTTAAAGAAACCAACCTTCAACTGGTCTGAGGGGCCAGAGCTGAAAAGAAAAAAAATTAAAAAAACATATAATTGAAACAGCATAAAAATGTTGCAACATCTTTTAACACAGGCATCACTCAATAAGAGCACAGATGATTCCGTTGAACCAAATAAATTAATGGGCAGTTTCTTGGCATTACACCACTTATGGGATATAGAGTACTTTAGTAATAAAAGCAACCAACACGCATTGGTCAAATGAGAGAGAAAATTGTAGCTAAGGGAAGAGTGGGTTAGGAAATTAAAAGTGAAAAGGACAAATGTAAAGAGATACATTTGAAGTAGCCCTGAAGGCTTGGTCAGTTTAATCCAAAGAATACAATGAACCAAGTTTAATTCCCAGTTAGCTGACATAAAATAGCGCATTAATAGGGCGAGGAGTCGGTTAGGATTAGGTCGGTTAGGATGTCTGAGGGGGGAGGATGCATTCCCAGGCGCTGGTCGCAAGTTTGGAAAGGACATGAAAACTTAAGCGGAGAATGCATTGGCCTGGCTCCCTGATCTTTTCCTGTCCTTAACTGCCTTTTCCCAAGCTGCGTCGAATGCTCGCAACTTTTCCTCACGACTAGAAGAGTAACTACCCGCCCATCCGCAGCAGGAAGCCAATTACGGTTAATTACAGAGGCATTTTTAGAAAGTTACGGAATTTTGTCAGCGCTGGACTGATTGTCTGCAACTCAGAGGTCAGAGTGCCTTAAGATGTATATGCGCTGGTCTCTTCAAAGATCAGCGCATATAAAGACTGGTCTCCCGGCATATCCACGTCATGGCTCTTCAAAGAACACCATTGGCAAACTTCAATTCATCCGTAGGCAGATGCTTTTGACATTATTTGCTTTTCATCCACAGAAAAATCCATCGGATATAACAGGCGTGCTGGTCCCATCAGCCCGAAGCTGCCCTTCTCCATTCACAGTGGGTCTCCTGGCCCACCCTTTACTTTAGGTGCCTAGAGGGCCCTTTGGCCATCCACCCTCCCTACTTGGGCGAACTCCCAGCTCAAAGCAGCTTATTAACTGCAGGAAGGTCGCACCCAATGTCCCACTATGTACATGCCCAGGTTCATAAAATCAACCGGCTCCAACAGGAAAATCCAATTCTAGGTCGCAATTGATGAACCTTTCTGTTCGAGAGGCACCTGTTGGCAGGGGGACTGTAAAACAGGACATGTGTGGGCTAATTCACATTGCAATTAGATAAGCAGAACACAGATGTGAGGGCTTATAAATGACCAAGGGCCACTTATAGAATACCTATAGTGCAGAAGGAGGCCATTCAGCCCATCACGACAGCACTGACAACCCACCTAGGTCCAATCTCTAACCGCACGTAATTCATTTACACTTAAATTGTAAAATGCTGGAGGGATGCCAATTAAACATCATCCCAGCAAGGAGTCAAGCAGTCCTGCAGGGGAGGGGGAATTCCAGACAATTGGTGAAAAGAAATGGGGGAGGGGAGTCGATTCTTCAAATATTTATGCTCTGGTAGGAACAGGAATGTATTGTTTTCTCTGGTGTTGCTGTCAGCAGGTTGTAATTCTGACAGCAGTTCACATATATGCTGCATTGAGCGAAGAGTAAAAGTTTATTACTGTCACAAGTAGACTTACATTAACACTGCAATGAAGTTACTGTGAAAACCCCTAGTCGCCACACTCCAGCACCTGTTCGGGTACATTGAGGGAGCATTTAGCATGGCCAGCACAGTGGAGGTATTGATAGTGTGGATTCTCAGAGGCTTTTACCCAGGGCTGAAATGGTTGTCACGAGAGGCCACAGGTTTAGGGTGCTGGGGAGTAGGTATAGAGGAGATGTTAGGGGTAAGTTTTTCACTGAGGGTGGTGGGTGCGTGGAATCGGCTGCCAGTAGTGGTGGTGGAAGCAGATTCGATTGAGTCTTTTAAGAGACTTTTGGATAGGTTCATGGAAGTTAGTAAGATAGAGGGTTATAGATGAGCCTAGAAGGTAAGGAAGAAGGGCCTGTTTGTGCTGCAGCTTTTCTATGTTTCTATCTTTCAGACTGTTGCAGCAAACCCATGCAGAGACGTGGAGAACGTGCAGACTGCGCACAGACAGTGACCCAAGCCGGGAATCGAACCCGGATCCCTGGCGCTGTGAGGCTGCAGTGCTAACCACTGTGCCATCCCCAGCTCTCCCGCGACCCCCAGCCTCGGACAAACGGAAAAAAACTTTGTCCGCCTTTACCCGGTGTAGCGGTTGACTCCTGACGAGTAAGACAACAGTAGGACTAGGTCCTGATCGTTGCCGTGCACCGACTCCAGGGGCGAAGTGACAGCCGCCATTTTCCGGCCGACCGGCCCATTCGTTGAGGCTCTCACCATGGTAACGGAGCCGACAGGACCCCCCCGAGCCCGGGGCTGTCCTCAGCGGTGCCTGAGCGGAGGGAATCCCTGGCACCAACTACGCAGGCGCAGGGACTGGCCGGCGCCTGTTGCTGAGCGACTGGAGTGTGCAATGTCAATAATTCCAAAGCTTCACCTAGCTGAGCTCAGCGTGCTCACTGACAGCCTGCAAAAACATAGTGCAACTGAAAAACAGCCCTTTAATTTACAAAAAATTGGCCCAGGCCGTTGTATCAAGGTGACTGGAGAAGTTACATTCCTTTACATTCCGTTGAACTAAAGGCCATTTTTGAATAGGAAGCGAGCCCTGATGGTGCAACTATCAAAACTTGCTGAAAGCCATTTTATTGTGGGTACGGCAAATTGTAATGACAACTGAAAGACACAGATAGACCTGCAGGATGGCAGATGAAGTGCATGGATGTCATATGTTTGCAAGAACAAAAACATTAATGCATTCACATGGAGTTCTAGCCTAACTGAAATGGTTTATTCTGGTTTTTATTTATATGCATATTTACACAGGGCTAGAAGAATGTGCTATTACACTTCTTCCCTTAATGCGAAAGTTACATTATATTCGAATTCCATTGAACTTATATTTTCACTTATTTGCAAAGCCAACTTAACCACTGGTTTCCTTTTCTAAGAGGAACCTGCCTTTCTTGACCCAAAGTTTGGAAGGACCTGAACCCATCTTGGCCTGAGTCTTAAGAGAAGCTTCCTCCAGAAAAAAAATTATTTTTACCTTGACCTTCAATTGAATTTTCCACTTCATCAGACAGCCATTAAGAGGTTACAGAATATTTATAATAAGGGATTCTAAGCAAGCAATTAAGCTAAGTAATAATTTTCTGGCAAGCCTTGGCAAAATGACCCTTCTTGCAGATGTAGCACTTGGCCTTCAGAAAGGGGCAGTTCTGTCTCCAATGCTGGCCTGAGCACCAGTAACAGGACTCTGTAGTCCTTTATATAATGTTACTGCTAACTGCCCTTGTTTGGGCTTTTAGCTTACTCAGCTGCAATTCATTTACTTCAGCAGATGGCAGGCAGTTGTTAACTCTAACTTCTGTTGAGTTACGTTCCGCCATGTCAATGGAAAATGCTGCTTGGCAAGCTATGTTGAAAGTTAACTTTGCCAATGTCAACAATTTACTGTGTTGACTTGTTTGTAAATGTACACAAATCTGTTCACGTTTGAAATTCTCCAAAATTACAATGAAAGAACAACTTTTGCAAGGTTGTGATGAACTCTCCAATGTCCTCAGCGAGCAACTGAATATGTGTTCCAAACCGATAGCTTTTGCAATTTCCAATGGCTTGGGATGTAGTGCTGCTCAAACTTACACAAAATGTCTAACAGCAGCATGTCTTTAGGCATAGCAGAACGAGCAAATCCTGGAGCATTTCATATACCTCTGGGCCTGCTACGGTCAAAAAATAGTTCTCTTTTCCTTTTCCCCACTGATTATTAGCTCGATTATCAGAATCTTTTAGGATATCATTAACAACGAAAAACATCTCTAGCCATTCCACCCACACACTGAAATAATGTATGTTTGTACTCTATTAGTCACCTAATAATTATGCAACGATCTTCAAAGGTCAGTCCATACACATGTACAAACAGCCATTTCTCTGAGAATGGGTTTTTAAAGCCTATTTCTCACCAAAAGAAACTCTTCTGCTACTTTGCTGGAAACTTCTCCAACCCACAATTGTTTATCTGGGGAAATCCACAATCCTAACTAGATGGTAATGTCTTTATAGGACAAAAAAGCTGGTGTGTACATGTGGAATTCTAGTTCCCAACTAAACTGGTGTATTCCAGTTTTGGTTTATATATATATACATACATGCACAAATATCAACAAGAGGGTGCTATTTTGCTGTGCAAATGTGAGGAAGTATGAGGTCATCCACTTTGAATCTGAGAAAGACAAAATTAATATGTTTCTAGTATGAGAATTATGATCTGTGATGTAACAAAGGAATTTAAGGGTCCATATGCACATTATTAAAAGCCAGCGCAGGGCCGCAAAGAATGCAAACAGAATCATAGAATATTACAGCACAGTCTATGCCAGCTATTTGAAAGAATTGTCCCATTTAGTTACACATTCCAGTTTTCCTTCATAACAGTGCAAATGGGTCCTTGTTATATAAATGTCAATTGCCTGTTGAAAGATTCTATGGAATCTGATTCCATCACCTGGTCAGATGTGTGTTCCAGGTCTTAACGGCCTTCTGTATGAAGACATTTCTCTTCATTTCCCCTCTTCCTTTTTTAATTGATATAAACCTGTGACCTCTGATTAACAATCCACTTGCTAAGGACAACAATTTCTCCTTAAGTGTCTATCAAATTCTCTAGTAGTTTGGTGTACCTCTACTGGTTCTTCTCTTAATGTGGGCCACTGGCTTGGTATCAGCTGTGGCTCAGTGAGCAGCAAACATGTTTCTGAGGCAGAAAATTGCAGGTAGAAGTCTCATTCCAGAGATTTGAACATGTAACCTATACTGGTACTTCCATTGTAGTATTGAGGGAGTGCTGCACTGTTATAGCTGCCATCTTTCAAGATCAGGTATTAAACTGAGACCTTATCTGCCCTCTCAGGTGGACACATAAGACTCCCTCCTTAACCCAGGCCCCTCCCCAGCAGAGAGAGCTGGAAATAATGCAAATCACCACAGCCTTGGGGCTAGGGGTGCCCAGGGTGGGTGTTGAAAAATGTTTCCCATTGTGCAGAGGGCAACCAGAGCTGCAGACCCAAAAGACCGGCTTTAAAAGAAAATCAGAACCATCAGCCTGACAGTTCCAATTTTCTTTTTAAAGCTGCTCTTCCAGGTCAGTTTCACTCAGTTTATACATTGCTGCTTCTGACTTTTGGGCAGCTTCATAGTTGCAATTTTTTTTCAAGTTCACCAGAAAACCTTGAAACTTCCAAAAGGTCAGCGGCAGCAGTTCCTATTTGTCACTACTGTCATGAGAGTGCAGTTGGTTGAATATCTGCTTGAAAAATAGTAAGTAAAATCTCTCTAATCATTTTAGAACCAGTTGGATGTTGTGTGGGGTGGGGATGGGGGGTGGGAAGGTGGTGGGATTTGTGGCAGGGTAGGGGATGGTGGGGAGGTTATGGGTGGTAGGTGTTGGGGGGATCATTTTGCGGGTTTAGTACCATAAAATTAACTACTGTACACTTCTATGCTAAATGCAGGCAATATATAATGGTCTGCTTTGTTCACAGCCTCTCTCTTACAACTGCTGGACTGAAAACATCTTGTTAATTTTAGATTCTCCAATTCTGAAACCACACTGGTATTCAGGATAGATATGTTCAACAATCTGACAAGGGCAACACTGGTAAATACTTGTTCCATGATTCTCAGCAGGTAGATGCCTTGACAGTTATTGCAATCACAGTGGTTGGGCTTATTCTTAAACAGGGTCATATTCTTTGATTCATGCATATCCTGGAACCCCATCCAACAGACACAGGGAGGTTTGTGCAGATGCTGCAAAAGTGCCAGGTTCACATTGTTAGTGTCCTGGGCCAGAATCCCAAATTATATTAGGAAGTTAGACTAGATGCCAACAATTTTTATATTTTGGCATAAATGTGAGGATAGGATGCTTCATTCCACGAGTAATTCCACTGACAAATTAGGGATCTTTTACAGTAAAACAAATTTTATTCAATAACATAGTTTAAGTATAACTCAAACAAAATGAAGCAGCTTAACTCTTAACATTTGAACAAAAGTTAAAAAATGAAAGGAAACAACTTTAATTTCTATCTTATTTGAGTTTCAGTTCCAAAGAGGCAACATTCTCTTACAGACTTAAAATTCCACATTAAGTACAGTTAGCAACCATAAATATACTTGCTATAGCGGGGGGAAGACAGCCTTGAAGCCCTGAGAGAGAGATTTTGAGTTTCAGAGCAGCTTGTAGACTTCTGTCTTTAAACAAACCTTAAGCAGAACTGAAAGCTGTTTCTCTGCTACAACTCTAGCTCCTCCCATTAACCACATTATCACATGGCCCTGTCAATCAATCTAATCAAAAGCCCCAGGAGAAACCTATATCTATAAACAAAAATCCATTTGTTCTCACCTAAGCAAACACTTAGTTAAAATGAGAAATTATCCTGCTTTCCCAGCATCTGACCTTCATTCCCTCCAAACATAAAGACTGTCTGTAGAAAAAAGCTGAATTTTAAAACATTCCCCTTGAACATAAAAACAATATATATATATATATATATAGAGAGAGAGAGAGAGCAACTACTATCATCACACTATGCTTGCTGAGTTCAGGCAGTATATGGCAAGTAAGTCATACGCATATAGGAACATACAAATTGGGAGCTGGAGTCAGCCATTCGGCCCTTTGAGTCTGCTCTGCCATTTGATAACATCATGACTGACCTGATTATGGCCTCAACTCTACTTTCCTGTCTATCCCCTATACCCTTTGTGTCCTTTGTCAGTCAAGAATCTACCTAACTAACCTTAAAGATATTCAGTGACACAGCCTTCATTGCTCTCTGGAGAAGAGAATTCCTTTTATGAGAAAAACAATCTTCTCATCTCTATCTTAAATGGGATACTCCTAGTGCCCCCTAGTTCTGGTCTCTCTCATGAGAAGAAAAACATCCTGAACTCTGTCACGTCCCCTCAGGATCATATGTTTCAATAAGGTCACCTCTCATTCTTCTAATGGATACAGATGCAACCAGTCAAATCTTTCCTCATAAGATAATCCCTTCATCCTCGGAATCAGTCGAATAAATGCTCCCTGAACTGCTTCTAATGCAGTTTTAAGGAGGCCAAAACTGTTGATGTGGTCTCACTAACTATAGCAAAGCTTCCTTTTTTTTAATTAGTTCATTCAGGGGATGGGGTGTCGCTGGCTAGGCCAGAATTTATTGCCCATCGCTAATTGCCCTTGAGAAGGTGATGGCGAGCCACCTTCATGAACTACTGCAGTCCATGTGATGCAAGTGTGATTAGGGAGGGACTTACAGGATTTTGACCCAGTAACATTGAAGGAACAGCAACATAGGTTATATCGCATTTCTCTTGCAATAAAGAACAATGTTCCATTTGTTCTCCTAATCACTTACTGTACCTGCATGCCACCTTTTTGAGATTCATGTCATTCAGGCCATCCGGATCTCCCTGTCCAACAGAGTTCTACAATCTTTTTCCATTTAAATAATATTCTTTTTTTTAATTTTTCCTGCCAAGTTCACATATTCCCACATTATACTGCATCTGCCAAATAGTTGCCCACTCAATCTATCTAAATCCCTTTGTATCTTCTTTATATCTTCCTCAAACTTACTTTCCTTCCTATCTTTGTATCATCAACAAATTTAGCAACCATACATTTGGTCGTGTCATCCAAGTCAGTTATGTAAATTGTAAATAGTTGAGGCCCCAGATTGATCCCTATGGCACTCCATTGGTTTCAGCTTGACTAATTTTTCCCAACTCTCTGCTTCCTATGAGCTAACCATTCATCTATCCATGGTAATATGTTATCCTCCTGCCCCATGAGCTCTTGTTTTGTGTAGCAACCGTTGATGTAGCACCTAATCAAACACCTGGAAATCGAAGTGCACCACTTGTACAGGTTCCCATTATCCACGTTACTTGTTATTTGTTCAAAGAACTCTAATAAATTAGTCAAGGATGATTTTCCTTTCACAAAACCATGTTGTTTCTAAGTGCCCTGTTATAATCTCTTTAACAATAGATCCTCACATTTTCCTTATGACAGATGTTAAACCAACTGGCCTGTAATTTCCTGTTTTCTGTCTCCCTCCTTTCTTGAATAGAGGAATTACATTTGCTATTTTCCAATCTGACGGGACCATTCCAGGATCTAGGGAATTTTGAAAAGTTACAACCAATGCATCTACTATCTCAACATCCACTTCTCTTAAGATCCTAGGATGAAGTCCATCAGGTTCTGGAGACTTATCAGTCTTTAGTGCTAATAGTTCTTTCCCTGGTGATTATAGTTATTTTAGGTTCCTAACTGCCTGTCATCTCTTGGTTTTCAGGTATTTCTTGTATATTATGTGTGTCTTCTACAGTGAAGACAGACACAAAGGGGTGAATTTTCCCATTCTGCCCGCAACAGCAATTGTAGCGGGCGAGGAACTGACCATGGAAAAGTCCGTTGACCTCGGGTGGGATTTTCCAGTTTCATGGCGAGCGCAGCCGGAAAATCCCACCCAAAATATCTGTTCAATGCTTCCATCATTTCCTTATTTCCCATTATTAATTCCCCAGATTCACTCTCTGGAGGACCCACTTAGTTACTCTATTTCTTTTAAAAATACTTCTAAAAACTTTTACTATCTGTTTTTATATTTTGAGCTATCTTTATCTCATACTCTAATTTCTCCCCCCTTATTACCTTTCTAGATATTCTTTTCTGGTTTATAAAATCTGTCCAATCTTCTGACCTACCCCTCATCTTTGCAGAATTGTGTACCTTTGCTTTCAAATTAATACTATCTTTAATTTTCTCAGTTAGCCATGGATGATTGATGCATCCTTCTCCTAGAATCTTTCTTTCTCACTGGATTGTATCGTTGCTGAGCTTTATGATATTACTCTTCTTAATGCCTGCCACTGCAGGCATTAGTAGAGGGGGGGTCGATTAGCTCAGTTGGCTGGACAGCTGGTTTGTGGTGCAGAGCAATGCCAACAGCGCAGGTTCAATTCCTGTACCAGTGGAGGTTATTCATGAAGTCCTGCCTTCTCAACCTTGCCCTTCGCTTGAGGTGTGGTGACCCTCAGGTTAAATCATCACCAGTCAGCCCCCCTGCTCAAAGCAGAGATCAGCCTGTGGTCATCTTGGACTATGGTTACTTTACCTTTATTGACCTACACTCCCATTACACAACTATTAGCTGTGTTATGTCTCTCCACTGTGTGTTCAGTATCCAGCTCTGCAAGCTTCCTATCATGTTCAGAGCTTCCTTGATAACAATGTTTTTCTTTGTGTACAACTCAAGGTGGGGATGACCTCCCCTGCATTTGTTTTCAATGGAGGCATTTTCTTTGCTGACAGACCTGTTGCCTGTTTGATTCCTTCATACATGCAGCTAGCATTCCCTGTGTCGAAGGACTTTTAGACATTCTGGCAAAATTTCAACCAATAGTCACTAGTGCACTGCCTAGCAGAATATTGAACTTTATTTTGAGCAGTACGTAATACATTCAGAGCCTTCTCACTTGGATCTCTCATAATGGCTCACTTGGCTTCAATGGCAACTTCCATCCCAATGATGTTAGTCTCAAACCAGTCAGCATTTTTTAGCTCTCCACTTCCCTTATGTTGAGTGCACTAATTGTACATGATATCTTTGATGCATGTTCCATTTGTTTTTCACTTTGTGTGGGAATGCATTACCCTCAATGACAGAATCCCCAAAATTGATTCAGAAGGTGCTCTTTCTGTCCACCTCTTAACTCAAGCAGGGCCGGATAACCTTATGAGTATCTCTGTTCTAACTCTGTACTCCACAACAGAGGAGAAATACTAGTTGTATGAGGAACTTGACACTACAATTGGCAGAATCCCAGTTGATATTGATACAGCCTGTTACATATGGGCTGGTAACTACCACAAAGAGAAAAGTAATGAGGTACCATGCTAGTGGGTTGTAGTAAAACATGATGCAAGTTTATTAAGGATGTATTGCTAGTTCCAGATCTAAGATGGAAGAGCCACAAAAGCCCAGGAATCTCTCTGCTTATGTCACTACAGATCACGTGACATTAAACCAGAAGAGGTGCAAACTTTTACATACATAACACAGTATAATACGACAAAAAAACACACCAAATGTACACTTTGCTAGAAACAAAAGGCTGCTGTAAGCCTCATGATATCTGAATACTTTTCGACTACAAATCATTTTAATGGCTCATCATTTTGGGGGGCGATTCTCCCATCCCGTTGTGCTGCTTTAGTCACGCAGTGGGCTGGGAAACCCTAGTGGAGACTGTTTCACGAGCTCCCTGCTGGGCGCCACGGCCTCTGCACGTTTCCCAGCGCCGATTTCCGGCGCCGTCAGCTCCTCACCAGAAATCGGCGCGGAGCTGCATAATATATGTAGATGATTTAAATATATTTGAATCTAATTAGCGGGCCTGGGACTGAAGTCTCCAGGCCTGTTAGCCCCTCCCCCAGCCAGGAGTATTTTAGTCCAGCGGGATTTAGTATAGCTCTCCATCTGCGGGGAGCTTGCAGCCTGACCCCACTGGAGTGAAGGGGGGAAATCCAGGCCCCCAGAGGATTGGGCACTGGGGTGGTGCCTCCTGGGCATTGCCATCTTGCCAGTGCCAGCCTGGACCTCCTGGCACTGCCCAAGGGGCCAAGTGCCAATGCCCAGGGGACACCTAGGCACAGCCCACCAGGCAATGGGGCAGTGCCAAGGGGGCGGAGCCTAATGGGGCAGAGCCTGATGGGGACGGGGCTTCTGGGGGGATGATCCGTGGGGATGGGGGTATTCCGCTGCCATTCTGCACTTTGGGCTGAGTGACAGAGGGAGGAAAGCCAGCAATCGGGGCAAGCCATCAGGGTGGAGGGGGGCAGCCTGCTGTGGGGAGGGGAGTCAGGGCTGCAGGGGGAGGGGGGTTGAGACTGGGAGGGCTTGTCAGGGCTGTTGGTGGGGGGCAGGGGGGGATCGGGAGATCAGGGCTGCAAGGGTGGGGGGATGGGCATCAAGGCTATTTGGGCAGCCAGTGATCGGGCCATGGGGAGGTCGCATGACCAACAATGCGGGGGTTCATGGGGCTGGCCATTGATCGAGCTGGTCAGCGATCGTGAGGCCGAAAGACAGGGACCACTGCATATGCGCCGATATTGGCACTGACAACTAGGCGCATGTGCAGTGGCCCACTCAGCACTATGCTGTCGGTCTGTCCAGCAGGAATAGGCCCCGCTCACTGATTTTTGCATTGATTCACGTTGGTGAACTCTGCAGCGCACAGAGTGTGGGAGATTCATTTTGAAAACACCCGCTGAAAAAAACAGCGTGATTCACTCCAGTTTTTATGCAAAATCAACACTTCGATTTTGTTTGGGTGAATCACCCTCCGGGGTCTTTTCCAGAGAATCTAAATCACACACCAAAACTCAGCTACATTATCACCCAGTTTGCAGTATGCCTCCTCCTTGCTGGTATACATTGATACCCTGTCTCTCAACACATTATATTCAAAATATTTCTTGTCTTCAGAGCTCTCCATACATACATTCATCCCACCCTAATTTTGCAACCACCTCCAATATGCCCCTTAGGCTCGATGATTCCAGCCTTTTGCAAATCACTATTTCTTTGCTCTGCCATAAATGAAATGTCCACAGTTGCCTTGGCTATACTTTCTGGAAATCCCTCCCTAAAGTTTTTTGCCTGCCTACTGCTCTTTCCATCTTGAAATAGCTTCTCTAAATCCACTTCACCAACCAAGCTTTGAATCATCCCTCTTAATCCCGCCTCCATAGCCCAGGGTCTGTTTTCCTCTTGATTTCTGTTACAGAATGCCTTTGGATGTTTTCAACTTCAACAGTACTATGTAAATGAAAGTTATTCTTGTTTATTCAACACCTTGATGGAGTTTAATCCGGATAAATGCGAAGTGATGCATTTTGGAAGAAATATGTAGGGAGGAGTTATACAATAAATGGCAGAGTCATCAGGAGTATAGAAACACAGAGGAACCTAGGTGTGCAAGTCCACAAATCCTTGAAGGTGGCAACACATGGTATGCTTGCCTTTATAGGACGGGGTATAGAGTATAAAAGCTGGAGTCTGATGATGCAGCTGTATAGAACGCTGGTTAGGCCACATTTGGAGTACTGCGTCCAATTCTGGTCGCCACACTACCAGAAGGACGTGGAGGGGTTAGAGAGAGTGCAGAGAAGGTTTACCAGGATGTTGCCTGGTATGGAGGGTCTTAGCTATGGGGAGAGATTGGGTAAACTGGGGTTGTTCTCCCTGGAAAGACGGAGAATGAGGGGAGATCTAATAGAGGTGTACAAGATTATGAAGGGGATAGATAGGGTGAACGGTGGGAAGCTTTTTCCCAGATCAGAAGTGACGTTCACGAGGGGTCACGGGCTCAAGGTGAGAGGGGCGAAGTATAACTCAGATATTAGAGGGATGTTTTTTACACAGAGGGTGGTGGGGGCCTGGAATGCGCTGCCAAGTAGGGTGGTGGAGGCAGGCACGCTGACATCGTTTAAGACTTACCTGGAGAGTCACATGAGCAGCCTGGGAATGGAGGGATACAAACGATTGGTCTAGTTGGACCAAGGAGCGGCACAGGCTTGGAGGGCCGAAGGGCCTGTTTCCTGTGCTGTACTGTTCTTTGTTCTTTGTTCTTTAAGACCTTCCTTTGGATATTTGGTAACTGGAAACCATAATATGGGTTATAGCTAACTTCTGACCTTGCTGAGCTAAAGATGTTATCATTATTTTAGTAACTGTTTAAAATGTGGACTAATGGAAAGTTTCCATTTGTACATGCATGACTTTACCTTAAAAACTACACTGAATTTATGCCATGCTGGAAATGGTCAAACAATGGAAAGTACATGTTTAAAAATATTATCCAGGCAAAAACCTCCTGTTGTAGTGAATAAATATTTTCAATTGAATACCAGCTACCACTCAGCCACTTGTGGTTTACTGCATCAGACAGCTTCAGACTGGCTAAGGTATAAAGGTTTAAAGTGTAAAAGTTTATATCACATCTGTAAACATAAGTGGAGCAACTCTGGATGTGGATTTAGTTGGGCTGTCTCATAACCTATTTCACAAGAAAGCAAAGTCACAAAATACATAATTGCGCAAAAGGGGGAGAGATACAAAAGGGTCCAGAGGGGCAATTTTTTCACAGAGGGTGGTGAGTATCTGGAACAAGCTGCCAGAGTAGTAGAGACAGCCCAAAGTGCAGAGGTAGTAGTAGAGGCAGGTACAATTTTGTCTTTTAAAAAGCGTTTAGACAGTTACATGGGTAAAATGGCTAGAAAGGGATATGGGCCAAACGCGGGCAATTGGGACTAGCTTAGTGGTTAAAAACAAAGGCACGGCATGGACTAGTTGGGCCGAAGGGCCTGTTTCCATGCTGTAAACCTCTATGACTCTATGACTCTAAAAGCACTCTCGCAAAACAGTGACAACAAACAAAACATTAATTTACTAAAACAAATGGCAGTTAACTTTACACAAAAGGCACCCACCTTTATCTTCTTAGTTAACAACTACATAAATTATTGGGGGAATTCTCTGGCCAGGATTCTCTGGTCCTGCTGGCAGTGCATCACCTCCCATGGGTTTTCCGGTGGTGTGGGGTGACATCAATGGGAAATCTCATTGACAGTGGTGGGACCAGAGAATCCCGCCACCAGCAAACAGCATGCCATCTCGTGCCGCCGAGAAACATGCAGTTGGAAGAATTCCCCCCATGAATTCAATGCACCAAGTATTGTGCACAGTTTTGTCTCCTTACCTGAGGAAGGATATTCTTGCCTTAGAGAGGGAGTGCAATGGAAGTTCACCAGCCTAATCCTTGCGATGGCAGTATTGTTTTAAGAGGAGAGATTAGGCAAACTTGGCCTGTATTATCTAGAGTTTTGAAAAATGAGAGGTGATTTCATTAAAACGGATAAAATTCTTACAGGGCGTGACAGGGTAGATGTAGATAGGATGTTTCTGTGGCTAGTGAGTCCAGAACCTGGGGACACGGTCTCAGAATAAGGGGTATTCATTTAACACCGAGGTGGCCTGCTCTTGCTCCTATGTTCTTATGTTCTTCCTATGTTCTATGTTTTTAAAGGTCTAGTGGGGGATTGTATTCCTTAATCCTGCTCAAAATAAGGTGCTGCGTTTCAAATGAGATGATAATGAAGGTCCCATCTGCCTTCAAATGTGGACAAATAAGATCCCATGCCACTGTTTGAAGAATAGCAGGAGTGTTATGGTCAAAATGTAGCTTTTGACCAACACCACTAAAACTGTTTATTTTATTGTTGTTTGTGAGAGCTTAATGTGCACAAATTGGCTGTCATGCTTTCCTACATTATAAAAGTGACTATACTTCAAAAGTACTTCTTTGTAGCAAAATGTTCAGAATGTCCTGAAGATGTGAAAGGTACTATATAAATGCAAGTTCTATATTTCAACCATGTATCTACTTCTATTGTGTGCTACCGAGCAGCTGGATCATCCATAGGACCTACATAGTGACACCTCCAATGGTAGGAAAATTCCACACAAGAAATGAGGGAACACACTAGCCTGGTATGGCAGATACTTTTAATCTCCTCTTCCCTACCCCTATTCCCCAAATTTTCCAGAGTCTTTAGAAGAGGATAGATACCTACTGATGCAGACATTTTAACAATGTCCATACTTATGCAAAATCTTGTAACATTCAGTTGTACACTGATATGGCTCAGCTGCATAAAGTCATTTGTTGAAGCTGATGGATGTTTTAGCCAAATTGTTAACTAATCTGATGCAAAACCAAAAAATTATTCCATGTTGTTCCAAGAGCTCTTTAGTTGTTCCTCAGGAGGTATTGTGATACAAATAGTAGTGTCCCTGTCTCTGAGTAATAGGCTTTGGTTTCAAATCCCACTCCAGGGGCTGAATTTTCCCAGAAATTGGCAAGGCCAATAGCAAATGGGAAAAGCGGTGTTGAAGCCGCCTATATCAATGGCGGCTTTCTCTTAGTCCCTCAATGGTCGGGGTGGCCTTTTTAAAGGCTGACACAGCACAAAGGAATTCACCTGGAAACCTTTCCACCTCCCCCCCAACACTGCCCCCGGCAGTGCCCCCAGCATTGCCCCTAACACTGCACCCTGGCATGGACATAGGCATTGCCCCTTGGCAGTGTTTGGGCAGTGCCAGGGTCAGTGCCCAGGCATGACTCTCTCTTCCCTGAGTGGTGCACTCACCTAAGCTTCCCTTGGAGGTCTGCTCACCAGGTGCACACCTTGAGAGACTAGTTGCGATTCGCACCACCCTGCTCTCATGCCAGCCTGGATGGTTTTTCTGATGGGGGTGATGATTCAGGCGCAGAGGCCTGCTGATTAAATGCTAATACGTTCAAATGATGTTCCTGACATTGAATATTAGGGAACACACCCCATCACAGACGGACGGAAGAGACAATCACGTCATATATTTACATCAGTGTGAAAAGTGATTCGGGCCTTCTCCCAAGGTCATCCGCTCCAGTTGGCAAACCCGCCCAACATGATCGAGAGCAGAAAATCCCAGCCCAGGATTTAACGACCATGGAAGGGGTGTTCATAGTGTGGCCAAACAGGTTGACTATCAACTTGTAAATCCTTCCTACATAGGCCATAGTAGATGGTCAGAACAGGAGAAATTCCTGGTCAGACATGTGATAGAAATTGGAGCCTCTACCATCACCATGCATGGCTCCTGACTACAACATGCATGTAAAAGTGCATGATGTCGCAGCAACTTGGCCCCCTTGAGAGGTCAGTTGGCTGAATTGTCAATGTGGATCAGATTTGTGCCAACAGCATGGAGTTCAATCCCTATTCTGGCCTGAGTGGATTCGGGACCTCCTTGCCCTACCCATGGTGGAAGACATGGCACTGTGGGTTGAGCCTGCCTTTGAGCAGAGTATTAAAGAAGAAGTTTCTGAATGTTTCTTTTCATTAGAAGATTTGATAGAGATATTCTAAATCAAATGGGCAGAGTAAATCGGGAGAAACTGTTCGTGCTCATACAAGGATCAAGAACAAGAGGGCACAGATTTAAAGTGATTTGCAAAAGAAGTAAATATGATGTGGGAAAAACATTTTCACACAGCGAGCAGTTCGGGTCTGGAATGCACCGTCTGGAAGTGCAACGGAGACAGGTTCAATTATGGATTTCAAGAGAGCATTAGATGATTACTTGAATAGAAACATTGTGCAGGGGTATGGGGAAAAGGCAAGGGAATGGCACTAAACCACATTTAGAGACCTGATGTAAGCATGATGGGCCGAATGGCCTTCTGCATCATAACAATTTTGTGATTCTGAATGAAAATTTAACCAAAATGCTTATCAAACAAATCATTATATTGTCATGTTATGAACATATTTGAATGATAGATATTTAGAGGTTTAACATGGAAGCTCTGCTGCTATTTTTAATAAGATTTTCACTGTATTTTCTTGAAGTGCAGGCTGGGAACTGGTGGAAGGCAAGGGAATAAAAGTATGCCACCTGAGTTTGACCTTAATATTCAAATAGAATGACAAGTCTTTATTGTGCCTCTGCCAGTGAAAAGTCTATAGTTACGATTAGATAACCTCATCAAAATTGTTAAGATTGCAAAATGTTAATACATGCGAGATTTCCTCTGTGCAAGATGGCGCACAATGGTTGTTTATAACCAATTTGTTTGTTATGCCTATTAAATGTTCAAAGGTTGAAAACTTAGTCTCATGTGAAAACCTGGCCTTTTGTGCCTTATGTTGCTTGAAGGTATAATTGATTGAAAACATGTTGCCTGCCTTCTGAGAAAGTATTGTTTTGATCTCAAATGCAAAGAAATTGTCACTCCTGTTAGAATAACTTATGCCATATATTTAGCTCATCTGGTTTGACCATATTCCCAGCTGATTGTAACAGTGCAGAAGGAATCTATTCGGCCCATCAAGTCTGCACTGACAACAATCCTACCCAGGCCCTATCCCCATAACCCACATGTATTTACCCTGCTAATCCCCCTGACACTAACGGACAATTTAGCAAGGCCAATCCACCTAACCCGCACATCTTTGGAATTTGAGAGGAAACCGGAGAACTCAACGAGTGAAGAGCTATGCTCAGTAAGAAGGTTACCAAAATTCTCAATTTAAAGGATTCTGAGAAGCCAAAGACTTATATTACAGTTTCAGAAAATGATTTAAATAATCAGAAACAGATTTAAGGCAAGCTAGGAAAGTGTTTATCTGGAGTAAGGGGAAATATGAAGCCATCAGGCAGGAGATTAGAGGCATAAATTGGAAAGAGGTATTCTCGAGAGAACGTACTGAAGTAAGGTGGCAGATTTTCAAGGAATGTTTGTCTGGAGTTCTACATGACAACGTTCCGACGAGACATGGAGGTTTTGGTAGGTTACGGGAACCGTGGTGCATGAAAGCTGTGCTGAACCTAGTCAAAAGGAAAAGGAAAGCGTACAATAGGTTCAGAGAGCTAGGCGATGATGGGGATCTAGATGAGTATACGGCTTGTAGGAAGGGACTTAAGAAGGAAATTAGGAGAGCCAGAAGGGGGTCACAAGAAGGCCTTGGCAGGTAAGATTAAGGGGAACCCTAAGGCGTTCTATAAATATGTAAAGAGTAAAAGGATGAGATGTGAAGGAATAGGACCTATAAAATGTGAAGGTGAGAAAGTCCGTACGGAACCGGAAGAAATAGCAGAGGTGCTTAATGAATACTTTACCTCGGTATTCACGGTGGAAAAAGACCTGGGTGGTTGTACTACAGGATTGAGGCGGACTGAGAAGATTGAGTTTGTCGACATTAAGGAAGAGGATGTGTTGGAAATTTTGAATAGCATCAAGATAGATAAGTCGCCGGGACCGGATGGGATGTACCACAGGTTACTGTGGGAGGCGAGGGAAGAGATTGCAGAGCCTCTGGCGATGATCTTTGCGTCGTCGATGGAGACGGGAGAGGTTCCGGAGGATTGGAGGATTGCGGATGTGGTTCCTATTTTCAAGAAAGGGAATAGGGATAGCCCAGGAAATTACCGACCGGTGAGTCTAACCTCAGTGGTTGGTAAGTTGATGGAGAAGATCCTGAGGGACAGGATTTATGAACATTTAGAGAAGTTTAGTATGCTCAAAAGTAGTCAGCACGGCTTTGTCAAAGGCAAATCGTGCCTTACGAGCCTGGTGGAGTTCTTTGAAAATGTGACTAAACACGTTGACGAAGGAAAAGCAGTAGATGTGGTTTACATGGACTTCAGCAAGGCATTCAATAAGGTCCCCCATGCAAGACTTCTCGAGAAAGTGAGAGGGCATGGGATCCAAGGGGCTGTTGCCTTGTGGATCCAGAACTGGCTTGCCTGCAGAAGGCAGAGAGTGGTTGTAGATGGGTCTTTTTCTGAATGGAGGCCAGTCACCAGTGGAGTGCCCCAGGGATCTGTTCTGGGACCCTTGCTGTTTGTCATTTTCATAAATGACCTGGATGAGGAAGTGGAGGGATGGGTTGGTAAGTTTGCCGACGACACGAAGGTTGGTGGTGTTGTGGATAGTTTGAAGGGATGTCAGAAGCTGCAGCGTGACATAGATAGGATGCAAGACTGGGCGGAGAAGTGGCAGATGGACTTCAACCTGGATAAATGTGTAGTGGTACATTTTGGCAGGTCAAATGGGATGAAGGAGTATAATATCAAGGGTAAACTCTTAGCAGTGTAGAGGATCAGAAGGACCTTGGGGTCCGGGTCCATAGGACTCTTAAATCGGCCTCGCAGGTAGAGGAGGTGGTTAAGGCGGCGTATGGTGTGCTGGCCTTCATCAATCGAGGGATTGAGTTTAGGAGTCGGGAGATAATGATGCACCTTATAAGACCCTCGTCAGACCCCACTCGGAGTACTGTGCTCAGTTCTGGTCGCCTCATTACAGGAGGGATGTGGAAATGATTGAAAGGGTGCAGAGAAGATTTACAAGGATGTTGCCTGGATTGGGTGGCATGCCTTATGAGGATAGGTTGAGGGAGCTCGGTCTTTTCTCCTTGGAGAGACGAAGGATGAGAGGTGACCTGATAGAGGTGTACAAGATGTTGAGAGGTATAGATCGGGTGGATTCTCAGAGGCTTTTTCCCAGGGCTGAAATGGCTGCTACGAGAGGACACAGGTTTAAGATGCTGGGGAGTAGGTACAGAGGAGATGTCAGGGGTAAGTTTTTCACTCAGAGGGTGGTGGGTGAGTGGAATCGGCTGCCGTCAATGATGGTGGCGGCAAACTCGATAAGGTCTTTTAAGAGACTTCTGGATGAGTACATGGGACTTAATAGGATTGAGGGTTATAGGTAAGCCTATATATAGGCCTCGGTAGGTAGGGACATGACCGGCGCAACTTGTGGGCCGAAGGGTCTGTTTGTGCTGTAGTTTTTCTATGTTCTATGTTTCTATGTTCTTAAATAATCAAAAACATAAATGCCATATTATACTATCTGTTGATTTGCTTCTCTGTGTGTTTCTTTCTCATAATAAATTTGATCCTTAACGACATGATCTGACAGTATGGTGTTTTGCTGCTTCAGATAAATCACAGTTTCCATTTTTTACCGCAGTAATGATAGGGTGAATTGTTCACCCGAGTGCATGTTGTTCCCAGTCACAGCAGATACAAGGTTGAATTTAGTTCAAAGGAGGAAAATAAAGAATGTTAGGCAAATGTCTGGAATGTAACATTATTAATACAAAATAAGCATTGGTGATTATCCGTTTATTCACTTTTTAAAAATATGATTAAAATGATGGAAAGACACTCTTTGGAAAGGGTTTGCTTCAATTCTAATAATATGTAATCTTCACATTTTTCTTGCACCTCAAGGAGAAAAAAGAACAAAGAGGCAATGTACAATAACACTTTACCTGGTAGCTAGAAAATCTCAATCCATTTCTTAGTGAGTACTGTGCCACAGCACAAAATTCCAAGAAACGCGGCAAACATTAACAGCAAACTCTGAACTTTTTAACAAGTAATCAAACAAGTATGGGTACTGAATGAGATTCAAAGGCAGATTTCATAGTGTCAGAAATAATAATGTCCCAATTCCACGAGGGTTTTAACAAGCTACTATTATGTACACAAATAATTAAAAAACCTGAAAACCAGATTTCAAAAGAAAAAAAATCATGTGACACATAAAATTCACTATCACTGTTTCATGTCAAGACCAACATTACCCTCTTTGTTCTTCACCTCAGTCTTTCCCAGTTTTCCCCTGGAATGCCTGAGGCAGCCATCAACTGTTGCTAAGAAAGAGGGTAACAATCTGTACCAAATCTTTATCGATGCTGCTATAACCTGCTAACTGGAAGATATATTAAAGTGACCCTGAACAAATATCCTCCTCATAATTCTCCTGGATCTGTTTACATCAACATTGCTGAAAACAAACATTCAATAATGTGCAGGATTGACCTGCTTCCCGTCAGGCCTTTTGCCTCCAGCAGGCTAAGTATGAAATTTTACAAGCACTTATCCTTTTAACAAATCCCATTATGTTTGCTTCCAAGGAGTAATTTAGTAAGGATATAGAAAAAATCATTGGTATTTTGTTGGGTTGTCATTACCATGGTGTACTACTTGGACACCATTAAGCAGTCCTGTAAGAGTTACCAAGAAGTCTTTAGTAACATTACTGAACTATGTGTATATTTACACTAGAAGGTACAGGTACGGAAAGGACTCCATGGCATGTCCTTACATGTTGCTATCTAGCGCTACGTTGTTGACTTAAGCTCAAGATCAAGCTTCTTCTTGCATCACTGGTGGGATGTACTGTACTCACTCCCAGGTTAACCCATAATGTACTGGATCCTGTATTTACATCTCCCTCCAAGTCTTTATCCCTTGGATACAGACTGACAATAGTTATTTGCGGTTTGATTCAAGTCTTGTGTTGTCATAAGGCTTATGTACATAACTTCAGTGTTGCAATTATAACTCCTCTAACTCTTAACTACTTTGTGATTGGCATTACAGCATTGACAGCATGCATTAACACATTTTCCCTTTCAGGTCTTTGAAATCAGGATTTGAGGTGATTTGCCATATCTCATTCGCCAACCATTTGGGAGAGTGTTAGGATCTAGGTAGGGATTGTTGATCTTGGGTGGCAGATCATTAGTTGGAGCCAGGTGCAGGCATGGCTTCATGCGCTTTTTCCTTTGGTGAGTGTTGCACCACGGCTGGTGGGTCAGATTGAGCAGCAGTGGTTTGGTACCATGAGTGGTGGTTATTTTTTTCTGGGAGGATGGGAGTGGTAGTCATTCCAGCTGTCAGTTGCATCCTTCTTCATCTTCTTCTGCCTTTTCTAGTAACTTCACAGTAATTTCACAGTGACTTCATTGCAGCATTAACGTAAGCCTTACTTGTGACTAATAAATAAACTTTATTTTACTTTACTTTCTGACATCTGGAAGCCTGGAATTGAGGGGAAGCCACCGTGTGGATGGAAGAAAAGTGCAGAGATGGCTCACTTTTGTTGAATTCTGTTTGTGTTGGGCTGCTACCTGGTTCCAGTGGACTCTGTGGTTTCATCATACTGGCTGATAGTTGCTGGGGCTGTGTGTAGGTCAACATCTCAACTGATTGTATGGTAGTTGCTGGTGGAAGCAGAGGTTCAGTTGAAAGTCATTCTGGCTCTACGTCACCTCCACTGGAGGTACTGTGGTAAGCCCTTGCACCATGAGTTGGTCTGGCCCTTGGTTCGGTTCAGGGACCTGAAAAAGAGAACAGACATGCTCCATGAACAGAGGAGAGAGGTTGCAAACAAAGACAATGCTTGGTTGCTCCTTTGTAATTGGGCTTTTGAGAGGACCAGGGTTTCTGGTTGCATGGGAACCGTGGTTGTCTTCATGTCTTCTGCTGGTCGAAGGTCAAGAGCTGTGCAGGCATCTCTACTGAGGAGTGAAAGGGCTGATTTCACACAACGTATGTAACTTCTGTGATCTGTTTGTGACTGTGTCTTAATGGCTCTTGGGAGCTGGACTCCGCTTGCACCATAAAGTGAGGTATTCATAATTGAGACTCAGTGGCCTTGGACCACCATTCTTCATCTGTTAGGACGTTGACTCAGGCACCAGAACCTAATTTGAAATTGGCTAGATGGCTGTTTGCTGAGATGGCCACATTCCAGAAGGAAGAGACACATCGTCTAATGTCGGCCAGGAAGAAGGGATGTGTGTCTTTTGGGTCAGTTGCCTCAACTTCATCAAATCATCATAGAGTTCCTACAGTGTATAAGGAGGCCATTCGGTCAATTGAGTCTGCACCGACTCTCTGAAAGAGCCCATCCCTCTGCCCTAGCCCTGTAATGCTGTGCATTTCCCATGGCTAATCCCCCAAACCTTCAAATCTTAGGACACTAAGGGGCAATTTAGCATGGCCAATCTACCTAACCTGCACATCTTTCAGACTGTGGGAGGAAATCAGAGCACCCAGAGGAAACCCACGCAGACATGGGGAGGATATGCAAATTCCACATAGTCAATCAAGGTTGGAATTGAACCCGGGTCCCTGATGCTGTTAGGCAGCAGTGCTAACCACTGTACCACGTGCCACACTTCGTGGATGGATCTCAGATGATCTGTAAGGCATGGGGGAGCGACTTACATATAGCATGCTGAAGCGCCCCTGTTTGTGACAGTAGAAGCATTTAGCAGCATTGTTGAACATTGGTCCTTCCTGTAGGCGTGTTTCACATGCAGCGCTGGCATGGTCGTCCAAAGGGCGGGGTGGGGGGAGCGCCCTGGAGGTTGGAGTTCTGATTTCAGATCTCCATGTTCACATCCTTTTGCCTTGTGTTAGAGATCATTGAAAAGGCTCCCTAGGTTGCTGCATTCTCTGTTAAATTTGTGTGTTCCAAGGACTTGTTGGATTTCAGGTTGATAAAGAGGTCAAAAGATTGCAAAACCTCTCCAAACTTAGCAGATGATTCATCTATGGCTTGCCTGGCAATGATATCATCTGCAATTGACCCAATAAATAAAGTAATATGCTAAGATGTTCTGCCTCCAACTTTTTATTTAATCCTGCAGCTATGCTTTATCTGCAGAATCTTTTTCTCCAATAACTCCAATTGTGAGATTGGTCTGGGCCATAGCTAAGGCATGTTGACGTGCCAATGACAAGCTGATATCCACAGCTGAAAATTTTCAAAGTGCCAATGTCCCATTAAAAGATTGAAAAATTTCAAAATAACATCACTGGTATTGCTGAGAAGATTTTTGCAAACTTTGGACCGATGGCACAACTTTTAAAATGACAGCAACAGGCTTGGAGAAGGAACAAGCTGCAAAATATCCACAGGTTAGGTCGTGACTGTGGGTCATTTGAATGACCTCCCACTCACCTGACAAAGATCTCCCACTCACCTGACGAAGGAGCAGCGCTCTGAAAGCTAGTGGCGTTTGCTACCAAATAAACCTGTTGGACTTTAACCTGGTGTTGTTAGACTCCTTACTGTCATTTGAATGATGGCAGCCTGCCGTGGGTTGGGTTCAGGTGGGGAAGGCAGATGTCTCACTGGCTGAGAGGATGAAAATCTTGCGAAGGCCTCGGGCTTTCAATTAAATGTGCGTGTTCAGTGTTTTTCTTTGTTGTGCTCCAGACTCAGGACCATGTAGAGGGGGCGCTGAGTCATAGGTCGAGCTGGCGACAAACGTGTAACTGAGTTTTCTGCCTCACAAATTTTCACAGTAACTTCATTGCAGTGTTAATGTAAGCCTACGTGTGACGCTAATAAATAAACTTAAACAAATTTTTAAAATAAATAGTTCACAGGACTGGCTTCCCTGGAACTTTCAAAAGGTTTTATCTCATCCTGCAGGCTGCTGCCCCTGCTTTGTTGAAGTTGCTTCCACAGGGATCCAGTGGAAATTTAAGCTTGATTTTAGCTTCTGCTTTTTTTTCTGCTATCAAGATCTTCAGCCTGTGCAACTTTTCAGGTGTGTTCCCTCAGTTTCTTGCTTCTTCATAATTCTCCTGCATCTGTTCACACCAACATTGCTGAAAACAAACGTTCAACAATGTGCAAAATTGATCTCCTTCCCACCAGGCCTTTGTGCCTTCAGCAGGCCAGGTATGAAATGTTACAAGCACATATTCTTTTAACAAATCCTATTACGTTTGCTTCCAGTCAGTAATTTTGTAAGGATGTAGAAAGATTTGTTGTATTAAAGAATATAAGAACTAGGGGCATGAGTAGGCAATTCAGCCCCTTGTGCCTGTACTGCCCATTCAATACAATCATGGCTGATTCTGTCACCGCCTTAACTCCACTTTCCTGCCCATTCTCCATAGCCCTTCAACCCATTAGTAATTAAAAATCTGTCTATCTCCTCCTTAAATTTACTCAATGCCCAGCCTCCACTGCACTCTGGGGGAGTGAATTCCATAGATTCATGACCCTTTGAGAGAAGTAATTTCTCCTCCTCTCTGTTTTAATCTGTTACCCCTTATCCTAAAACTATGACCTCTTGTTCTAGAATGCCCCACAAGAGGAAGCATCTGCTCAATGTCTACTTAGTTTATCATATTTTATACCTCAATTAGATTTCCTCTCATTCTTCAAAACTTTAGAGCATATCGGCCTAAACTGCTGAATCTCTCTTCAGAAGACAAACCCCTCAAATCTGAAATCAATCCAGTGAACTTCCTCCAAACTGCTTCTAATGCCACGACAAAAAAATAGACAATAACAAGACAAAATAATAACGAAAAATACCAGGTTGTGCAGAAGAGTTGTATATAAGCTGAGATTGATGTCTCTAAGGCAAGACTTCGCATACCCAGAATTAATATCCATCTGAAGGTTACAACATTTCTGATACCAAAGTCTGACAAAAAGGAATATTTATTTGTTGCACCAAAAGATATATTGCCAGTTACTTGTACCACAAATATCTTAGGAAGAATTTTTGAAGATGAATGTGTTGAGATTATAAATGTGCAACAATAGTCCTAGCATATTTCCTCTGGCAAAGTAGAGAGTGTGTTGGATGTTTTGAATTACAACTTCATAAACAGCCACGTTTTCTACATCCTAAACAGGTTAATAATTAATCTCCTCTGAATATCTATAAACCTAGTGAACTAACAACTGATTATGTTTCTATAGAGTAGATCTCATTTCAATAAACACCTAGTAAATGAACAAGAACAAAGGATGCTGGAAAAACTCAGTAGGTCTGGCAGCATCTGTGAGGAGAGAAAGCAGAGTTGTCGTTCTTCGTCAGAACTTAAGAGAGGGAGACTGTGTGATATTAAAGTGTAGCTGTGACAGATTGCCACAAGATGTAGCAACTTTAAGTACAAAAGACAGATGGCCTGGTGTAGGAGGAGAAGGGGTTTGCATTGAGGCAATACATGTATGGGATATATTTTTAAAAGGGGTTTGACATGGACGAGAAATTTCACAATCTAAAGTTACCGAACTAGACGTTGAGTCGTGAGGGCTGCAACATGCCCAACTGGAAGATGAGATGCTGCTGCTCCTCCAGCTTGTGCCGGGATTCACTGGAACATTGCAGCAGACTAAGAGAAAAAAATCAATGCATAAATCCTTCTGAGTTTCAAATTACTACAGATTGTTGAATTGAATTTTAAAGCCCATTTACATGAATTGAAACTGCTACCATGTGAAACCTGGAAACGCTTTTAACATAAAAGAAAAATGCTGAGGATGCTCGATTTCTGAAACTGTTCAACAGGTCAGACAGATGCTGCTTTACCTGCTGAGTATTTACAAATTTTGTTTTCTTTTTATATCAGGTTTAACATCACAGTGGAATGAACAGCTAATTGGCAATAAATTACACCAGGTAGTACCAGTTTTTCAGGTAGAAAAGGGTGGCTAAAGGGTTCAACATGATGTACAAGCTCATCCTGTATTGGTTAGGGCAGATGTTCCCAAACTGGGTTCAGGAATTCTGTGGTCGGTCCGGCCATGGGTCCCAAGAAGAGATGGGGCCCCAAGGAGAGCCGTGCTTAGGGCCGGGGGACGGAGAAGAGTCAAGGCCGGGGTGACGGGTGAGAGAAGAGCAAGGCGGGGGGGGGGGGGGGGGGAGAGAGGAGTGGGACCAGAGGCCTCAAGGGAAGCCGAGGCCAGGGGTGCCAGAGAAGACCCGAGACTGGAGAGAGCCAAGTGGAGACAAAGCTAGGAGGCCGAGGGGGTGGAGGTGCAAAATGAGGGTGAGTGGATGAAAGTGTGGGTGGGTGAGGGTGAGAAAGGATGAGAGTGGGTGAGATACAAGGGAAGATATTAATCAAGAAATCGGAGATACATACAATAAGGGTACAACTAATCATGGGTGACTTTAATTTACGCATAGATTGGACTAGCAATGGTATAGTGGAGAGGAGTTCCTGGAGTGTGTACATGATGGTTTTTTTAGACCAATACGTTGGGGAACTAACCAGAGGACAGGCTATTCTAAACTGGGTACAATGCAATGAGAAAGGATTAATTGATGATCTTAGGCGAGAGGGACCATTATGTGATAGAATTCTTCATGAAGATGGAGAGTGAAGGAGTTGAATGCGAAACTAGCATCCTGAATCTAAATAAAGGGAACTATGAGGGTATGAGGCAAGAATTGACAAGGAGAGATTGGGGAACCTTACAAAAGGGTTGACGGTAAATAGGCAATAGTTCATATTCAAAATATGTGTATGAATTACAATAATTATTCATTCCTGTCTGACACAAAAATAAAAGAGTGGGTGAGGGTCAGAGTGGGTGAGGACGAGAGTTGGTGAGGGTGAGAATGTTTGAGGGTGAGAGTGCATGAGGATCAGAATGGATTATGGTGAGTGAGAGTGAGAATGTGTGAGAGTGGATGTGAATGATGGAGTATGTGTGAGAGGGTGCTCCCATGAAAAATGACAAAAAGGTACGACTTGGATGTACTGGTTGAATAACAGAACTTTTTATTATAAATGTGTCAGAGGGAATGAACGAAATGAGTCTTCCGAGACCATATAGAACTTCAACAAAAACAGCTTTATTCAACATGCATGAGAGAGAGCAGAACTTGGAGCTGTAATTCCAGCTTGATTCCGAGCTACTCTGCTAATCATAGGTTCTTATACATTCTTATTCTTTTTTGCATTACAAAGTGCTACATTTTGATTAGGTCATCATATTGTCACTTTAAATTTGTCAAAGTTCTGTTTTGATCACATTATGCTGATCCATTGTCCTGTGTACTTTAACTTTAATCGTTTCCTGGACTTATCCTGTCAATCTGTTTACAATATCAAAACGTTGTTTGTCAAGCCGATTTCGATGGTGTGTTAATTGTCCCCATTTCTCTGATACTTGATTAGTTTTCCAGAGGCACAATAGCTCCTCTAGACATTGTGGAGACTTGATAAGTGGTATCGATTCTCATTGTTCCTGTAACCTCGGAAAGATCTCACCTGGGGTGTGACTGTTTAGTGAATGTAGTTATTTGTAATTTGTTGTGTGTCTGTCTGCAGTGAGTGTAGATACTACAGTCAGGCTGTCTGTTTAACCCTTTCCATTCATTCCTCTCTTGCTGCAGCCCACACTCCCTGGGTTTGCCCTACTACAAAATGTATACATGCAATATCTTTTAAGTCTGTTTTTGTATGTTTGAACCTATTGTGCAATAATAATTTTATTTTGTCGTTTAATTTTTCCACATAATAAGAATGTTTCTCAAGGTTTCCTTCAGTACTCTTGAGAAGTCAAAAGGGTTCTACAGCTGGGAGTGATTAAAAACAAGAATGAAAATTTTAAAATCAGAGACACTATTGTAGGTTAGTGAACACAGGGGTGACTGGGGACTTGAGACACAGGCAACAAAATCTTGGGTGGCCTCAAGTTTAAGGAGGTTAGAATGTGCGAAACCTGCAAGAGTGTGTTACAATAGTCGAGGCTAGAGGTAACAAAGGAATGAATGAAGGTTTCAGCAACAGATGAACTGAGGCACAGTCAAAGTGGGATGACATCATTAAAATGGAAATAGACGTCTTAGTGATGGAACTAATTTGAGATTGCAAGCTCATCGTGGGATCAAGTGTGACACCAAGGTTGCAAACAAACTAGCTTAATCTCAGACTGTTGCCTGGGGAGGAATGGAGTCAGCAGATGGGAAATAGAGTTTGGAGCAGGGACCAGAAACAATAGCTTCAGCTTTCCCAATATTTAATTGGAGGAATTAATTAATTAAAGCACTGGTGGTTGTATCCTTATTAGTTCAAGTTCTGCCATAACAATTTGCTAATTTGAATTCAGTTTAAACAAATGAAGAGGGCACTCAGTAGAGCATATACTCCTACCACACTGCATTAACTCAATGTTCCTGGAAAAAGTGCAGCTCTTTTTAAGGTTTCCCCTGCCTTCTTGCTCCTCTGTAATGAGAAAGCTGTAAGGTAAATTGTTTTATTAAGAGGTTCCATCTCACTGCAGAGGTTTCAGGCTAACGCACATACAACAACCTGCTCTGAAATCTCTGCTCACATTTTGACAGTTATGACAACTTCCACTATACAAGCTGAGACAACCCACAAAATCCTGAAACAATAAAAAGCATTCTAAATAAAACAACCCACAACATTCTTTAAAAAGTCAATTTGCCATGTCTCCCAATGTTATTGGATCCTTTACAAATTTCAGGATTTGGATCTGTATCTTCAACTAACGTTCATCCTCGGGACATACTCTACCTGCGTTCCAAGTTTTGTTGAAATTTGTCCATTAGTTTGAGATAGATTGTTTACAAATGAACTAAACAGCAAAAACATTACTGCAATCCACCTTCAGTGGCGGAGGTAACAATCTCAAAATGAAAGATCAAATTGACCATGAAGCCATTGGATTGTCATAAAAATCCATTTCTCATTAATGTCCTTTACAGGATTTAAACTGCCAGCTTTATTGTGGCCTATATGTGACTGCAGAATTGCCATCAGAAAAGGGCCCAACTTCACAGTAAAACTTTGGATGGGCAGAAAATACTAGCCTTGCCAGAGACAGAAGTTGTTAGGTGTTTGTTTAATTGCACTGCTATGTCCATCAATAACCGTTCCATGTTATCAACGAGTCATGATGCATATGGTTTATTTTAAATTCTGAAAGTCGCACTTACTTTCCTATTGTGATTGTAAATGAGAACAATAATATATTTTATTGCAGTTGACATTCTCCACTTTATTCTGTTAATTTTTAATCTGCATGTTACATTAGTTTCTGAAGGACACTCATTGCTGAGCCAGAACCCAAATAAAACTGTTAGGGTAGGTTGATTGGCTATGCTAAAATTGCCCCTTAGTGTCCTGGAATGCGTAGATTAGAGGGATTAGCGGGTAAAATATGTAGGGATATGGGGTAGGGCCTGGGTGGGATTGTGGTCGGTGCAGACTCGATGGGCCGAATGGCCTCTTTCTGTACTGTAGGGTTTCTATGATTTCTATGATTAAAACCACCAGCATCCAATATATAAAATACAAATGTATAGACTTTTAAGAATGATCCAAATGTCTATCTGCATCATATACTTTCCAGCAGGTTCAGAGTCTCCTTGCCACGGAAGAAACTACCAACCAGTTTGGAAATTGCTGCCAAAGTAGGTTTGGCAAGTTGCCAAGTATATGGTACACACTGCTGCCACTGTGTGTCAGTAGTGGAGGGAGTGAACGTTTAAAGTGGTGGACAGGATGTCTATTCAGCAACCTGCTTATCCTGAATTGTGCTCAGTTTCTCAAGTGCTGTTGCAGCTGCACTCCTCCTGGCAAGGATGAGTATTCCATCATACTCCTAACTTGTGTCTTGCAACTGGTGGATAGACTTTGGGGAGTCAGGAGGTAGATTACTCACCACAGAAATCAGTGTCCGACCAGTTATTGTGGCCAGAGTAATTATATGGCTGGTCCAGTTCAGTTTTTGGTCAAAGGTAACCCACTGGACGTTGATATCAGGGAATCAGCAATAATAATAACATTGAATGTCAAAAGGAGATGTTTAGGTCCTCTCTTGTTGGAGATGGTCAATGCCTGGCACGTGTGGCAAAGCCCAAACCTAATGTCCAAGTCTTGCTGCATATATGCTTCGGTGTCTGAGAAGTCGTAAATGGTATACTGAACATTGTGTAATCATCAGCAAATATCCCCACCACTGACCTCACGATGGAGAGAAGGCCATTGATGATGCAGCTGAAAGCAGTTAGGCCTAGAACACCACCGTGCAAATGATCTGCAGCAATATCCTGTGTTGTCGTTGTCTGGAATTATCATAGAATCCCTATAGTACAGAAGGAGGCCATTCCACCCATCGAGTCTGTACCGACCACAATCCCACCCAGGCCTTATTTCCATAACCCCATGCATTTATCCTAGCTAATCCCCCTGACACTAGAGTCAATTTAGCATGGCCAATCGACCTAACCCGCACATCTTTGGAGTGTGGAAGGAAACCGGAGCACCTGGAGGAAACCCACACAGACATGGGGAGAATGTGCAAACTCCGCACAGACAATATACGTCTGGACAATATTGTCTGGACAATATACATTGTCTACCTAATATGCTGCAGGAAAGGATGTTCAGAGGCGTGGTACATCGGCGAGACCATGCAGACGCTATGACAACAGATGAAAGGACATCGTGCAACAATCGCCAGGCAGGAGTGTTCCCTTCCAGTCGGGGAACACTTCAGCAGTCAAGGCTATTCAGCCTCCGATCTTCGGGTAAGCGTTCTCCAAGATGGTCTTCAAGACACACAACACAGAATCACCGAGCAGAAACTGATAGCCAAGTTCCACACACATAAGGACAGCCTCAACCGGGACCTTGGGTCCATGTCACACTGCTTGTAACCCCCACCATGTGGCCTGGGCTTGCAAAATCCTACTAACCATCTTGGCTTGAGACAATTCACACCTTTTTAACCTGTGATTATCCCTCTCTTCACTCACACTGTCTGTACCTGTAAAGACTTGATTACCTGAAAAGACTCACATTCCAACCATTATCTTGCAATTGTCTATATATGCCGCATCTGTGAAATCTCTCTCTCCATTCACCTGATGAAGGAGCAGTGCTCTGAAAACTCGTGATTCTAACTAAACCTGTTGGACTTAAATTGGTGTTGTGAGACTTCTTACTGTGCAATATCCTGGGACTGAGATGATTGAGCTCCAAAACCACAACAATCTTCCATAATGCTAGGCATGACTCCAATCATTGGAGTGTTTTCTTACTGATTCCCACTGACTTTAGTTTTGCTAGGGCTCCTTGTTGCCACAGTCTGGCAAATGCTGCCTTCATGTTAAGGGCAGTCACTCTCACCTATGGTTGTCATCTGTGACTGAATGTATTCCTGGAGGTTTCATCACACGACTTCCCCCACGCTCCAACCATTAGTCAGCCAATGCATCCATCCTTATTACAGCAATTCAAAAGCAAAAAGATTGAATTCCTAATTGGATGAAATGGTCAAAAAATGACCAAAAAAAATGTCCCAATGATTTTGTTCCAGGGTTGCGCACAACCAGTGCCCTGGAAATTGATCTTTGACTTCTGGCGATTCCATGCCAATCCTGGACGGTTTGCAAACCTAATTTCACCTCCCCTTTGTCCATGTTTGGGCCAAGGCCATGAGGTTATAAATTGACTGGTCCTGGTGGAACAAAAACTAAGCTTTGTTGAGCAGGTATTTCCAAGTGCTGTTTGAAATGGTGTTGTTGACACCTTTCATAACTTTGTTGATAATTGAGAGTGGACTGATGGTAATTGGTTGGATTTGTCCTGTTTTTTGTGAACAGATACGTGGGAAATTGTTGGGTGAATGCCAGTTATGTAGCTGTACTAGTACTGCTTGACAAGGGATGTCGCTAACTCAAGAGCCCAAGTCTTCATTATTACTGCCGGAATGTTGTCAGGACCCATATCATTTGCAGCATCCTGTGACTTCAGCTGTTTCTTGATATCTTGTGGAGCGAATCAAATTGGCATCTGTGATATTAGGGACCTCAGGAGCAGACTGGTTTGGATTATTTGCCCAGCTCTTCTGGCTGAAGATGACTGCAAATGCTTCATGTTTGTCTTTTGCACCCATCATCGAGAATGGGGATATTTGTGGAGTCTCCTCCTCCAGTTAGTTGTTTAATTGTTCACCACCTTTCACAATTGGATGTGGCAGGACTGCTGATCCATTGGTGTGGGATCACTTTGCTCTATCACATGCTGTTTTAACTGCTTAGTATGCAAATAGTCCTGTGCTCTATCTTTAATATCATTTCTCCTGCACTATTCATTGAACCACGGCGGATCACCCAGCTTAATGATCACGGTAGAGTGAGGAATATGCTGGCCATGAGGTTACACATTGTGGTTGCATACAATTCTGCTGTTGCTGACACACAGAGCCTTATGGATGCCCAGTTTTGAGTTGCTAGATCTGTTCTGGATCCATGTGGAACAGTGGTAGTGCTATACAACACAATGGTAAATATCCTCAACGTGATGACAAGACTTTGTCTGCATAAGGACTGTGCAGTGGTCACCCCTACCAATACCGTCATGCACAAATGCCTCTGTGCAAGGTAGACAGGCGAGGATGCAATCGAGTAGGTCCTTCTCTCACCACCTGCCACAGACTCAGCCTAGCAGTCATGTTCTTCAAGATTCAGCCAGCTCAATCAGTTGTGGTGGTGGATGTTGACGTCCCCAACAAAGAGTACATTCTGTGTCCTTGCCACCCTCTGCTTCTTCGAAATGGTGTTCACAAATGGAGAAGTACTGATTCATCAGCTGAAGAGAGGGGTGGGGGTGGTAGACAGTCATCAGCAGGAGGTTTCCTTTCCCATGTTTGACCTGATGCCATGAGACTTCATGTGGTAAAGAGTCAATGTTGAGGTCTCTGAGACAATTCCCTCTTGACTGTATATCACTGTGTCACCACCTCTGGTGGGTGTGTACTGTACCACTAGCAGGATAGACCCAGGGATAGCAATAGACTGATAATGCTTAAAAAGAAATTCCAACTTCCAGTTAATTCAATGATAAAAGACTAACACCAACATTTCACGTTTTAAGACATTTATTGCAATAAAAGACTAAATGCTCTACTGACTAAACGCTATCAATATCTTGTACTTTAAGCCACAGAATATCTTGCTTTTTATTTTAGCATAACTGAACAAACACATTTCACAGGTATACATTGCACTCTCATTTAAGTAGACATTCAATTCTCCTGAAATCAGTCCAAAGTGTTTCTTAGCTCCTGAGGTTTTACTTCATTGTTCTTTTTCTTTCTCAGCCTCATCATTTCTCACTCCAGAAATGACTCTCATAGTGAAAGTATTACTGGAGATTCTCCCTCTAGCACAAGCTAGGTGAATCATATAGCTTTGTTTTAACTCTTCACTAATTTGATCTTTCAACCCCAAGGACAAGTTTTCAACCACATTCCTATGCAGTGAACCATCTACTTTCAGCCTCCAGCTACTCGCTCTTTCTCCCCCAGACCATGGCTGACTAATCCACCTGTCTGTGATATTTAAGGAAAGCCTGTAACCCAATCTTTAAAATAGCTTCCTATCTGCCCTCCCCATGGAAATATGAATCACATGAGTCTTGTATCCAGGTAGAATTGGTTTTTCATCTTGGAATTAAATGGACAGGTTGAAGTGCAGCCGTTTATAACCTGACATTCTCAATGCTTTTCTGGGACTTGGATACTCAGTCTGTCCACCAGCATCACAACTGCCTTTGCCATTGTTTGCAAGTGTGAAGATCTTGCATCATTTTTCCTAGGCCTTCCTTAGCCCCATCACCAAGCCAATTGTCAGGCATATTTCAACATGCGTCACATGTTCCCTATTCATATTTACCCTAAGGTTTAATGACACAGTGCCAAAACAACAATCTTTAAACCTCATAATTGCAACATACATTACCTCCTTAATATCTTTTCTTTACCTTTCTGAAGTTGTTAATTATTATTTTAATAACCTTAGACCAAAGAATTGAGTGCTATTTTCAGTTGACCTTTTGGATAGGATTACTATCAGTTCTAAAATATTTAGAAGTGACTGACACATGAAGACAGAAAACAGCTTCTTGCAGCTCAGTTTCTGTTACAATTTTTTTGTCAGCCACTGATGGGATTCACTAATTTGTGAAACGTTTGTTCCAGGTGCTGCGTCCAACCTATGGAATTTAAACTCCACAAATCGTGAGAGCAATGCTGAAAGCATAGCTTTCAAAGCCACAGTTTCACCACTCTTACATCTTAGATTTTGACATGTTTCTTTCAAACTTCTGTAATTTGATGATAACCTTTGAGAAATGGCTAATTGGCCAGTTGTAACCACTACCTTCTCTCGAGAGTTTCAAGCTGCAGAATCTGAGTGGCAATTTTATGCTACAAGAGACTGGCGAGGTGGGGGAAAGAGAGGAGAGACTGGTAGGGGGGGGGGGGGAAGAGAGGAGAGACTGGCAGAGGGCGGGGGGAAGAGAGGAGAGACTGGCGGAGGGGGGGGGGGAAGAGACTGGTGGGGGGGGAAAGAGGGGAGAGACTGGCGGGGGAGGAAAGAGGGGAGAGACTGGCAGGGGGAAAGAGAGGAGAGACTGGCAGGGGGGGAAAGAGAGGAGAGACTGGCAGGGGGGGAAAGAGAGGAGAGACTGGCGGGGGGGGGGAAAGAGACTGGCGGGGGGGGGAAAGAGAGGAGAGACTGGCAGGGGGAAAGAGAGGAGAGACTGGCAGGGGGGGAAAGAGAGGAGAGACTGGCGGGGGGGGGGGAAAGAAAGGAGAGACTGGCGGGGGGGGGAAAGAGAGGAGAGACTGGTGGGGGGGAAAGAGAGGAGAGACTGGCAGGGGGGAAAGAGAGGAGAGACTGGCAGGGGGGAAAGAGAGGGGGGACTGGCGGGAGGGGGAAAGAGGAGAGACTGGCGGGAGGGGGAAGAGAGGAGAGACTGGCGGGGGGGGAAGAGAGGAGAGACTGGCGGGGGGGGAAGAGAGGAGAGACTGGCGGGGGGGGGAGGCGAGAGGAGAGACTGGCGGGGGGAGAAGAGAGGAGAGACTGGGGGGGTGGGAGAGGAGAGACTGGCAGGGGGGAAAGAGAGGAGAGACTGGCGGGGGGGAAAGAGAGGAGAGACTGGCGGGGGGGAAAGAGAGGAGAGACTGGCGGGGGGGAAAGAGAGGAGAGACTGGCGGGGGGGAAAGAGAGGAGAGACTGGCGGGGGGGAAAGAGAGGAGAGACTGGCGGGGGGGAAAGAGAGGAGAGACTGGCGGGGGGGAAAGAGAGGAGAGACTGGCGGGGGGGAAAGAGAGGAGAGACTGGCGGGGGGGAAAGAGAGGAGAGACTGGCGGGGGGGAAAGAGAGGAGAGACTGGCGGGGGGGAAAGAGAGGAGAGACTGGCGGGGGGGAAAGAGAGGAGAGACTGGCGGGGGGGAAAGAGAGGAGAGACTGGCGGGGGGGAAAGAGAGGAGAGACTGGCGGGGGGGAAAGAGAGGAGAGACTGGCGGGGGGGAAAGAGAGGAGAGACTGGCGGGGGGGAAAGAGAGGAGAGACTGGCGGGGGGGAAAGAGAGGAGAGACTGGCGGGGGGGAAAGAGAGGAGAGACTGGCGGGGGGGAAAGAGAGGAGAGACTGGCGGGGGGGAAAGAGAGGAGAGACTGGCGGGGGGGAAAGAGAGGAGAGACTGGCGGGGGGGAAAGAGAGGAGAGACTGGCGGGGGGGAAAGAGAGGAGAGACTGGCGGGGGGGAAAGAGAGGAGAGACTGGCGGGGGGGAAAGAGAGGAGAGACTGGCGGGGGGAAAGAGAGGAGAGACTGGCGGGGGGGAAAGAGAGGAGAGACTGGCGGGGGGGAAAGAGAGGAGAGGCTGGCGGGGGGGAAAGAGAGGAGAGACTGGCGGGGGGGAAAGAGAGATTGGCCGGAGGGGGAAAGAGGAGAGACTGGCCGGAGGGGGAAAGGGGAGAGACTGGCCAGAGGGGAAGAGAGGAGAGACTGGTGGGGGGGGGGGGGAGAGAGGAGAGACTGGGGGGGGGGGGGGAGAGAGGAGAGACTGGTGGGGGGGGGGGGAAGAGAGGAGAGACTGGTGGGGGGGGGGGGAAGAGAGGAGAGACTGGTGGGGGGGGGGGGAAGAGAGGAGAGACTGGTGGGGGGGGGGGGAAGAGAGGAGAGACTGGTGGGGGGGGGGGGGAAGAGAGGAGAGACTGGCGGGAGGGGGAAAGAGGAGAGACTGGCGGGAGGGGAAGAGATGGGGAAAGAGAGAGACTGGCGAGGGGGAAAGTGAGGAGAGACTGGTGGGGGGGGGGGGGGGAGGGGAGAGACTGACGGTAGGGGGAAGAGAAGAGAGACTGGCGGGGGGATGTGGGGGGGGGGGAATAGAGATCAGTTAAGGGGGTTAGTGGGTGGAACTGACCGGGAAAGTGTGGGAGAGATTGGCAAAGGGTAAGGGCAGGTTCTGTGGAGACAGTAGGGGGGGGGAGGATTATGATTCGGGTGGGGTGTTGGGAGACTGGGGGTGGAACAGAAGCCTGGTTAGTGGGGGGCCGGGATCTGGCCGGCCCGGTTTGCCATTGCTCCGGGGCCGGATGTGACATTCCAGTGCGGTGAGGTAGCCGAGCCGCGGTTGTAAACAAGGTCAGGGCCGGCGGCGGGGGAGGGGGCTTGGTGGAGTGTGGTGTTCCAGAAAGCTCTGTGGCGCGGCCTGTCCGCCCGGATTCACCACCTTGAGCTGCGGGAAATCTCCTGGATTTAGGGCAGCGGCGCTGACGTAATGGGGATAAAGTTAGGCCTGAGTGTCGCAGTTGGAATTAGAGGTGCGGGCAGCCGGGAGTGAGGGAGGGATCGGATCGTGTCCCCGGGTCAGCCTGCTCCTGGAGCCGGTGATGACAGCGGCTATTTTTAATCATCATCATCACCACCATCATCAGCCGGCCGCCGCTATAAAAGGGCCGGCGGCCGCCGCCGCGACATGCACCTTTACAGCAGCGTGTTAACGCACTACCCCGGGGCCGCCTTCAAAGTCTCCATCCCCGCGCCGGACAAAGCGCCCGTCGACAGCCACAGCGTCGGAGTGAAGAGCGAAGCCGCCGCCCCCTCCTCCTCCTCTTCTTCCGCCATGCCCGCCTTCTCGTCGTGCGAGCTCCTGCCCCCGGGCCCGGCTCCGGCCCCGGGCCCGCTCCTCTACACCTCCACCGCCAGGATCCCCCTGCGGCCTCTGGAGAGGATGGTGCCCATCCACATCCAGCAGGCCGAGCCCACCCTCGGCCGCCCGCCGCAGGGCGTCTGGCTGGAGGACATCCTGAGCGAGGGATCCCGCAAGGTTGAGGCCGAGGTCTCGGACGGGGAGCCGGCCGTCGAGCTGGAGGAGCAGCAGCAGCAGCCCGGGTGCGGACAGCGGTCAAATCCGGCCTTGCAGCCCGGCCCGGCGGGCGCCGAGTCCCTCTTCCAGCTGTCGGACGGTGAGGGCACCGAGCGGCGGGGGCACCAGGACTGGGCCGGGCCGGGCCACCGGGCCTCGGAGGCGGCTGAGCAGCACAACAACAGCCCCTGGGAGCTGGATGGTGGCTTCAGGACGGTGGACCTGGTGGTGGAGAACAGGACGGATAAGAACGACAAGCTGGCGCGTTACCTGGCAGAGGTGGAGAAGCAGAATAGTTACCTGAGGGAGCGACAGAAATACAGGTTCCACATTATTCCAGACGGCAACTGTTTGTACAGGGCCGTGAGTAAAGCTGTGTATGGCGACCAGAGCATGCACAAGGACCTGAGAGAGGAAACAGTCCATCACATCGCAGATCACCTGGACGAGTTTAATCCCATCATTGAAGGGGACATTGGGGAGTTCTTGATCAATGCTGCCCAGGACGGGGCATGGGCTGGTTACCCAGAGCTGCTGACTATGAGCCAGATGCTGAACGTGAACATTTACTTGACCACAGGAGGTAGCCTGGAAAGCCCCACTGTTTCCACCATGGTGCACTGTCTTGGCCCAGAAGATCAATCGAAATCCAGCATATGGTTGAGTTGGCTCAGCAATGGACACTACGACGCTGTGTTTGATCAGTCCTTGCCCAACCCAGAGTATGAGACCTGGTGCACACAGACACACGTTCAGAGGAAACGAGACGAGGAGTTAGCGAAGTCCATGGCAGCTTCTCTTTCAAAAATGTACATCGAGCAAAATGGGTGTTTTTGAGTCATTTCTCCCGCACTACGACGTGTGAAAGAAGGTTTATGTCTGGACTTGAGGTTCCCTGGTGAAAGTGATATGAATGAGCAAGACTAGCAGCGTGAAGTAGAAATGTAAAGTTTGTTAATATGGTTTTTATTTATATTTATATGCTTACACATTCTGATTGGGCTAATGGCACTTTAAAATGGATCGTAAATTCAACTCTATAAGTATCGCCTTAATTAAATGTGTGAATTCCTAGATGTTTTACCAAATGTTTGAGCTCAAACTAATGAAGGTTGCGGGGCACCTGAATTTTTAATCGGGTTATTGGAGTTGAGACCATAGGATTGAATGGGACAGCATTGTCTCATTAGGCATGTTTTTTTTAATCTTAAATTTCTGATGTTTGGAAAACAACTGATGTTTAGTCTCTGCTTTGGAGAGATTTCTTTTCTGAAGAACACTTTTTAGAAAGACTTTATATTGCATTTTTGTGCAATTGCTGGTTTGTTACTGTAATACCTGGTTACGTTCTCGTATTTGGTATTCTGGCAGGTGGCTGGTCGCCACTAAATTGCCACCTTGATTTTATAATTGATTAGAATAGAGGTTTCAGATCTTTAAGGTTTAGTCGTAATTACTAATTTTATTACTGTCTGTTATCTGCCATCTCACTGATGCTGACTTTTATACGCTGTCCAAGATGTTTTGAAGTTTTAACTTCTTAAAGTGGTTTGCAGGGTCGAACTTGTAACCAGTTTGCAATTACTGTATTTGTATTGATTGTAAAGTTATTAATCAACATGGAATGAATAAAAGTTATGTAACATTTCTCTTAAGTGGTTGTTAGAATAAATATTTCACACTTTTTTAATACAGAAATAAGAGGGCCTTTGCTATGAGATTTAGTTGTAAAACGTACCATTTTAATATGAATTGAACAGAATTTTTAATTTAACTGCAAATTTGAAGAATAGTGAATATTGCTGAATTCAAATCTTTGAACAGAACACATCAATAATCATTAAATCAAATAGTGAATTTTACATCCTAACCACCACCTCCATTCTATGTGGAGCAGTTGATGCAAAGAATAAGGGCAATCTAGATAAGTACATCAAGGGGAGGAAAAAGAGGTCCGATTAAATAAATTGGAGTTTGTCAGAGGATATAACAGGATATATAGATTGGAGACTTGGGCACAGAAATGGCAGATGGAGTTTAATTCGGACAAATGTGAGGTGATGCATTTTGGAGGATCAAATTTGGGTGTGAATTATACTCAAAATGACAGAGCCCTTAGGAACATTAACATAGGGATCTGGGCATGCAGGTCCACAGTTCCCTAAAAGTGGCAACACAGGTGGCCAAGTTAATTAAGAAAGCATATGGCATACTTGCCTTCATCAGCCATGGCATTGAGTACAAGAGTTGGGGAAATCATGTTGCAGCTATGTAAAACTTTGGTTAAGCCACATTTGGAGTATTGCATGCATTTCTGGCCACCACATCACCAGAAGGACATGAAGGCTTTGGAGAGAGAGCAAATAAGGTTCATCAGGATGCGGCCTGATCTTCAATGGTGTTGGCTATGAGGAGAGGCTGAATAAACTAGGATGGTTTTCACTGGAAAGATGGAGGCTGAGAGGAGACCTGATGGAGGTCTACAAAATTGAGAGGCATAAATAGGGTGGATAGAGGCTTTTTCCAGGGGTGGAAGTGTCAATACAAGGAGGCACAGGTTCAAGGTGAGAGGGGAGAAGTTTTTAAGGGAGATTTGCAGGGGAAGTTTTTCAGTGGTGGGTGCCTGGAACGTGCTGCCAGAGGAGGTGGTAGAAGCAGGCACATTAGCAACATTTTAAGAGGCATCTGGATGGATACATGAACAGAGCAGAAGGATTTTCCTTTTGTTTAGTTAAGGCATCATGATCAGCACAGGCTTGGAGGGCCCAGGAGCCTGTTCCTGTGCTGTACTTTCCTTTGTTCTTTGAAATAAGTTGGAGGGAAGTTTATGTCGAGTATAAAAAGTGGCGCAGATCAATGGTTTCTATGTACTATGAATTTATTAAATTTGCACTGTAGGGGTATCCATTGTACAAAGGAAAACATACTGCAATCCTTGTTTTCAGTATTTACATTTAAATGTTTAAGAGTATAGTAGCAACATCTGTAAATGTTTTATAAAGTATACTAGAGTTCCAAGGCACCCCATGAATATTTGTTTTAAGCTGCACTTGACACCGTGTTGTTGAACTGCAATGTGAGACTACTTTGAATTTGCACTTGAAATTTTGTACTGATCAGAAGTAGAAACTTGCAGTAGTACTAAGGTTGGATGCTGGGCTTCAGCTTCTGTGCACATCAGGATGAATGAGCAGTAAATCAACTGCTGGCAAGTATAGAAGTGGAAATCATCAGCTGTTATGTAAACCCACCAAGGGATTTGGTCAAGGGCAATACAATTGTATATGCTTTTGAAAAGGTTTTTTAAAAATTAGACTGTCATTAACCGGAGGGCACAGATTTAGGATAACAGGCAAAAGGAACTTTTCATGCAGCGAATTATGATTTGGAATGAATACCCTGATAGGTTTGGAAGTAGATTCAGTTGTAACTTTTGAATGGGAATTGGATATAAAATTGGAAAGGAAATAGTTGCAGGGCTATGGGGAAAATGTAGATGAGTGAGGCTAATTGGATAGGTCTTTAAAAGAGCTGCATCAGGTCTTCCTTACTGCATAAAACTATGATGTGTTTTAAAAAAAATGTTAATTACCAACTAAATTGATGTTTTTATTAGTTTACACAAGTAGAAATTCCCAGCATTTTCAAGAACATTCGTCACATTTTCCTCTTACAAAGGAATGTTAATCTTGGTATTTATTTTGACAAACTATGTGAAACAAGAGCCTCCCCTCCCTTTTTCCTCCTAGGTGATTTTGCCAACTGTAGTTCCAGATCGAGTAGACCAAAATCTAGTGACTTAGAATGTACGTGAAATGTTTGCTTCTCACTTGTCATGTGCCTGTACAGCCACTGTATAAAAGGAAAGTCAAACCATCTACACCTAATGGGAGTGTGCAAAAATGGACAATTAGGGATGGGCAATAAATGCTGGCCCAGCCAACGCTACCCACATCCTGCAAATGGAAAAAAAAGCAGTGGCAATTATAACTAAACAATGTATACCAATAAAATGTTAATCAAATTTGTAGAAAATATTCTAGTCTTTTTATAGGCAAAGAAGTAACAACTATCATGGATAAGTAAAGTGGGTGTTATTTGTCTTAGTGGAGAGAGCTGCATAAATCCAATGCTCCAAAACAGAATTCCTCGACCATCTCACCTCACTGCAAGGCAGGAACACTAAAGTGATGCTAGAAATTGAAAATGTATTAAATGGTAATTCATTGGTGAGGTGAGAGTGACTGCCCTCGACATCAAGGTGGCATTTAACCAAGTGTGGCAAGAAACAAGTCGGAGGGAGAGATGACGACTCTCCACTGCACAAAAGAAGGTGGTTTTGGCTGATTGAGGTCAGTTATCTCAGTACCAGGACATTGCTGTAGGACTTCTTTGGGGTAATGCCTTAGATCCAACCATGTTTCATCAGCGACCTTCCCTCATCATCAGGTCAGAAGTGGGTCTGACCATTCTATGTTTATCATTTGCAAAACCTCGGGTAATGCAGCAAAATCTGTACAATATTCACTGTACAAGTGGCCAGGCACCTAGTCCACATCCCATGAATGAATATAAAATAAATCGAAGGTGAATTTCTGTGACTCTCTGACAAGGAAAGCTGGTAAACATCACCTAATTTTTCTCCAAGGTCACTCGGGCATGCATCAGGAACAAAGTGGGTCACAAAATGTCAAGGGCAGGGGCAGGATGAAAGCTTTGACAAAGGGTCATCTGGACTTGAAATGTCAGCTGTTCTGTCCTTACAGATGTTGTGGAGATGCCGGCGTTGGACTGGGGTGAACCCAGTAAGAAGTCTCACAACACCAGGTTAAAGTCCAACAGGTTTATTTGGTAGCAAATGCCATAAGCTTATGGTATTATGGTTTTTATGGTATTTGCTACCAAATAAACTTATGGTATTTGTCATTGCTACCAAATAAACCTGTTGGACTTTAACCTGGTGTTGTGAGACTTCTTACAGATGTTGCCAGAGCTGCTGAGATTTTCCAGCATTTTCTCTCAAGGACAGGATGAATTCAGGTTCAACAATGCCTCAGTCACACTAGGAAGTAGACCGTTGAGATAATCCCAGAGCAAAACAATAATAGTTAACCCATCAACATGAACTGGCCAGGAGATAAATAGCCAGATGAAAAATATTTTGAAACAATTACAACAACGTAGTTATGGAATAATTTAGTATGTGCATTCAAAAAAATGAAGCCTTGTACGAAGAGAAATTTCAGATAGATCAGCCCACCTTTCCTCCCCCCCCCCCGCCCCCCCCCCCCCCCCCCCCCCCCATAACCTATTAAAAATAAATTGCTTTTCAACTTAATGCTATTCAAGATAGCACAAAATAAACTATATCCAATTTTATTCTCAGTGGAACTGATTTTTCTCAACACTAGCTATTTGGAATGGTGGTATAGTGGGTTTTGTAACCTGATCAGTAATCCAGAAGACTGAACTAATGCTCTGCAGATATAAATTCAAATCCCATCACGGCAGTACGGGAATTTAACTTCAATTAATTAAATAAATCTGGAATGAAAATCTGGTGGGAGGGAACTACTAGATTGTCCTTAAAATCTAATTTGCTGTGGTCATTTAGGGGAGGCAATCTGCAGTATGCGCTCTCTGGCCTACATGTGGCTCCAGAGTCATAGCAATGTGGCAACTCATTAACTTTCCTCTGAAGTAGCCTAGCAAGCCACTCAGTTGTATCCAATGCAGAGGCATGCAGGAAGGCATGCCCAGAGCAACACCATGTATACCTAAAATGAGGTGTCAACCTGGTGAAGCTACAACATAGGGCTACTTACATCCCAAACCGCATAAGTAGCAAATAATAGACGAAGCAAAGCTATTCCTCAACCAACAGTTCAGATCGAAGTTCTGCAGTCATGAATGATGGGGGACAATTAAACACTTCTGAAGGAAGAGACTCCACAAATCCCCATCAATGATGAAGGAGCCCAGCACATCAATGCAAAAGATAAGTCTGAAGCATTCACAACAATCTTTGGCCAGAAGCATCGAGCGCATGATCCATTTGGGCTTCCTTCGGAGGTCCCCAGCATCACCAGTGCCAGTCTTCAGCCAATTTGATTCACTCCATGTGATATCAAGAAATGGCTGAAGGCACTGGGTGCTGCAAAGGCTATGGGTCCTGAAATTATTCAAGTAATAGTACCAAAGTCTTGTACTCCAGAAATTGGTATACCCCTAGCCAAGCTGCTCCAGTACAGTTACAATACTGGCATCTACCTAATAATGTGGAAAATTGCCCAGATGTGTCCTCTATACTAGAAACCGGACAAATCCAATCCAGCCAATTACCTTTCCATTAGTTTACCCTCAATCATCCAAAATGATGGAAAGGGTCATCAACAGTGCCTTCAAATCGCATTTGCTTGGCAATAACCTGCTCACTCATGCTCAGTTTGGGTTCTGTCAGGATCACTCAGCTCCTGACTTCATTACAGCCTTGCTTCAAATATTGACAAAAGAGCTGAATTCCAAAGGTGAGGTGACTGCCGTTGACATCATAGCAGCAATTGAGCAAGTCTGGCATCAAGGAGCCCTGGCAAAACTGGAGTCAATGTCGAATCAAAGGGAAACTCTCCATTGGTTGGAGTCATACCTAGAACAACTAAGATGGTTGTGGTAATTGAAGGCCATTGTCTTGTTTCCAGACATAACTGCAGGTTTTCCTCAGGGTAGCGGCCTAGGCCCAACTAGCTTCAGCTTCTTCATCATTGACCTTCCCGCCATCATAAGGTCAGAAGTGGGAGTGTTCACTGATGATTGCACAATGTTCAACACCATTCTTCTCAGATACTGAAGCAGTCCATGTCCAAATGCAGTAAGACCTGGACAATACTAAGACCTGGACAATACACAGACCTGGGCTGATAAGTGGCAAGGAATATTCACGGCACAGGCAATGACCATCTCCAATAATAGAGAATCTAACCATCATCCCTTGATATTCAATGTTATCACTTTTGCTGAATCCCCACTTTCAACATCCTGGGGAGTTACCATTGACCAGAAATTGAACTGGAGTAGCTGTCTAAATTGTGTGGCTACAAGAGCAGGTCAGAGGCTGGCAATCCTATGGCGAGAAACTCACCGTGTGACTCCCCGAAGCCTGTCCATAATCTACAAGGCACAAGTGAGGAGTGTGATGGAATATTCTCCACTTGCCTGGATGGGTGCAGCTCCAACAACACTCAAGAAGCTTGACACCATCCAGGACAAAGCAGCCTGTTTGATTTGCATCCCTTCCAGCACTCTGTGAAAGCAAAACAAGTTACAGATGGCCATGTGGGGGAAAAGTATGGGTACTGCATTGAAGAGTTAATTAACTATTTTTTAATCCATTTAATCTGTCCTTTAATCCATTTAATCCATCCATCTGTTGTGCGAGAGGTAGTTCCTCCTCATCTCAGTTTTAAATCTATCGCCTCTCAACCTATACCTGTGACATCTTGCTCAAAATTGCCCCATAAGAGGAAACCTTTGGGCTACATTTACTCTATCAATCCTTTTAAAATTTTATACACCTCGATTTGATCCCCTCTCATTCTTCTAAACTCTAGCAAGTATAAGCCCAAACTGTTTAATCTCTTCTCATACGTCAACTTTTTTATCCACAACTGGAGAACTTCTGTGCATACCTCAAGCTCCACTTCCTCTCATGACAGCAGTGCAAAGATGCTCTGCATTAGCTGTCCACAAAAATCTTCATCTTGCAGTACAACAGTCAGCCTATACCATGTAAATTGTCAATCACCTCAGCCTGAAGAGGCACTGCTCTTAATGTTTCAAAGGTACAGTCTGTTGATAACTTCATATTAAATGAAAAGTGACCTCACCTAACCAAGGCTGAAGTCCTACTGCACCTATTAGTTTGTCAGCCCACTTGAATCCATAAACAGACTTCTCTTCACTGGTTTCTTTTTTAAAAAATTCATTTACAGGGTGTGGGCATCGCTGGCTAGACCACCATTTATTGCCCATCCCTCGTTGCCCTTGAGAAGGTAGTGATGAGCTGCCTTCTTGAACTGTTCAGTCTTTGTGTTGTAGATACACCCACAGTCCTGGTAGGGAGGGAATTATAAGATTTTGACCCAGCGACAGTGAAGGTATGGCAATATACTTCCAAGTGAGGAGGGTGAGTGACTTGGAGGGGAATCTCCAGATAGTGGTGTTCCCATGTATCTGCTGCTGTATTCTTCAAGATGATGGTGGTTGTAGAAGGTGCTGCCTAAGGCACTTTGGTGACTTCCTGCAGTACATCTTGTAAATGGTACACATGGCTACCTGCTTGTACCCGTTGGTGGTGGAGGGATTGAATGTTTGTGGAGCGGGTAACAATCAAGTGGGCTGCTTTGAACTGAGTGACTTGCTAGTCCATTTCAGAGGGCATTTTAAGATCAATCACATTGCTGTGGATCTGGAGTCATATATGGGCCAGACCAGGTAAGGACAGCAGATTTCCTTACTCAAAAGGACATTAGTGAACCAGATATATTTTTGCAATAAAAAAACAATGATTTCTTGGTCATGATTAGACTTTTAATTCCAGACATATTGAATTCAAATTTCGCCATCTGCTGTGATGGATTCAAATCCAGGTCCCCAGGATATTACCCTGGGTTTCTGGATTACTAGCCCCAGTGACAATACCACTATGCCACTGCCTCCTTAGTTCACTTATGTCCGTTAGGGAATGAAATCTGCCATCCTTATTGTGGCCTTGCCTACGTGTGATTCCAGACCCGGAGGCAATGTGGTTGACTCATAATGACCTAGTGAGTCATTGCACTGTCAAGAATGGAGCTCACCACAACTTTCTCAAGGGCAATTAGGGATATGCACTAATTGCTGATCTTGCCAGTGATGCTCAAATATGTGAATGAATACTAAATATCATGGCATGTAAGTCGATCTGTTGTATAAAATGACTCAATTTTTGGGCACTAAGAATGGTTTTGAATGTACTCAAAATGTACCCAAATTTTCAGCTATGAAATGCTATACTCACACTCGTAGTCAGCCTTAATTTTGAACTCCAGAAATGTATGTTTAATTACCTCGTACGGTAAGTCGGTGCATGGGATCAAGCAATCAATACAGGCTGTGCTGTTAAGAAGATGCATGAAAGTTTAAGACAAACCCACACAGAGAAGACTGCACATAGCATAGCAAGTAATGAACAGAAATGGGTCCTCCAGCAAAAAGAATGAAGAACAAAGCTGCTTTCAAGCTAAAACTCATAACATTTTCTAGCTTATGAAATAACTATACTGCAGTGATGGAATTCAGTATTAGTGAAAAACAGAAAGAAAGAAGATGCTCAAGATCAAATGCACCATGGGCATAGGGACCAGCCACTGGCTTGAGCTTACCATAGAACCCTACAATGCAGAAAGAGGCCATCCAGCCCATTGAGTCTATCTCGACTCTCTGAAAGAGCATCCCACCCCGGGCCTCCCCCTAAGATTTATCTTAGTTTCATGAATGTCATACTTTGTTATGCCTAAGGAGCATCTACAGACTTCCTGGGACTGTACAGACCAATTTCAAAAGGAGCTACAGGAATTCCATTTGGATTTGATAAGCCAACCTTGCTAGCAGAGTCCATGGATCTGTTGAGCTTCCCAAACACTTGACCCTCAACACAAATGGCACCTTTTCCAACCCATAACGCCTGAGGCATTATCAGTCCTGAAAATAAAGCCAAATTTCAGGCACTGGATAGTGGCGAAGGAAGGTCACATGACTGAAGACACTGGCCTTTTGAGCAGGTTAGTATTACCTTTCTGAGCTCTGCAGCAGTCTGCTGTTTAACATCAAACTGGCAAGCCACACAGAAGCAATCTCTGTCTTGGTTGGACCACCAGCTCATCTAACCTGAAGACGTCATATCAACATCTACAGAACTAATGCAATCTCTGCGTGTCTGCTTCATCTTGCAGCATCAACACCACCTGAAAAACTGAAACTTACAACACTGGTCTACAACTCGTCAAGCATCAAATGCCATACACGAGATAATTCCTCATTGAACCCTGACTTTGGGACTCTGGAACTCACATGAACCAATGTTAAGTTTTTATGTGGTCCTTGTAAACTTCCTTCCCCTATCCTTCCCTTTAACTGAGTGAGTGCAGCGAGGGAAGTTGTGAAAATTCCTTTTCATGGTTTTTGGATGTGCACAATAAACTAATGTTCTGAGTTAATTTGAATTCGAGTTTGCTGTGGGGTTATCAGGAAAATTGGATCATACAACAACCGATGGATTGGGAAAATATACCTCAGCTTAATCTGAAAAAAAAACATCTTCTGTTTACAGACAGGTGGGAAGAGGAAAACAGTGTTGTTTGACCTAACCCTCCTCCTGTCCATAACACAATGAATTTGATGGTTTTAAAATGCTTTAATTGAGATTGAAGGTGTATTTGTACAATTAATTAATTCAACAAGCTGTGCCACATTAATTTAATATGAATTACCAGTATTATGGTTTTCCCATATTTCAAAATACCAATCATCCACATCAACAATGGCAGTTCACGTTTATACTTTGCATATAAGACAACTACCATTTTTGGAAGGAGTTTTAGAGGCTTCAAAGATTAATTTATAGGCTGCAAGCTGCGGTAAATAAAACTTACTAGATTTGCCGAATTAGCTGCAGGTTTTTATCTCTTTCTATGCCCCATTCAGAAGATGGTGGACTTGGAAGAGAAGATTGGAGGGTGGATATAAGGATGCAAAAAGTGTTTGTCAAGCATGTATGGGCTTTTCTTAACCTGGGTATATAACATAACACAGTAAGAAGTTTAACAACACCAGGTTAAAGTCCAACAGGTTTATTTGGTAGCAAAAGCCACACAAGCTTTCGAGGCTCTGAGCCCCTTCTTCAGGTGAGTGGGAATTCTGTTCACAAACAGAACTTATAAGACACAGACTCAATTTACATGAATAATGGTTGGAATGCGAATACTTACAACTAATCCAGTCTTTAAGAAACAAAACAATGGGAGTGGAGAGAGCATCAAGACAGGCTAAAAAGATGTGTATTGTCTCCAGACAAGACAGCCAGTGAAACTCTGCAGGTCCACGCAACTGTGGGAGTTACAAATAGTGTGACATAAATTCTGATTCTAGGATCGCATGATAAAGACTCAGGAGGAAAAAAGCAGAAATATTTATGTGAAATAGTGTGACATAAACCCAATATCCCGGTTGAGGCCGTCCTTGTGTGTGCGGAACCTGGCTATCAGTTTCTGCTCCGCGACTCTGCGCTGTCGTGTGTCGCGAAGGCCGCCTTGGAGAACGCTTACCCGAATATCAGAGGCCGAATGCCCGTGACCGCTGAAGTGCTCCCCAACAGGAAGAGAACAGTCTTGCCTGGTGATTGTCGAGCGGTGTTCATTCATCCGTTGTCGCAGCGTCTGCATGGTCTCCCCAATGTACCATGCCTCGGGACATCCTTTCTTGCAGCGTATCAGGTAGACAACGTTGGCCGAGTTGCAAGAGTATGTACCGTGTACCTGGTGGATGGTGTTCTCACGTGAGATGATGGCATCTGTGTCGATGATCCGGCACGTCTTGCAGAGGTTGCTGTGGCAGGGTTGTGTGGTGTCTTGGTCACTGTTCTCCTGAAGGCTGGGTAGTTTGCTGCGGACAATGGTCTGTTTGAGGTTGTGCGGTTGTTTGAAGGCAAGAAGTGGGGGTGTGGGGATGGCCTTGGCGAGATGTTCGTCTTCATCAATGACATGTTGAAGGCTCCGGAGGAGATGCCGTAGCTTCTCCGCTCCGGGGAAGTACTGGACAACGAAGGGTACTCTGTCCACTGTGTCCCGTGTTTGTCTTCTGAGGAGGTCGGTGCGGTTTTTCGCTGTGGCGCGTTGGAACTGTTGATCAATGAGTCTAGCGCCATATCCTGTTCTTATGAGGGCATCTTTCAGCGTCTGGAGGTGTCTGTTGCGATCCTCCTCATCCGAGCAGATCCTGTGTATACGGAGGGCTTGTCCGTAGGGGATGGCTTCTTTAACGTGTTTAGGGTGGAAGCTGGAGAAGTGGAGCATCGTGAGGTTATCCGTGGGCTTGCGGTACAGTGAGGTGCTGAGGTGACCGTCCTTAATGGAGATGCGCGTGTCCAAGAATGCAATTCAGTTCGCATTCCAACCATTATTCATGTAAATTGAGTCTGTGTCTTATAAGTTCTGTTTGTGAACAGAATTCCCACTCACCTGAAGAAGGGGCTCAGAGCCTCGAAAGCTTGTGTGGCTTTTGCTACCAAATAAACCTGTTGGACTTTAACCTGGTGTTGTTAAACTTCTTACTGTGTTTACCCCAGTCCAACGCCGGCATCTCCACATCATATATAACATAACAACAGGATAGATCCAGGCTCCCCATGATAAATGTGAAATCAGTATGCCTTCCATTCCTACATTAAGCATATCCCTGGTGCAATGTTTGTCTGGAGAAATCAGCGCATCCATTTTCAAGAGTACAATAAAATGCAAGTGGATCAGATGCAAAGGTTTTATCCAGTTGCTGGCATCTTCAAATCCAGGGCTCTCCAAATGTAAAACAGATGGCATCTTAATGGATCCCCATTAGAACTGAAACCCTACATACATGGGGAAAGCTTCTATTCTCTCAACCCGCAGGTTGTATTTGACCATCATAATCGTTCTGCAAGCCAGTGCACAGTTTCCAGGGACCTTACAAGATGACTTCATACTCCGGCAGTCTGTGCAGCCACATTGTTTGATAGACATAACTTGTACTTTGTATGTGGAATAAATGGTAGTAAAGTTTGCAAATATTTATTGCATGTAAGGATTAACCACTGCGAGGGAGCACAGGATCTTGTCAGTCAAGCATGAGTGTGATGGAATGGGCCGGAAGTCGTGCTTGTGTTGCAGGCTAGAGGATCTATAAATCTTGGACTCGCTGGTGGTGAGGGTGGGGAGGGAAAGAGGTAATAGCAGGATTAGCATCTGACAGAGTGGATTAATGCTGAATGGTTTTTTTTTTAGTATAATGTAAATGTGAGCAGCACCTGGGATTGGCAATTTACCCATGAAAGAGTATATTCACTAAGCCATCCGGAAAAGCTATATTTTTAATAAATAAATGTGTGCATGTGCATGTCTAACTATATATATATATCTATATCTCAGCATGCGGTTTGAGGAATGGCAGCATCATAAGCTTATAGTTAAAGATCCATTGATTGTGTATCATGGGTAACAAGTAAATCAGATCAGGAAACAGAATCACGAAGGTATTTTGACATCATAGCCACCGATAATGAGATTAACCTGAAACAATACAATTGTTTTGTACAGGATCATTGATTCGCATGATTGAACAAGACATCGGTACATTTTGAGGAGCATAGGGAACATGTGCTACTAAAATTAAAGAATCTTATTGAATAAGATTAGACAAAATAGCATTTTCTTACATTTTTATCAGTTTCCTAAAATAGCACCATAAAATCCTCTGAAGAAGATTACAGCAAATCTTTTGTTAGGCACTTAATAAAACTAGACTCCTGGCTGCATATTAAATTATTCCAAGATGGAATTTTTGAACTGGTTAGCATTCATAATTGTAGGTTTACCTACATATCAAACAAGTTTAATTCACATTAACCTGCAGGTAATTTCTTTAGTTATATTTTGGGCACAACTATTATGTATTTTGTTAACATGATTATACTTAGCTTCATGTTATTTGATTTGATTTATTATTGTCACATGTATTAGTATATACTGACAGGTATTGCTTCTTGCACATTATACAGACAAAGCATACCGTTCATAGAGAAGGAAAAGAGAGAATGCAGAATGTAGTGTTACAGTGATAATTAGGGTGTAGAGAAAGATCAACTTAATGCGAGGTAGGTCCATTCAAAAGTCTGATGGGAGCAGGGAAGAAGCTGTTCTTGAGTCAATTGGTATGTGTCCTCAGACTTTTGTATCCTTTTTCCGATGGAAGAAGGTGGAAGAGAATATGTTTGGGATATGTGGGGTCCTTAATTATGCTGGCTGCTTTTCCGAGGCAGCAGGAAGTGTAGACAGAGTCAATGGATGGGAGGCTGGTTTGACTGAGGGACTGGGCTTTGTTCACGACCCTTTGTACTTTCTTGTGATCTTAGACAGAGCAGCAGCCATATCAAGCTGTGATACAACCAGAGAGAATGCTTCCTATGGTGTATTTGTAAAAGTTGGTGAGAGTCGTATTAGACATGCCAAATTGCCTTTGTCTTCTGAGAAAGTAGAGGTGTTGGTGGGCTTTCTATAGTGTTGGCATGGGGGGACCAGGTCAGGTTGTTGGTGATCTGGACACCTAAAAACTTGAAGCTTTCGACCATTTTTACTTCATCCCCATTGATGTAGACAGGGGCATGTCCTCCACTGCGCTTCCTGAAGTCGATGACTATCTCCTTTGTTTCATTGACATTGAAGGAGAGATTGTCATCGGACCAGTTCACCAGGTTCTCTATCACTTTCCTGTACTCCATCTCATCATTGTTTGAGATCTGACCCACTACAGTGGTGTCATCAGCAAACTTGAAAATCGAGTTGGAGGGGAATTTGGCCACACAGTCATAGGTGTATAAGGAGTATAGTAAGGAGTATAGTACAGCCTTGTGAGGCACCGGCGTTGAGGATGATTGTGGAGGAAGTGTTGTTTTCTATCCTTACTGATTGTGGTCTGTGCGTTAGGAAGTTCAGGATCCAGTCGCACAGGAAGGAGCCGAGGCCCAGGCAAAGGAGTTTGGAGATGAGTTTTGTAGGAATCATGGTGTTGAAGGCTGAGCTGTAGTTGAGGAGTCTTGATGTGGAGATGCCGGCATTGGACTGGGGTAAACACAGTAAGAAGTCTCACAACACCAGGTTAAAGTCCAACAGGTTCTTTGGTACCAGGATGATGGTTGTCTTCTTGAAGCAGATAGGGACCTCAGATTGGTGTAAAGAGAGTTTGAAGATGTCTGCGAATACCCCCGCCAGCTGATCCATGCAGGACCTGAGTGCTCGGCCGGGTACCTCATCTGGGCCAGTTGCTTTCCGTGGATTGACCTTCGAGAAGGCTGCTCTGACATCTACAATGATGACCTCAGATACAGGTTCTCCGAGGCTTCCTGGGTGGAGGGTGTTCTCTTGCTGACCTCTTGCTCAAAGCGGGCATCGAATGCATTGAGCTCATCAGGGAGGGGTGCGTTGGTGCCAGCGATTTTACATGCCTTCATCTTGTAGCCTGTTATGCCATAATTGGCGGGGGGCCATGTGACTAGCCTGTGACTCTAGTTTGGTCCGGTACTGTCTTTTGGCATCTTTGATGGATCTCCTTTGATCATATCTGGCTTTCTTGTATGGTAAGGAGTCTAACAACACCAGGTTAAAGTCCAACAGGTTTATTTGGTAGCAAACGCCACTAGCTACCAAATAAACCTGTTGGACTTTAACCTGGTGTTAGACTCCTTACTGTGTTTACCCCAGTCCAACGCCGGCATCTCCACATCATTTCTTGTATAGGTCCGGGTCGCCTGATTTGAATGCCTCAGACCTAGACTTCAGCAAGCAGTGGATATCCCTCTTCATCCATGGTTTCGGGTTGGGAAACACGCGGATTTGCTTCTTTGGCACATAGTCTTCTATACATTTACTGATGAAGTCAGTTACTGTAGTGGCATACTCATTCAGGCTTGTTCAGGTTGCAGAGTCTTTAAATACTGACCGGTCCTGTAGGAGATCATCCGATTCCTCAGACCAATATTGCATGACTTTGATGGATTCTCCCACTTCAATTTTTGCTTGTAAGCCAGGAGCAGGAGCACAGCCCTGTTGTCTGATTTGCCAAAGTGTGGGTGGGCGATAGAGCAGTAGGCATGTTTGATATTTGTGTAGCAGCGGTCTAGGATGTTTGGGCCTCTGATGGAACTGGAGATGTGTTGGTGGTATCTTGGTAGGACACTCTTGAGCTTGGGCTGACTGAAGTCCCCGGCCATGATGAACAAGGCCTCAGGATGTTTCATCTCAAGGCTATTTGTGGTGGGGTACATTTCGTCTAGTGCAGTCTTCACATCCATGTGGGGTGGGATGTAAACTGCTGTCAGGATAATAGAGGGCGGCACGGTGGCACAGTGGTTAGCACTGCTGCCTCACAGCGCCAGAGACCTGGGTTCGATTCCCGCTTGGGTCAATGTCTGTGTAGAGTTTGCACATTCTCCCTGTGTCTGCGTGGGTTTCCTCCGGGTGTTCCAGTTTCCTCCCACAGTCCAAAGATGTGCAGGTTAGGTGCATTAGCCATGCTAAATTCTCCCTCAATGTACCCGTACAGGTGCCGGGGTGTGGCGACTAGGGTGTTTTCACAGTAACTTCATTACAGTGTGAATGTACGTCTACTTATGACTAACAAATAAACTTTTTAACTTTAAGAGGTAAACTCCTGCAGAACTTAATAGGGGCATCATTTTAGTGTCAGGTATTCTCGGTCTGGGGAGCAGAAACTTGCCAGTGTTGCTACATCTGGGCACCACAAGGTGTTGAATAGGAGGCAGACCCTATCTTCCGGTCCATTTGGTGGATTGAGACGCCCTCTGGTTGGAGGGCACAGCCTGGTGAAGCAGTATTGAGCCATGTCTCCATGAAACAGAGCACACAGCAGTCCCTCAGTTCTCTTTGAAAAGTGAGTCTGGCTTTAAGTTCATCTGGCTTGTTTTCCAGAGATTGGACATTTGCCAGGAGTAAGTGGTCCTTGGGACCACATTGTTTCACTCCCACCTGCAGGCCTGCACGTTTTCCATGCTTCCTGGAGTGACTGCTTTTTTTCAGGCCTGGGAGACGGTGAGAGTAGAAGGGGGAGATAGATGGTGGTGTAGCGGTAGTGTCATTGAACATGTAATCCAGAGGTTCTGGGGCCATGGATTCAAATCATCATGATAGCTGGTGGAATTTAAGTTTAGTTAATAAATCTGGAGTTGAAAACTAGTCTCATTAATGGTGACTATGAAACTATCAGCAATTGTTGTAAAAATCCATTCCTTTAGGGAAGGAAATCAGCTTGTCCTTACCTTGTCTGGCCTTATCATGACTCCACAGTAATGTGGTTCATTCTGAAATTACCCAGCAAGCCATTCAGGTTAATTGCTCTGATGATTCAATCCTCAATTGGAATTTCTGCCAGCGATGCTTTTCAGGCTGGATGGACTTCATCGTAAAACATAACATCAGGTCATTTAAACATCAACTGTGTTGTTAGTGTGCTACATGCAACATGGGAGTACAGGACAGAAATGGGAGCAGCTGGCCATGGCCTGGACGTCTGAAGACATTTTTACAGGGCAGTATTTTCTCAGAGCTTGGACGTCTCTGCATTTTATGGCTTCTGTCCAGTGGACATGCAAGATCTACACCCAGATAGGCATGAGTGCTTAGGAATTATATGTAAATGATGGTTAACAGTATGATTACAGTACAGAGATCACAAGGAAAATAAATATTGGTTTACGTGAGGTCCAGAGTCCAGAATCAAAGTTCTATGAGAAGATCGGCAAGCTGAAAACCATTTGCATAAAATTCGCTACTCTGATGGTGGCGACTTTGCAAGATGAAATTGGCACACAGGTATTAATCAGTTTGTAGGTGATGGTGCAGAATTTTTAGCAGAGAGGAGATGGGGCCAAGTGTCCAAACTGGCATTGCAGCTTCTATGTGATCTGCTGGTCAGATATTAAAGCAGCAGACTTTAATCTGCGTGCAGTCCCTGAATGGAATCTGAATCTAGGGGACAAAGTTTAAAAATTAAGTGTTTCCCAATAAAGACTGAGATAAAGAGATTCTTTTTTCTCACCAGGTCATTAGTCTGTGGAATTTTGTTCACAGAAAGCAGTGGAGGCTGTGTCATATCCATAGAATCCCTATAGTCCAGAAGGAGGCCATTCGGCCCATCAAGTCTGCACCGACCACGATCCCACCCAGACCCTATTCCCGTAAGATCACACATTTACCCTGTTAATCACCTGACACTAGGGTCAATTTAGCATGGTCAATTAACCTAACCCGCACATCTTTGGACTGTGGGAGGAAACTGGAGCACCCGGAGGAAACCCACGCTGACACGGGGAGAACGTGCAAACTCCACACAGACAGTGACCCGAGGCCGGAATTGAACCCGGGTCCCTGGCACTGTGAGGCAGCAGTGCTAACCACTGTGCCACCGTGCCATCCCTATTCAAGGCTGAGTTAGATAGATTTTTGACCAACAGGAGGTTGAGAGTTTTGGGGGATGGACAGGAAATTGGCATTGAAGTCATAATCAGATCAGCCATGATTTTGCTGAATGGCAGGTCTACTCCTACTCCTAATTCTCGTGTTCTTGTGTTGTAGACTCCAGCAAAACACAGTGATTCTTGGTCTGGAATTTCTCCAGACACACGAGTGGATTATGGTCTGCATGGATCACAGTCTCTCCTCTGTGTATATCCAAACTGATGGAAAGCCAAAACGAAGCTTAACGCTTATTAATGGTTCCTTTTCAACTGTGGAGTACATTCATTGACAGGACTAAGTTTTCTCAAGAAATAACCAATGCTGTATGTTAGCATCATCATCATCATGTGACAACATGACTCCCACTCCCACATCACCAGCATCAATTGCTACCTTGAATGATGTGTGAAAATTTGGAGCAGCCAACACAAATATATTCATTAAGACAGCCTTTAATCCATCCAGTCATATTTGACTTTCTCTTCAATTTGTTTGTTAATGAAACAGCTACTGTACTAAAATTCAGGACAAATTTCCTGTAAAATACATATTCCGAGAAATAATAGTATATCTTGTTTGGTTTCAGGAACAACAGATTCCATAACTGCTCGAGCTTTATCCTCTCTGGACAACGCTCAACCTTACCCCATGACATGTCCCAAATAAGTGACATTGGTTTTAGCAAATTTACCTTTTACAAAATTTATCACCAAGTCAGCTTTCTGTCGTCTCTCAAATCATGTACTTAGGTGTTTTGTATGCTCTTCCCAAGTGTCACTATCGACCAATAAATCATCAATATAGACAAAACAGCTCTCCAGTCCATTAATAATCTGATTTGCCAGCCTTTGAAAAGTAACTGGTGCATTCCTCATTCTGAATGGCATCATTCTGGTAGGTAGGACAGCTGAGGAACAGTGGAGGATTTTTAAGGAGATTTTTTTAAGTACTCAGCAAAAATATATTCCGGTGATAAAGAAGGACTGTAAGAAAAGGGATAACCAGACGTGGATAACGAAGGAAATAAAGGAGAGTATTAAAATAAAAACCGATGCATACAGAGTGGCCAAAAAGAGTGGAGAATTAGTGGATTGGGAAAGCTTTAAAAACAACAAAGAACGACGAAGAAAGCGATTAAGAAAGGAAAGATAGATTATGAAACTAAACTAGCTCAAAATACAAAAAATGATAGTAAAAGTTTTTACAAATATATAAAAAGGAATAGAGTGGCTAGAGTGAATGTTGGACCCTTGGAGGATGAGAGGGGGGATTTAATAGTGGAAAACGAGGAAATGGCTGAGACTTTAAATAAGTTCTTTGTGTCGGTCTTCACGGTGGAAGACACAAATAGTTTACCGAATATTAGAGATCGAGAGTTGGTGGGAGGGGAGGCCCTTAATACAATTGCTGTAACTAAAGAGGTAGTGCTTGGTAGACTAATGGGACTGAAGGTAGACAAGTCCCCGGGCCCGGATGGAATGCATCCCAGGGTACTGAAAGAAATGGCTGAGGTAATAGCAGATGCGTTAGTAGTTATTTATCAAAATTCGCTAGACTCTGGGATAGTGCTGGCTGATTGGAAAACAGCTACTGTTACGCCGCTGTTTAAAAAAGGAAGTAGACAAAAGGCGGGTAACTACAGGCCGGTTAGTTTAACGTACGTAGTTGGGAAGATGCTGGAGTCCATCATAAAAGAGGAAATTTCAGAGCACCTGGATAAGAATGGTTCGATCAACCAGACGCAGCATGGATTCATGAGGGGAAAGTCGTGTTTGACGAATTTACTGGATTTTTATGAAGATGTGACTAGTGCGGTTGACAGAGGGGAACCGGTGGATGTGGTGCTTTTAGATTTCCAGAAGGCGTTCGATAAGGTGCCTCACAAAAGGTTGCTGCAGAAGATTGGGGTACACGGAGTTGATGGTAAGGTGTTGGCGTGGATCGGGGATTGGCTATCTAACAGGAAGCAGAGAGTTGGAATAAATGGGTGCTTTTCTGGTTGGCAGTTGGTGACCAGTGGCGTGCCGCAGGGATCGGTGCTGGGGCCTCAACTGTTTACCATTTACATAGATGATCTGGAGGAGGGGACTGAGTGTAGGGTATCAAAGTTTGCTGATGACACGAAGATGAGTGGGAAAGCGAATTGCGTGGAGGATGCGGAAAGTCTGCAGAGAGATTTGGATAGGCTGAGCGAGTGGGCGAGGAACTGGCAGATGGAATATAACGTTGGCAAATGTGAGGTTATCCACTTTGGAAGAAATAATAGTAAATTGGAATATTATTTAAATGGAGAAAAATTACATCATGATACTGTGCAGAGGGACCTGGGGGTCCTTGTGCACGAATCGCAAAAACTCAGTCTGCAGGTGCAGTAGGTGATCAAGAAGGCGAATGGAATGTTGGCCTTTATCGCGAGGGGGATAGAGTATAAAAGCAGGGAGGTCTTGCTGCAACTGTACAAGGCACTGGTGAGGCCGCAACTGGAGTACTGTGTGCTGTTTTGGTCCCCTTATTTGCGGAAGGATATATTGGCCTTGAAGGGAGTGCAGAGAAGGTTCACCAGGTTGATACCGGAGATGAGGGGTGTAGCTTATGAGGAGAGATTGAGTAGATTGGGTCTGTACTCGTTGGAGTTTAGAAGGCTGAGGGGGGATCTTATAGAGACATATAAGATAATGAAGGGGCTGGATGGGGTAGAGGTAGAGAGATTCTTTCCACTTAGAAGGGAAACCAGAACTAGAGGGCACAGCCTCAAAATAAGTGGGGGCCGGTTCATAGAACATAGAACATAGAACAGTACAGCATAGAACAGGCCCTTCGGCCCACGATGTTGTGCCGAGCTTTATCTGAAACCAAGATCAAGCTATCCCACTCCCTATCATCCTGGTGTGCTCCATGTGCCTATCCAATAACCGTTTAAATGTTCCTAATGTGTCTGACTCCACTATCACTGCAGGCAGTCCATTCCACACCCCAACCACTCTCTGCGTAAAGAACCTACCTCTGATATCCTTCCTGTATCTCCCACCACGAACCCTATAGTTATGCCCCCTTGTAATAGCTCCATCCACCCGAGGAAATAGTCTTTGAACGTTCACTCTATCTATCCCCTTCATCATTTTATAAACCTCTATTAAGTCTCCCCTCAGCCTCCTCCGCTCGAGAGAGAACAGCCCTAGCTCCCTCAACCTTTCCTCATAAGACCTACCCTCCAAACCAGGCAGTATCCTGGTAAATCTCCTCTGCACTCTTTCCAGCGCTTCCACATCCTTCTTATAGTGAGGTGACCAGAACTGCACACAATATTCCAAATGTGGTCTCACCAAGGTCCTGTACAGTTGCAGCATAACCCCACGGCTCTTAAACTCCAACCCCCTGTTAATAAAAACTAACACACTATAGGCCTTCTTCATAGCTCTATCCACTTGAGTGGCAACCTTTAGAGATCTGTGGATATGAACCCCAAGATCTCTCTGTTCCTCCACAGTCTTCAGAACCCTACCTTTGACCCTGTAATCCACATTTAAATTAGTCCTACCAAAATGAATCACCTCACATTTATCAGGTTTAAACTCCATTTGCCATTTTTCAGCCCAGCTTTGCATCCTATCTATGTCTCTTTGCAGCCTACAACAGCTCTCCACCTCATCCACTACTCCACCAATCTTGGTGTCATCAGCAAATTTACTGATCCACCCTTCAGCCCCCTCCTCTAAGTCATTAATAAAAATCACAAAGAGCAGAGGACCAAGCACTGATCCCTGCGGCACTCCGCTAGCAACCTGCCTCCAATCCAAAGATTTTCCATCCACCACCACCCTCTGTCTTCGATCAGACAGCCAGTTACCTATCCAATCGGCCAACTTTCCCTCTATCCCACACCTCCTCACTTTCATCATAAGCCGACCATGGGGGACCTTTCCCATGGGAAGTGCCTTCTCGTGTCCCCTCCTAGCTCTCCTAAGCCCCTTTTTCAGCTCATTCCTTGCTAACTTGTAACCCTCAATCGAGCCTTCTGAACCTTGTTTCCTCATCCCTACATAAGCTTCCCTCTTCCTTTTCACAAGACATTCCACCTCTTTTGTGAACCATGGTTCCCTCACTCGGCCATTTCCTCCCTGCCTGACAGGGACATACCTATCAAGGACATCCAGTATTTGTTCCTTGAAAAAGTTCCACTTTTCATTAGTTCCTTTCTATGACAGTTTCTGTTCCCAACTTATGCCCCCTAATTCTTGCCTAATCGCATCATAATTACCTCTCCCCCAGTTGTAAACCTTGCCCTGCCGTACGGCCCTATCCCTCTCCATTGCAATAACAAAAGACACCGAATAGTGGTCACTATCTCCAAAGTGCTCTCCCACAACCAAATCTAACACTTGGCCCGGTTCATTTCCCAGTACCAAATCCAATGTGGCCTCACCTCTTGTCGGCCTATCCACTTATTGTGTCAGGAAACCCTCCTGCACGCACTGCACAAAAACTGCCCCATCTGAACTATTTGACCTACAAAGGTTCCAATCAATATTTGGAAAGTTAAAGTCCCCCATGACAACTACCCTGTGACCCTCACACATATCCATAATCTGCTTAGCAATTTCTTCCTCCACATCTCTATTACTATTTGGGGGCCTATAGTAAACTCCTAACAACGTGACCGCTCCTTTCCTATTTCTAACCTCAGCCCATATTACCTCAGTGTGCAGATCCCCCTCGAAGTGCCTTTCCGCAGCCGTTAAACTATCCTTGATTAACAATGCTACTCCTCCACCTCTTTTACCAGCTTCCCTACACTTAGTGAAACATCTATACCCCGGAACGTCCAACAACCATTCCTGTCCTTGTTCTACCCACATCTCCGTAATGGCCACAACATCGTAGTCCCAAGTACCAATCCACGCCCCAAGTTCATCTACCTTGTTCTGGATGCTCCTTGCATTGAAGTAGACACACTTCAACCCACCTTCCTGTCTACCGGTACCCACCCTTGACCCTGATACCTTCCCCAATACCTCACCACCCTCACTGACTTCTGGACTACAACTTCTTTTCAGAACAGAGTTGAGGGGGAACTTCTTCTCTCAGAGGGTGGTGAATCTCTGGAATTCTCTGCCCATTGAAGTGGTGGAGGCTACCTCGTTGAATATGCTTAAATCACGGGTAGATAGATTTCTGATCGATAAGCGAATTAAGGGATATGGGGAGCAGGCGGGTAAGTGGAACTGATTCGCCTCAGATCAGCCATGATCTTGTTGAATGGCAGGGCAGGCCCGAGGGGCTAGATGGCCTACTCCTGCTCTTATTTCTTATGTTCTTATGTTCTTATTTCATTGATATATGTTTTCTGGGGTTACAAAAGCAGCAATTTCTTGGGACTTGCCAGATAATACATTAGTCTGACTGATAAACTCTGAATTTCCAACTCTTTTGATGCAATCTTTAATTCATGGTATAGGATAAGAATCAGTGTGTGTTCTGGCATTCACTTTACAATAATCAATGCAAAATCTCTGAGTTCTGCCGGGTTTTGGTACCAATACAACTGGTGGACTTCAATTGCTTTGCCTCAGTTCAATTATATCATGGCCTGAATTTTTCGGCTGGGGGATGGGGCCAAACCTCACCATCTGGAAAGTTGGTGGGGAATGCATCCCTGCTGACTCCGATTTTATACTCAAATCTGCATTGATTTACATGTGAAAGGAAGTCCCTCCTTGAAGCTCTGTCAGCGATCTGATTGGCTGGCAGCCCTCTCGTCCATCATGGCAATGCAGTCGCCAGAAGAGGCACTGCACTGCCATGCCTGGGGCTAAATGCAGGAAGCTGATGTGAAGATAATTCATGATGTGGAGATGCCGGCGTTGGACTGGGGTAAACACAGTAAGAAGTCTAACAACACCAGGTTAAAGTCCAACAGGTTTATTGCTCTCAACCTGTTGGACTTTAACCTGGTGACCTGGTGTTGTTAGACTTCTTACTGTGAAGATAAGCGGCAGAGGTCCCAGGGAGGAGAGGATATTGCCTGGAGGTTGGTCGTAAGGGGGGAGTGCGTGATTGGGTTATCAGGAGATAGGCCCGGAGGTATCTGGTCATGAGAGTATGGTGCCCCAAAGGGGATTTCCGATGGACTGACCGCCCCCCCCTTTCCCCCCACCCTACCCACTCGCCCAAGATCAAGGATGTGAACTTTTGCTATTTCCCATGCTGAGTTATCCAGAGCCCACATCCTGAAAACTGAGACTGGGCTGGAAAAGGCCTTTAAGAGACCACTTAAGGGACTTAATTGGGGAAAGGGCATGCTTCCCATCCAAGGCCCTGCCCACCGCACTGTAATATTGTAACTGGGTTAGGGCGGGCAGGATCCCGGAAGGAATCCCGTCCACGCAGTTTCATGTTTCCCCCCAACGCCTCAAAACCTGCTGGGGTAGAGCATTAAATTCAAGCCCATTATTCAACATGGAGGTGAGTTCATCGAAACCATAGAACCCTACAGCACAAAAACAGGCCACTCGGCCCATCAAGTCTGCACTGAATCTCCGATGGACCATCCCATTCAGATCTTATCCAGTAAACCTCACGTATTTACCTAACTAATCCACCCAAACCGTGGGGACACTAAGGGGCAATTTAGCATGGCCAATTAACCTAACCTGCACATCTTTGGACTGTGGGAGGAAACCGGAGCATCCAGAGGAAACCCACACAGACACGGGGAGAACTTACAAACTCCAAACCGACAGTCACCCAAGGCCGGAATCAAACCTGGGTCTCTGGCGTTGTGAGGCAACTGTGCTAACCACTGTACCACGGTGCCGCCTGTCTTCTCTGATGATGCAATTTCTTGGTGCTTTGTCCACAAGGGTTTTGTTTAGTGGGTGGAGTACTTCCACATCAACACAATGCTTAGCTAAACAAGTTCCTCTTGGTCTATCTCCACACAATAACTCTTATTCTCTTAGCAATTTGACGCTGTAACCCCAAGACTCTGCTGGAAGATTGTGCAACTTTTTATCAATTTTTTTTAGCACCTCTATATTGGCAAATCTTATTACTGGGGGTTTAAATAGAAAACTTTCAGTCTTTTTGTTTAAAGTTTATTGGTGTCACAAGTGGACATTAATACTGCAATGAAGTTACTGTGAAAATCCCCAGTCACCACACTTTGATGCTTGTTCGGGTACACTGAGGGAGAATTTAGCATGGCTAATGCACCTAACTATCACGTCTTTCGGACTGTGGGAAGAAACCGGAACAACTGGAGGAAACCCACGCAGACACGCAAAGAACATGCAGACTCCGCACAGTGACCCACCGTGCCACCCAGTCTCATTATCTGAACCCTCAGGTACAGTCATATCTTTCTCTTCCTTCTTTACTACTTGAAGTACAGGCATTGGTTGGTATCCTCTCTGTCAGAATATTATTTCAGCATATTTATGTCGCATACTTGTTGAGTTCTCCTTCTATCTGGCATGTCAATAATGTAGTTTATCTCATTTAGTCACTTTTTAACCAAATAAGGTCCAGTAAATCTAAGCTCCAGTAGTTCAGCCTGCACACTACCTTATCCCCTCGTTTAAAAGTGCATCCTTCAGCTGTTGTATTTGCTTGTTTTATCATTACCTGCTGATAAACCTTAAGGTGTGTGCTTTTGACAGTCTGTCTCAGTACTTGGACACATAATCTAAGAGATAATTTTGTCATCCTGATCCATACATTTATTTCCAATAACTTTATGTGATCCTCTTACTTTGTGTCCATAAATTAACTCAAAGGAACTGAAATCTCTTGATTCGTTAAGTGCATCTCTAAATGCAAACAATAAAGTTCTGCTATGCCAAAGTCTTCAAAGGCACATAAATAGTAAAAGGGTAGTAAAAGGTGGAGTAGGGCCGACTTGGGACCAAAATTTGGGATTTACGCTGGAAAGCAAGGGAATAATTGAGGTATGAAATGACTACTTTGCATGTGTTTTTACCAAGGAAGAGATGCTACTCAGGCCATGGCGAAAGAGGAGGTAATTAATACACTAGAAAAATATAAAATTGATAAGGAGCAGTTATTAGATAAGCTGTCTTGTGGGTGTACCTACACCTCAGGGTCTACAGCAGCTCAAGAAGACAGCTCAGCACTACCTTGTCAAGCAAACTAGGGATGGGGAATAAATGTTCCCCCAACCAGTGATGCCCACACCCCATAAGTAAATAAAACAAAACCAATTGGCTGAGTGACGGGGAACAGAGTGGTGATTTATGAATATTTTGTGGGGTGGAAGAAGGTGTGTGGTAGAGTTCCCCAGGGGTCAGTCTTGGGACCCTTACAATTCCTGATCTATAATACTGACCTAGACCTTAGTGTACAAAGGAACATAAGAAATAGGAACAGGAGCATTCAGCCTCTTGAGCCTGCTCTATCATTTAACTAGATCATGACTGATGCCATTTATCTGCACTCTACTCATATCACTTATATCTTTAATAACATGGGGAGTGATTTTGAGCCGGCACTGTTCATCCGCAGGAATGGCGGCATGTGCTCTAAATCCAGAGAGCGTGATTCGTGACGGTGAGTATCCGAGTTCCAGTCTTACCTGCCCCTTGCTGGTGGAGAGGTGTGAAACACACCACAGGAATGTAGGAAGCTTATTTTAATAGATTAGAATTGTAGAACCATACAGTACAGAAGAGGCCCTTCGGCCCATCAAGTCCACACCGACATATTAGAAACACCTGAACTCCCAACTAATCCCATCTACCAGCAGTGGGCCCATAGCTCTGAATGTTATGACATGCCAAGTGCTCGTCCAGATGCTTTTTAAAGGATGTAAGGCAATCCGCCTCTACCAGCCTCCCAGGCAGTGTACTCCAGACCATCACCACCCTCTGGGTAAAAAAGTTTTTCCTCACATCCCTCTAAACCTCCTGCCCCTCACCTTGAACCTACTTCCCCTTGTGACTGACTCTTTTGATTTGATTTGATTCATTATTGTCACATGTATTAGTATACAGTGAAAAGTATTGCTTCTTGCGCGCTATACAGACAAAGCATACCATACATAGGGAAGGAAAGGAGAGAGTGCAGAATGTAGTGTTACAGTCATAGCTAAGGTGTTGAGAAAGATCAACTGAATGTGAGGTAGGTCCATTTAAAAGTCTGATGGCAGCAGGGAAGAAACTGTTTTTGAGTCGATCGGTATGTGATCTCAGACTTATGTATCTTTTCCCTCCGCATGGAGGGATCAGGGCAGGTTGTCAGTGATCTGAACACCTAAAAACTTGAAACTCTTGACCATTTCTACTTTGTCCCCATTGATGTAGACAGGGGCATGTCCTCCACTGCGCTTCCTGAAGTTGATGGCAATCTCCTTCATTCTGTTGACATGGAGGGAGAGATTATTGTTGTCTCACCAATCCACCAGATTCTCTATCTCTTCCTGTACTGTGTCTCGTCATTGTTTGAGATCCGACTCACAACGGTGGTGTCACCAGCAAACATGAAAATCGAGTTGGAGGGAGATTTGACCATACAGTCATAAGTGTATAAGAGTATGTTAAGGGGCTGAGGACACAGCCTTGCGGAGCACCGGTGTTGAGGATGATCATGGAGAAGGTGATGTTGCATACCCTTACTGACTGGCCTGTGGGTTAGGAAGTCTTGGATCCAGTTACAGAGAGAGGAGCCGAGCCCCAGGCCACGAAGTTTGGAGATGAGTCTTGTAGAAATAATGGTGTTAAAGGCTGAGCTGTAGTCTATGAATAGGAGTCTGACATTGGTGTCTTTGTTATCTAGGTGTTCCAGGGTTGAGTGTAGGGCCAGGGAGATGGTGTCTTCTACGGACCTGTTGCAGTGATAGGCGAACTGTAGTGGATCCAGGCAGTCTGGGAGGCAGGAATTGATTTGTGCCATGACTAACCTTCCAGTTTGTATTGTCCAGATTATCTAAAACCTGTCCTGGTCCCCCCAATGCCTCTACTTTCCCAGGAGGCTAGGGAAATTTGGCAGGTCCGCTACGACTCTCATCAATTTTTACAGATGCACCATAGAGAGCATTCTTTCCAAATGTACCACAGCTTGGTGTGGCTCCTGCTCTGACCAAGACCACAAGAAACTACAAAGGGTTGTGAACGTAGCCCAGTCCATCGCGCAAACCAGCCTCCCATCCATTGACTCTGTCTACACTTCCTGCTGTCTCGGAAAAGCAGCTAGCATAATCCAGGACCCCATGCACCCCGGATATACTCTTCCACTTCTCTCGTCGGGAAAAAGATCACGTACAAACCAAATCAAGAACAGTTTCTTCCCTGCTGCCATCAGACTTTTGAATAGACCTGCCATATATTAAGCTGATCTTTCTCGACAGCCCAGCAATGACTGTACCATTATATTCTGCACCCTCTCCTTTCCCTCTCCCCTATGTACAATGTCCGGTATGTTTTGTCTGTATAGCATGCAAGAAACAATACTTTTAACTGTATCCCAATACATGTGATAATAAAAAAAATAATCAAATTGAAGATGCAAATATCTTGCCATCTAGCAAGAATGCTGCGGAAATTGTTGCACATTGTAAAGAGGGAAAATCCAGAGAGTGACTTTATACTGGTCTGTATCATTGCGCCCTGGCATAAAGGTCAGGGGAAAATTTGCTTCTGCATGACTAGTTCATCCCACAGCTAGTTAACGGCTTTCTGGACGTGAATTGGCTTAGGTGAAACTTCCACCTACATGAGGGAGGAAGTTCCACCCCTGAGATCTGCCAGCCAACCAAATGGCCATCACCTCTCTGGTCCAAATAGTGCTCAGTAAGAAGTCTCACAACACCAGGTTAAAGTCCAACAGGTTTATTTGGTAGCAAATGTAATTCGGTAATTACAAATTTGCTACCAAATAAACCTGTTGGGCTTTAACCTGGTGTTGTGAGACTTCTTACTGTGCTTACCCCAGTCCAACGCCGGCATCTCCACATCATGACGACCAAATAGTGCTACCAGGAGCTTTGTAGGGGAAATGTAGTGGGAGGATACCTTGGGGAGGGCTTCCGATTGCCACATCGGCAGGCTGGACAGTTGGCGCTAGCCTCCCCCATCATGGGTAGAATCCTAGCGGTGGCATTGAATTGGCAATTGAGTGGTCATTAATCAGTCATTTAAAGGATTCAATCAGACCGTGAGCGAGTTGGCCTCCCCATCAATGGTAAAATTACAGAGGGAACAGAACTATAGTCTGGTTGCCGAATTACATGCAACTCCCTACCCCCAACACTCCCTGCCCACCATTCTGTCCTAGTGGATGTAATATATAGCTCCAGGTGTCACAGGTTATTGTTTTATTTGAATCTTCTGTGTGACCAAGACCTGAGCAGAGGAAAATTATCCATATCAATTTTCTGCCTCAGTGCTGCACTAGCTATAAGTGTGAATGTGTGCGTGTGATTCCCAATCTATTCCCAGTCTTAATATCAGATGTTTTTTCAAATTGTTGGGCTTGGCAGCACCTAGGGATTTAAGATTTGTTCTTGGGAAGCAGTGGAGAGTTGCGGGCATGCCTCAAATACTAACAGATAGGTTGAACTTGGCTTTGAACAGAGATGCATAGTTGGGGAAGATGGCCTCTGAGAGTAGGTTTGTTGAACGTTGAGTTTTGTGTGGAAAGATTGACTTGCAGCCTGATATCAAAAGTCAGACAGAAGCATCTGAATAATTATACAAGCTTGAGATTGAGGTGGGAAAGGCTGCAGAGAGTGGAGGAGCTGACTACAGAGTTGGAATATTGGTTGATAGCCAAAGACCAAGAATTAATATTAATGGATGCATAGCTCCCATGGACTAAACAGATCACTAAAGTTTGACACAGACTGATGCTATTAACATGAATTTAATTATATTCATTACCTAGGGTATTTTGTTTCTTATTTTTTTAAGTTTGTGTATATGTAATATGCAATTATTCAATCTATGAATATCACTTCTTGAAAACAGTTATTGCCTTGTCTTTTATGATCGACTTAAGCTATAGTCATGTGTGCCAGTATCCTAGCTGTATCAGAGTGAACCCTCAGGCTGTTTATAGAGAACCCCCACTACATGCAAACAATGGGCCATCTGCAGCCAGGAACAATGTTCCGCATTATGTGTGAGCATTTGCAGTTCATATTCCAGCTCTGTGCATCATGCTGGCATCCCACAGTCTGACATAAGACATGGAAATCAAATGCAAATTGAAAAAGAAAAAACAATTGATGGTTTTTTTTATATTTTAAACCTCAAAATTGTCAACGGGGTGGCATTCAAAACAAAAAATTATTCCACACAGATTTTAGAATGTTACCACTTTTTAAACAGCACAAAAACAGGCATATATTCTTATTAAAAAAGCCATTGAAAATACCTAAGTGTTTAAACAATCGTCAAATGAAAGCCTAACCTGATGCTTTAATGGTGATGAAGTTTACATTCCATAGCATTTCTTATTTCAGTGAACATATTCCTGTCTGCACCAAGAAGTACTGCACTCTACCTATTGAAAGGAATAAAAGAACTCAAGACAAGAAAAACATACTGTTTGTGTTAGATTAATTTCATAGGTCAAAGCACTTCAATGGTGGGCCAAGGCTGTTGGAAACCAAGTGGTCACACAGAAAGTTTATTCAGTGAGGCCAGAGAAGGTCATAGGCTACACAAGGAATTGCATTTTTCCCATATAGACTTCTTGCTGGAGACAAAACAGGAGTCACAGCAACCGGAAAAGTCTGTAAACTTTTAACTTCAGGAACACATTTCAGACGTTCTAAGCCTCAAAGCCCCCGTTAAGAACAAAAATGCCATCAGACACAAAGCGCCTGTTTAAGGCAATGATTGGGACCGATTCCTTCACTGAGAGATCAGAAAACACACTCGGGATTACGGCCCCTTTCTTCTAATGCATCAGTAAAATTGCTTTAACTGGCTGTCACACTAAATTTAATTGTCAGTCATGACTGACAGACAAATCAGACCAATGTTGGATCATTGAAAATCTGTAGTGAGTAAAAGGGATAATTGCAAAATGAGTTTTGTTAATTAAGAAAACATGAGAAAATGTCAGTCATGGTCACTAATTCTTTTAATCTTCTGATGTCTTTCTTTAAATGGATATTTGTGCATACATAGTGGGTACATGTACAAACATTGATTGTAATTGACAGAAACAACCAAATTGGTAAATACAATCTGACAACCAAGTCACTTAAAAACCACTTGCTGCTTACAATTTCCAAATTGTCAATAGCTTCATGCCAGTAGAACATAATGCCATTCATTTTGTGTACAATTACTTAAAATGATTTTATATACCAATTGTAAAACATCTTCTCCAATGACAATTACTAATTGAATTTTCCTATTAGTGCACGTAGCGTGGGGACAAAAGACTAAAGAGGAGATATACACACATGTCAGTGATGTACCACATTGTTTTGATTATTTCGAACTTTGCACTTTGTTGTATATAGCAGCAATTCTACTTTAAAATCATTTGAGCCATCTAGTGGCCATCTCACTGTCTGACAATGCATGCCCAATTTCCTGGCTTTTCAATTTGGCTAGTTTCATCAAGTTCAGCCATTTTGTCACAAGTGTCTTGGCTTCGTTTTGCCTTCAGCACAAACTGCTATTGTTAAAGAGTTTCTCCTTTCTCCTAAAACAACCTACAAACTACATGCAAGAAATATTTCAAAGAAACCTGACTCCAGTAGAACTGGGGAACCCCAGTGGAACCCCAGTGCCCCAGCTATTTACGTGGTTGCTGAATCTTTAATTTCCCTCTTTCTGCCTCCTATTGTCTCTGCTAACATCACGTCAGCCATTTAAACAGCTTCTGATTTTCATTTAAATACTTTACAGGTCATTCTAATTCTCTTGTAAGTGTGTGCACACTATTCTTGTTCTATTGGTCTTTCAATATTGTCCATCTGTAATATCTACCAATTCCAATGCAAAGTCATTTAATTTATCTGTTGCCTCCAGATGTTATTGACTTGCTGAGTCTCTCCAACGTTTTCTGTTTTTGCCTCGAAGAAAGGAGGCTTGGCACAATTTTAGAGTGGCTTTAATCAAACAGAGCATTTATGCTTGATGAAGCATTTATAACAGGAATCTCATTCACAAAATTACTTAGGAATTACAATACAGCAACAGGAAGTTTGGTCCAACCAATCCATTTTGATGTTTATCCTCCACACAAACGATAGTTCTAATTCGATAAGTATGCTCTGTTCCCATATCCCTTTATTTTCCTTTCTTTCAGCCACCTATCCAATCTATTTTTTAGCTACTGGCGTGGTCTCCCATTAAATCACTAACTCTAGCATTACATTCCATAGCCTCATAACCTCTGTGCAAAAATAATCTGCTGTTTTCCGTCCAAATCTCTGCATGTTTCCCTATTTTACACCCTCTCCATCACCACAAAAAACCTGTTTCTATCAAATTTATCCACATCCCTCATGATTATAAACACTTCAATCAAACCAGCACATCTCCTCTATTTTATTAGGCTCAAATTATCAAGTATCTTCTTTATTTTCGTGTGAGTACACACTTACATTTAAGTAAACATTTGGGCATCATCTGATCCTGTACATTGGTGACAGTTTTCCTGGTTTTGTACCTACATATGGGATTGACTCTCTGCCAAGATTTAAATCTCATGCCAACTCATGAGATTTAAATCATTCATCCTCTGCAACATGAATGTTAATCTGCAAACTTTGGAATTATGGTCACAACCTAATACCATAATGCAATATTAGATCTTTCATGACCTCTAGTGGAAGCAGTGGTTTATAGCTACAAGTTTCTGGTTGTTAAAGGATAGAATTTTATGTTCTGTCACAGGTGGATTAGTAGGCATGGGGTGGCCATAAAATCTTTTGGATGGCTTTCCTGGTCTCTCACCCACCCCAACCTCTCCGCAGTTTTACACTGGGATGGGCAAGGAACCTGACTGTGCCTCAATTGAGTCCCTTAAGTGGCTAATACTTTATTACAAGGGCAGTCCCCTGCCCAGCCTCAATTTTCAGGCTGGAGGGAGGAATTCGGGGCGGGGGGGGGGGGGGGGGGGGGGGGGGGAGGCGGTGGAGCCCAAAACGTAATACTGTGCAGACCTCAGATGGAAAGGGGAGGTGGGGTGGAATTGCGCCTCCATCAGCAGCATCCTTTCAATACCAGGTACCCCCCTTCAAAAGGCCTTGCCCCTGCAGCCTTGCAAGTGCTCCCTCCCCCCGGGGCTCTTCACTGACACCCCCACCGCTCTCTGCCCACCCCTCCTGGACTTCACCTCCCGACCCACCCTGAAACCCTACACTTACCTGGTCTTGGACATCTGGCACATAGATTGTGATGTCTGCTTGCATTCCCAATCCTGTCCACTGCAATTTCTGATGTTGCAAGGACTAACAGATTGGCTGGCAGCTCTCTGAGGTGGGACTCCCTCCTGAGTGAGAGGCAGAAATCCCATCTCCAGCCAATGAAGAACTGTTGGAGCATTAAATGGTCCTGGGGCAGGCAGGAATGTGATCTCCACTGATTCCTCGGATGGCAGGAAGGGAATCCCTGTCATCCTAAAAATCCTGCCCAATGCTTCTGCCTAGGATTAAGATGCAATATTTGAATCAGAATATTTTGGTTATGGTCTATGAATCAGCAATTGATGTAACATTAATATGTAAATCATGAAGGCACAGAAATTCTGGGAACGAGGGTGTAAAGTATAGCCACAAAATGCACCAGGATGAAATAGGGGCATAATTTAAGGTGAAGTGGTTCCACTGAGATTTTGCCACACTTATCCATGGCTCAATATTCCAGCCAGGGAGAGGGAACTAAAATTAAATTAGTGCTTGCTGACCTAATTCTAATTTAGATCAACAAAACGAGTCAGATGATATTCTTATCAAGCTCAGTTTTGTAAGATGAAAAGAAATATGCTAACTCAGCACCATGAGGTCTTTCTGCTGCTAAAGCGCGATCATTAATATTTTGTTATGGGAAGCAGTGATGACAAGGTGACAGAAAATTACAATAGCTAGCAAGAGGTAAAATGATGTTCTTGCAACACAGTGGCACTTTTGCATGAATTGTGGCAATCCACTGTATGGCAAATTAACACTAAAGAAAGATTTGCCAACTACATTAACATGTCAAGGAACCTGTCACTGTTTGTTCTCTGTCCTTTTTTCTCTATTCCACCCAACCCCCACCCACCCACCCCCCCCCCCCACCCCCCCGCCCCCACACACACACCTCCCCTGACCCCCTCTCCCCAATACACCCTCCCCTTTCCACAGAATTGTTGACTCCCTGCTGGGGTATAGTTCCACAAGCAAAGTTGTCTTCTGTTACTTCACTCAAGTGCCCATTATTAACACATGAGCCTTGGCAGTGGGCTTTGGCAGGTTTTTTTTACTATGGGGAGAGGGCGGGGGGAGGGGGATTGGGGGGGGTGGTGAACAGCAATATCATTGAGTCCAATGCTAACATCCACATACGCCTACTTCTAACAGGGGTCACTGCACAGCAATCAGGTTCAACAGCATGGTCAATTATCCCCTCCCTAACCTAAGGGAGTTGAGCTCAATTGTAACAAACTCTACTGTAACAAAAGAACTGTGAGACTTTTGCAGTTTGTACAAATAAACTCTTGAGCTAGCCAATTTGAGATTTTATTATCACCAGAATAAACAAAGTATAAAATTTCACATAGTTTCAAAAATGTAATAAAAGAGGAATAGAAATTTGATTGGTCCATTTTTGGGCTAATGTTTGTCCCGTGCTGGCCTGAATTGGAATGCCCAGGGCTGGGCTGAAATTAAACCTTCAAGCCTCATTTCAATAATTGAGCTGAGTTGCCGGTGACAGTCGAATCTCCTCAGGCAGCTCACACATTTTAGAAGGTGAATTTCAGGCCACTTGCCTCACTTACAGCTGCCCTCAGCTATACATACAGAGGACAGGAGAATGGGAACTGTAGGAAAGGATCAATAAACAAAGGTATTCCTTTCCACAGATGTGCCTGACCTACTGAGTATTTCCATCATTTTCTGTTTTGGTTTTTGATGTAAATCATGTTCCGACAAAGCTTCCCAATATAATTGGCATTGGTTCAGAAAATCTAGGCATAGAATTGGTCTGGATGGAGACAAGAAGGAACAAAGACCTCCAAACAGTACTGTGAGGTAGGGGATGGCATTAAACAGGAAATTAGAGATACATGTAACAAGGGTACTACAGTAATTATGAGTGAATTTAACCTACGCGTAGACTGGGCAAACCAAATTAGTAATAATTCCTGGAGTATGTATGTGATAGTTTTTTAGATTACAACATCAAGGAATCAGTGAGGGAACATGATATCCTAGATTTGATATTGTGCAATGAGTCGGGGTTAGTTAATAATCTTGTTATGCAGGGTCAAATGGAATTTAATAAGAGCAGGGAAGCTCAAATGGAGCTGTCAAAAACACTTGTTAAACCACATCTAGAGTATTGTGTGCAGTTCTGCTTGCCACACTATAGGAAGGATGTAATTACACTTGAAAGGGTGCAGGGGAGATTCACCAGGGTGTTGCCTGGGATGGAGCATTTCAACTATGAAGAGAGGCTGGCTAGGCTGGGGTTGTTTTCCTTAGAGCAGAGAAGGCTGAGGAGGGACCTGATTGAGGTATTCAAAATTATGAAGGACATAGATGAGGTAGATCGGAAGAAACTTTTTCCTTAGTAGAGGGGTCAATAACCAGAGGGCACTGATTTTAGTTAACGGTCAGGAGAATTGGAGAGGATTTGAGGAAAAACGTTTTTACCCAGAAGGTAGTAGGAATCTGAAACTCACTGCCTGAAAAGGTGGTAGATTTGGGAACCCTCAGAAAATTTAAGAAGCATTTAAATGAGCACTTCAACCACCATGGCATACAAGGCTACAGACCAGGTACTGCAAAATGGGGTTAGAATAGATAGATAGATGCTTGATGGCCTGTGCCGACATACAAAGAACAAAGAACTATACAGCACAGGAACAGGCCCTTCGGCCCTCCAAGCCTGCGCCGCTCCCTGGTCCAAACTAGGCCATTCTTTTGTATCCCTCCATTCCCACTCCGTTCATGTGGCTATCTAGGTAAGTCTTAAACGTTCCCAGTGTGTCCACCTCCACCACCTTGCCCGGCAGCGCATTCCAGGCCCCCACCACCCTCTGTGTAAAATACGTCCTTCTGATATCCATGTTAAACCTCCCCCGCCTCACCTTGAACCTATGACCCCTCGTGAACGTCACCACCGACCTGGGAAAAAGCTTCCCACCATTCACCCTATCTATGCCTTTCATAATTTTATACACCTTTATTAGGTCACCCCTCATCCTCCGTCTTTCCAGTGACATGATGGGCCAAAGGGTCTTTTTCTGTGCTGTAAAGCTCTATGACTTTTACAAAGTTCTTCATCAGGTGATGAAAGAGCAGCGCGTAACTCACCTCCTGACTCCCCAAAACCTGTTCAACTACAAGGCGCAAGTGAGGAATGTGATGGAATAATCTCCACTTGCATGGATGAGTGCAGCTCCAACAATATTCATGAAGCTCGATGTTATCCAGGACAAAGCAGTCCACTTGATTGGCACCCCATCCACAAACATTCACTCCCTCCACTACAGTAACACAGTGGTAGCAGCGAGTGCCATCTACAAGATGAACTGCAGGGACTCGCCAAAGCTCCTTGGACAGCACCTTCCAACCCACAGCTATGACCATCTAGAAGGACAAGAGTAGCAAACATATGGGAGTACCATCACCAGCAAGTTCCCCTCAAATCCATCACCAACTTGACCTGGAAATATATCGCCATTGCTTCATTGTCGCTGGGTCAAAATCCTAGAACTCTCTCCCTAACAGCACTCTGGGTGTACCTATATATTATGGGCTGCAGCAATTCAAGGAGGCAATTAGTGATGGCAATAAATACTGGCCTCGCCAGTAATGTTCAAATCCCATGAATGAATAAAAAACCTTTCTGCCTGCACTTCCCAGTCCATAGGTCCAACTCTGGGATGCTGCCTGTGGGCAACTGGCCTCCTCTCCCTTCTGGACCTCTCCAACTCTCCTGAAGAGGTCCCTCCAAATGAGGAGATAACCCCAATTTCTGTGCTGTTTACTGAAGGGTCTTATCAGCAGAAGGCCTCTAGAAATGCTCACAAAATAGAGAGTTCTCCAAAACAACACCAAAATACGAGACACCAGGTCCAAACCACTCACAGCAAAACTCCTAACAACTCACCTTTGCATCTGCCTATGGCCTCACCATGGATGTAGAATCCATAAAAAACGTGAAGGCCACTTAGACAAGTGGCCTGCGCACCAAGCATACAAGTGCACAGACCATTCAAAATTGCAGCCAACTCCCATTTAAATATCCTTAATTGGCCCTTTAACTGTTGACGGACATGCTTCTGACTTATGTGTACCCCCACTGACTGAAATATCGCAATCACATCGGGATGCCCTCGTGACATTATCACACCCCATTTCACAAACATTCAGGCCCACCGCATCTCCACAACACAAGGATGAATTTCTGGCCATGATCTTTATCCTAGGAACCCAGGTTAGACAGTATAATATACAGCAAAGTACTTTTGTATTCTGGGAGTTCGTTCACTTTGTGGGCAAAAGACAGAGGGGTGAATTTTACAGTCCCGCCCGCCTCGGGAATCGCAGCGGGTAGGGGCGGATCATGCAAAGGTCCATTGACCTCCAGTGGGATTTTCTGGTTTTGGGACAAGCACAGCCAGAAAATCCCACCTGAGGAGGCCTAATAGTTCTGCGTTTGTCCAGAGCTGGCTGATGCATATATCTCATTTACTAATCCTTTGCGTTGGCTGGAATGTTCATGCATTACATTCCAGGAGGTTGATGAGTTAGCCGTTGTCCATTTGAAAGGCTTAGAATCTTCTAGAACTACCAGCATGTGACCAGCTGTGGCCATTTTATTAGCTCAGCAATTATCCATTGTAACAAAACAGAATATAAACAAGAAAATACGGAAGAGAAACAAATTACTTCTAGATTTGTATCTTCATGCCTTCTCAGATTGACAGGGTTCCTGCTCATCATGTTTTCATTATGTGGAGGTGGAGGCAGATGGAACTAGGCCTGTTGGCTCAAGAGCAGTTTGTGGGTGGCCACAGAGATGGGTAAGTGCCAAGGCAGGCTGGTTAGAAGGCCCAGCTCAGTTCTCCTTGACTTTGGCCTAGATACATAAAAATCTGTTAGACCCTCGGCCCTTATCCCTCGCCTCATGCCACCTCCATGCCTACTCAAATTCCCAATGGCACCTGTATGCCTACCTGTCACCTCCAGAGCTATTTACCCAGAACTCAGGAGCTATATGGAAATGAAAAAAAAAGTTGAATAATCTAGAAGAGCTCTCAGTCATACACGTTTGATATTAAAGCATATTTTCATTCATGAAACCCATTCAAAAATGTTATATTCCCTCAATTTGTTGTAAAAACAAACAAATCTTTATTCACTAACACATCAAGGACACCTAATCCTTTATGAGCCTCCAACAACTATCAGTCAAACTTACCCACCCTTGCCCTGCTGGTTTAATGGTTTCAGAGCTTTTGAAGCTTAGCAAAACCTTCATAATGGGCTCAGCTGTCAAAATGAGCCTTGGGAAATGTCAACAATGAAAATTATTGAAACCGTCGGAACAGATGACTTATTTTCTGAGCTACACCAGATGGCCTATCGAACAGCACACTTCAACCAGAGGCATTTCCTTTTCTACTCCATCTGAAAGCTGCAGACTGTTTTTCATTTTTAAAGGGCCGGGGATTTAATTCACTTCAGATTAAGTCGCTTAAACACACATTATCGTTCAGGAGCATTTATTTCCCCCTTCATAAATCTGTGACTCCCACACAATGGCATAAGGCCCGCAGAACAGTGAAAGTGGAGTCTGTTTGAACTAAGCACTAATTTTAAATGCACCTGCTGAATATGAGATGCCCGCCTGTGTGATTCATGCCTTGCACCTTCCCCCTGCCCATAGAAATTACATCTGCTGGAAATGGGGACAAGATTTCTGCATCACTGTCCTGCCTACCATTTTTAAAGATCTTGGGATTTGACCTGCCTCTGCAAAAATCCATCCCATGGTCTTCACCTTTCTTCATTCCACAATCTTAAGCTTTTGGGCACATTTTTGTGCTAGTACTGAAACAGCCAGTGGATGGGGCACTGCAACAGGAAATAGTCAAACAGAAAGGATTTGGATCAGAGATAGTCAGCTGAAAGAAATCTTCACGCATGCTTCCAGTAATGAATTTGCCTGTTCCACTTAATACGTTTGAAAATGTGAAGTGTGCTTCACATTATTCTTTGAGAAGCCAAGCAGTCGTTACCTTCTCCGATCCTCAGTGCCTCCATTAACAAAATAATCACTGGTCAAAATGTCAGTGCTCACAGTTGAAAAGAGAATGGAGATGATGGTGCAGTGGATTGGAACACTGTCCTTTCATGTCTGGGATTTAGTCCAACCCAGATGAATGATTATTCACTAATTGATAATCTTACTCTAAGGAGCTATAAGAATGTTTGATGTGGCAAATGAAAGTGCCACGTTGGTCAAGGCTGAGCATCAATCAAAGGCAGATTCCAGCATGTTTCACAGAGCAATGTTTGCCTTGTCCGCCCTAATTAATAAGTCAACACCATTATTATTTTTCACTAGCAATATTTTCTTTTTGCCATCACTGTTATTGTTTATTTTTGTGCATTGAATATGATATCGGGATTTATACTCCTGTTAAACTGCATCATTTTGGGATATGTTTAATTTGATTTGATTTGATTTCATTTATTATTGTCATATGTATTAGTATAAAATGAAAAGTATTGTTTTTTGTGTACTATACAGACAAAGCACACCATACAAAGAAAAGGAAAGGAGAGGGTGCAGAATGTAGTGTTACAGTCATAGCTAGGGTGCAGAGAAAGATCAACTTAATACGAGGTAGGTCCATTCAAAAGTCTGAAGGCAGCAGGGAAGATGCAGTTCTTGAGTTGGCTGGTACGTGACCTCAGACCTTTGTATCTTTTTCCCAATGGAAGAAGGTGTTGAATGTTTTTAAGGCAAGGGTAGATAAATTTTTGAACAGTAAAGGAATTAAGAGTTATGGTGAGTGGGCAGGTAAGTGGAGCTGAGTCCACAAAAAGATCAACCATGATCTTATTGAATGGCGGAGCAGGCTCGAAGGGCTAGATGGCCTACTCCTGCTCCTAGTTCATATGTTCTTATGTTCTTACGTATGTTCGGGGTGGGTGGAGTCCTAGATTATGCTGGCTGCTTTTCTGAGGCAGATGGAAATGTAGACAGAGTCAATGGATGGGAGGCTGGTTTGTGTGATGGACTGGGCTTCGTTCATGACCCTTTGTCGAACAGGAGCCATACCAAGCTGTGATACAACCAGAAAGAATGCTTTCTATGGTGCATCTGTAAAAGTTGGAGAGAGTCGAAGCAGACATGCCACACTTCCTTAGCCTCCTGAGAAAGTAGAGGCGTTGGTGGGCTTTCTTAACTATAGCGCACCTGATAACTATTTGCACCCCTATCTTACAGAGCTGACTGATGGTATTTGAAACTGGCATGTGCAATAATTTTTCCATTTTCTTTCACTAAATTCAAATCCAAATGTTGAGGGAAACGTTAATTTGAAGCAAGAACATGAGATTATTAGGTTATAAATAAGCTCTGATGGGAAGTTGAATTGGGTGGCAGTGTATCAGTTTCCCATTATATACCCTGGCCAATTTGACTTTCTATTCCCTCTGAAGTTGGATTTTCACATGACTGAATTTTCATACTCTGCTGAAACGTAACGTTTATTTCTCTTTGAGGTCCTTTTGCATTTCATTTGCAACACGATGAATGTAAGATGCAAGGAAACTGCACTTTTTTTGAGTAGGTGTTTTGGGAAGAACAACCAAGGGTATATGATGCAATGCAGGATATCTGTCATAAAAAAGTTATCATGTTTTTACTGTTTTGTGAGAATTTTATATCTGAAACTGGATGCCAACTTTTGCTCAACTAAATCCTCAACTTTCTTTTGTGAAATGTAATTAACCACATAGCTTGCAAGAACATTTATCCAGCAAATCAAGATATCTTGCTTTTTGGATCTTTTTTTCTGGGTAAGGAGCTTTCAAGCAACGAGGAATGCTTGCAAGTAGTACAAAGAGATTGTGAGGAAAATCTTCCAACATTGAAATACCATTTTATGCCTTCCAGAGTGCTCAAAGGTAAAGTTTTAATTAGTGTTAAAAACATCAAAGGACCAATTTTCCCAAGGGATGTGAGAATTGTGAGCTGGGACTGAACTTAAGTTGTGTTTCCGCCTCCCTCTCCAGGCTGCTGGGGAGTTTAGGACCAAGCGACTTAATTTGCCTTGAGTTGCGTCTGCCTGAGGCGGGAGTGCAGGCAAGTTAACAGGCTCACCTCCATTCCCATCCATTCCCTAATGCATTGGCCAGTACCAATCGATGGATATGCAACAAACATTGAGCTGTATCAGGAAGGCCTCAACACTTATCTAATTTAATTTAGAAGAATTTTCATAGTGTCTCAAAACTATGTTAAGATTTAATTGTTTGCAGAAAACATCTGTAAATCTCTCACAAAAGCTTTACTAACATTGGCCATTTTAAATACAAGAATGTGGCAACAGCTCCATCAACAACTGCAGGTTAAATACAGCTATACACAGCAGGCTTCACCAAATTATACAAGGGATGGTAGGGTTATAGCCAGATGGAAAGTCTAAATTTCTTCCAGTTTATGCAAGTAAACTTGCTTTGAAGAAAGAATATTTGATGTAAATAAAATAAAGGTTACCTTGTTAATGTCGCTGATAAGTTATGAGATAATGCTGGAAATACTCAGTTGGTCAGACAACACTTCTGAGAAAAACAGGGTTAACGGGTTAAATGTTCCTGTGGTTGTTGTGAACCTGACATCAGGTCCAGATGTTCACCCCAAGCCTGTATCAGGGAACCTGTGGCACAACGTTAAGTAAGGCAGATTTTTAATGGCCACATTTACATTTGTCATCCAATCTTTTCAAATTTGTTCATGGATCTAAGCATCCCCACTGATCCTTTCATACTGGGCCAATGGGACGAAACATTGATAATCCTCCAGGCTGTCACTGGGTGCCCACTTCCAAGTGGCGGCTGTCTTTTGTATTTGTCAGGGGAACTTGTCTGACACTGAAGACGTGCCGGATCATCGACACAGATGCCATCATCTCACGTGAGAACACCATCCACCAGGTACACGGTACATACTCTTGCAACTCGGCCAACGTTGTCCACCTGATACGCTGCAGGAAAGGATGTCCCGAGGCATGGTACATTGGGGAAACCATGCAGACGCTGCGACAATGGATGAATGAACACCGCTCGACAATCACCAGGCAAGACTGTTCTCTTCCTGTTTGGGAGCACCTCAACGGTCACGGGCATTCGGCCTCTGATATTCGGGTAAGCGTTCTCCAAGGCGGCCTTCACGACACACGACGGCGCAGAGTCGCTGAGCAGAAACTGATAGCCAAGTTCCGCACACGTGAGGATGGCCTCAACCGGGATATTGGGTTCATGTCACACTATCTGTAATCCCCACAGCTTGCCTGGACTTGCAGAGTCTCACTGGCTGTCCTGTCTGGAGACAATACACACCGCTTTAACCTGTGGTTAATGCTCCCTCCACTCACATTGTTTGTACCTTTAAGACTTGATTAATTGTAAGTATTCGCATTCCAACCATTATTTTGTAAATTGAGTTTGTGTCTTTATAAGCTCTGTTTGTGAACAGAATTCCCACTCACCTGAAGAAGGAGCTTAAGGCTCCGAAAGCTTGTGGCTTTTGCTATCAAATAAACCTGTTGGACTTTAACCTGGTGTTGTTAAACTTCTTACTGAGAAAATGCCACAGGTTCTGAAAATGGCCCTTGAGTGGGGCCTTATTGACTTAATTGACTGCCCACCTCCATAGACTGGGCTGCCAATTCCCTTGGCAGGCCCACCCCTGGGATAACATTGGGAGCTGTCACAGTACGGGAACATAGAACTTTGGAGCAGGAGTAGACCATTCGACCCTTCAAACCTGTTCCAGCACTCAATAAGATCATGGCTGATTTGGCTGTGGTCTCAGCTCCACTTTCCTGTCTGCCCCCCATAACCCTCAACTTCCTTGTCTTTCAAAAATTTGCCGTGAATAAATTCAATGATCCAGCCTCCACTGCTCTCTGGGGAAGAGAATTCCACTGACTAACGGCCCTCTGAGAGACAGACATTCTCCAAATCTTCATTTGAAAAGGGGGACCTCTTACTTTTAAACCGTCTCCCCTGGTTCTAGTTTCCTCCACAAGTCGAAACATCCTCCTGGTATCTACGCTATCCAGTTCCCTCATGATCTTGTGCTTTAATAAGGTTACTTCTCATTCTTCTAAACTCCAATGGGTATAGGCCTAACTAACCTGTTCAACCTTTCTTCATAAAATAAGACTTTTTACCCCAGAAATGAATTGAATTTCCCTATCTATCTGCCTCTGTGGAAAAATGCAGCCCAATGTTTCACATTTGATAGTCAATTACCCTTGGGCAGACCTGAAACTTTCACTCAGTTTCTCTCTCCACTGGCCTGTCCAGCACTTTGTGTTTTTATTTTTGATCTCCAGTTGCTGCAGTACTTTGCTTTTATATTTCAGATAATAATTTTCAATAAGAAAATGAAGATCAGAAATTTCTGCTGTGTCATGAATAGAAGCAACTGGTTAAAAGGTAATTTAGCATTCTTTTGAATGTTTAGACTTAATATATATATGTAACTCATTGAACTTGCTGCATTGAGTTGAACAGTCATTTGCGCTTTAATTTGCTTTAACTACAATCTAGCACGCTATATGATAATGGAGGAAACAGGATGTAACCAAATTAGCGCTACACAGTTACTTGGTTAGTTAGATTATTTCAGTTCCACTAAAACTGTTTTAAGATCCTATATTGCTGTCATTCATACATATTGTATCGCCTTAGCCCCTGCTACAAAGCAGGAAGTAATCTAAATATCTACCAACACATGAAGATTCAATTAAAAATTAATTGTCCTAACGCTTCATTTCCAATGTCTTTATCTGATGGACTCATTATGGCACTTTTCTCAGCAAATTAGGTCAGCAATCTGCTTGACAGTAGCTTTGTTGCTGCAGAAGTTGCAACAGCTTCTGGGAACGGTGCCAAAATGTCATTACCATTCCAAATGTTTAACTTAATTGGAAAACATAAATTTCAATTTATTGAGCAAAAATAATTCCTCAAAGAAGCACTATTTGAATATATCCATTTTGTTAATAACTCAAAAAACTTTGAACCGTTACTATTTCAAAGAGTTCTGGAAGTGGTGAATGTTCCTGGATGGCCGAACTATGCAATAAAAGAGATTTCAGCCTCAGTCTCTGGTTGTGTTCAGTTAGTCCATTTAAGTGAGGACATTGTTATTGGCTCAATGACCTCAATGGCCATGGGAGAGGGAAATCAGCCAGATTTCCTACTATTCATCCTTATCTTGCAACCCCAGGTGGAAGTATGTTCGTGGAAGTGGGGCTTGGGAATTGTGCGAGGTGGGGGTGGTGAGTGGGAGGGAGATACAATTATCAGGTGAGGGTGAGGTCAGACACGTTGTAATTCACGCCCATTAGAATAGCCTGTCAATGTAGTCAAAGGATGACCAGCACCTGTGAAACCAGGCCCCAGATGTGTTTTTGGAAGCAAGGGGGGGGGGGGGGGGGGGGCATTTTAAATAGGTCAGGAAACTAGCCTATTTCCTTGGCACTCACACTAAGCTGCTTCCCATAATACTCTGGGTGGGCGGATATCAAATTTGGCAGCCTGCCCGTCATTTGTAAATAAATGATTAAAGGTCTATTAGGCTTGTTAGCAAGCCTATTGACCTGGATAATATGCTTCCCACGCCTATGGTGTGGACAGGTAGGGACAGGCTGTTTTTTTATAGCCTACATGAAAGAAGGCAGTAAGGAAGGGGGCACCTCCTTCACTTGAAACATGAACTGTTTCTCTCTCCACAGATGCTGGCAGCCCTGCTGAATTTTTCCAGCATTTTCTTTTATTGTTTCAGATCTCCAGTATTTTGCTTTTATCCATAAATTAGGGGTTTGGGTCCACTGCTCTTCGTACCCCTGCCTTCCAATGCTTCTCCGCAGTTCCCCACATGTTCGATCATGTTCTCATCATTCGTACAATAGCTCAATGTCATTTGCAAACATCATTAACCCTGGAACTTCCTGTTTCACTTGCTTGGTCAGAACATCCATGACGAGAAGAGGAAGAGGCTTGGTGCCAATCCTGGTGTACACTGCTTCTGACCCTTGTACATGTCCTGCAATAGTACTTGTCAGGTACTCCATAAATGCTAGTACATCACCCTAGGTACCCAGTCATAAGCCTTCTCTAGATTAATAAATACAATCTTCATGTTGCATTGGCCTTCCCAATATTTTTCCATCACTTGTCTCAAAATAAAGATAACATCAGTGTTGTCTTTCCTGGGCGTAATTGTGAACTGACTTTCATGGATCTCCACTATTTTTCTCAATCTCTGGTCCATATGACTCTCTGCCATATCTCGAAGGTCTGTGATTGAAGTTTACTTCCTTAATAGCTTTTTGAATCATGAACATCTCACCTTCCTTTAAATATTGGTACAAAAATGCAGAGCCTCCATGCCATGCGGGTATTTCTCTCTAATCACAATACAGTTGAGCAGCTTGTTCAGTCCTGGACCCCATATTGACCGAGGCAGGTCCATACTTCCGTTGTACTGCTTTGCTGCTTTTCATCCCTTTCAGTGCTGTTCTGATTTCAGATTGAAGTTAGTTGTCATTCTTTGATTTTCAGCTACACTTCTGTCTTTGTTCTCGGGTTTTCTTCATTCATGATCCAGTCAGGACAAGTAGCAAGGGCTTTCAGTGCAGCTTACTGCTGGTAAAGACATACCCCGAATGATGTTTGTGAGCTGAAGACATGCCCCTTGAGGTCAATCTTCAGCTCAATGACAAGTGAGCTTTCAAAAAGTAATTTTAATATTTTAAAACCATTTAGACACTTTTAAAAACTTATATATGCCAATAAATGCCTTTAACACTTCTATGACAATTTTAAAAAGTTTGCCAGGGGACTGCGTCTTGAATATTAATGCCACCCAAATCAACTCCAACCAACAATCACCCTCACCCCGACTCCTCTCTTTTCTCAGTACCGGTGGGTTCCCCATGATCCCTGGCACCCTGACTCCTGCCCCCTCTCTGGCATCCTCAACCCAATCCTCCCAGCACACCTACTTCCTATCCCTCCCACCACCCACCCATCGCACTTCTTCTCAACACCATCCCCCCCCCCCCACCCCCCCCCCCCCCCCCCTCAGCACACCCAGTTCCTCTTACCCCCAGCATGCAATAGCACTCACATCCGAAACCTCCTCTATGGCACACCCATCTCCTCTCTCATCGCCCAACTGTCAGCACCCTCCATCCCCCTGTACCCTTGCTTCTCTACAACTGCCGGCACCTCTGACTCCCCTCCACACACCTCTGGCACCCCCACTCCCTCTGGCTGATTTCCAGCTCCTCCCATTCCTCAGTCCTGCCACTGTCACAAACAGGGAGAAGGAGATGGAGGTAATGGGGTCGGGGTAGTGGAGTCAGGGGTGCCATTAACAGCGGCGGGACCAGAGAATCCCGCCAATGGGAAACATGCAGCTGGGAGGCTGGAGAATCTTGATTTTTAAGTTTGATCCCTGAAAAGAATTTATTGGAATTTGTTTTCATTTATCTGAAATATTGTAGGATTTCTCTTTCTCTTCTTACCAATCCTCTCCCCTCCTCTCCTTTTGTTTTGACTCATTTTTGAAGTACAATTCCAAAGGTTCAAAAGCCTTCTGGTTTCTTGCTCCAGTGAGCATTATTCAGGAACGTGTTGAGACACTGTTAGGGTGGGGAGCTTGGAGGAGGGCATAAAATAAAAACAAATATCAGGAAGAATGTATAATGTTTGGCAATCCACTATCACCACTTATGTGTCCCCAGTGAAGTTTTATCCACAGTGAGTAATAACCTGCCTCTTGCTCAGAGAGGACATCACATGAATCTGATACTGTGCTTACACTTTCACTTCAAGCACTGGATAGTGATCAAGATTAGGAAACTAATCTCCCCAGGGACACGGAGACAAACTGCAGCATCTCCTGCCACCATCAATCGGTTTACTCAGCATGGACTGGAGATCAAAGCTGGGATTTTCCAGATCAGCATGCTTTCATAACTGACTGGGTAACTTTAAAAAAATAAATAATCCAACTCTTAATTAAACTTGTTATTTGGAGACAATTTTGTTTGCACATCCACGATCTTATCTTGATTGTTTTCTACAGTATAATTTGCTTGTTCAATCTGCAACTGCCTTGATAAAAAAGATCAATTCACAGAATTACAGAATACTACAGTGCAGAAGAGGCCCTTTGGCCCATCGAGTCTGCACCGATACATGAAAGGTCCTGACTTGCCACCTAATCCCACTTGCCAGCACTTGGCCCATAGCCTTGAATGTTATGGCGTGCCAAGTACTCATCCAGGTATTTTTTAAAGGACGTGAGGCATCCCACCTCCAACACCCTCCCAGGCAGTGCATCCCAGACTGTCACCACCGTCTGGGTAAAAATGTTTTTTCTCAAATCCCCCCTCAACCTCACTTTTAAGTTGTGTTCTCTTGTAACTGACCCTTCAACTAAGGGGAACAGCGGCTCTCTACCTATCATGTCCACGCCCCTCATATTCTTGAAACCTCAGTCAGGTCGCCCCTCAGTCTTCTCTGCTCCAGAGGAAATAACCCAAGCCTACCCAACTTCTCTTCATAACTTAAATGTTCCATCCCAGGCTACATCCTGGTGAATCTCCCTTGCACCCCTTCCAGTGCATTCATATCCTTCCTATAATGTGGTGACCAGAACTGCACACAGTATTCCAGCTGTGGCCTCACCAAAGTTTTATACAACTCCATCATGACCTTTCTGCCTTTGTAATCTATACCCCGATTGATAAAGGCGAGTGTGCCATATGCCTTTTTCACCACCCTATTAACCTGCCTTTCTGCCTTCAGAAACCTATGGACAAACACGCCAAGGTATCTTTGTTCTTCGGAACTTCCCAGTGTCAGACCTTTCATAGTATACTTCCTTGTCAAATTACTCCTTCCAAAATGCATCACCTCAAACTTTTCAGGGCTAAATTCCATCTGCCACTTATCCGTCCATTTAATCATCTCGTCTATATCTTCCTGTAACGTAAGACACTCAACCTCACTGTTAACCACCTGGCCAATCTTTGTGTCATCGGCAAACCTACTGATCCTACTCCCCACATAGTCATCTATGTCATTTATATAAATGATGAACAATAGGAGGCCTAGCACGGATCCCTGTGGTACACCACTGGTCACTGGCCTCCAGTCACTGAAACAGCCATCTGTCACCACCCTCTGTCTCCTACCGCTACCGTGTTGTTAAACTTCTTACTGTGTCCTACCGCTAAGCCAATTATGAATCCACCTTGTCAGATCACCCTGTATGCCTTGTGCATTTGTCTTCTTAATAAGTCTCCCATGTGTGACTGTGTCAAAGGTTTTGCTGGAATCCATGTAAACTACATCAATTGCACTACCCTCATCTACACACTTGGTTACATGCACAAAAAATTCAATTGAATTTGTTAGGCATGACCTCCCTCTGACAAAACCATGCTGACTATCCCTAATCAAACCTTGCCTCCCCAAATGGAGATAGATTCTTTACTTCAGAATCTTCTCCAGTAGTTTCCCAACCATAGACGTGAGACTCACTAGTCTGTACTTCCCGGGCTTGTCTCTATAACCTTTCTTAAATGGTGGGACCACATTACCTGTTCTCCAGTCCTCTGTCACCTCCCCAGTGATGATGTGGAGATGCCGTCGTTGGACTGGGGTAAACACAGTAAGAAGTTTAACAACACCAGGTTGAAGTCCAACAGGTTTATTTGGTAGCAAAAGCCACACAAGCTTTCGGAGCTTGGAGCTCCCTTATTGTATCCTGAATGTCTCTGGTCATCCATGGTCCTTTGGGTTTGTTACACCTTCCCATTATCCTAGAGGGAACATGTTGGGCCTGTACCCTGCCCGTTTCATCTTTGAACACCCCCCTGCTCTTCTGTAGATTTCCCCACAAGTAACTCGTTTCTGTCTACCTTGGCCAGATCCTGCCTTATTTTGTTAAAATCTACTCTCGCCCAATCCAAAACCTTTTTCTGCAACTTGTCTATTTCTTTGTCCATAACAAGTTTGAATTGAACCATGTTGTGGTCACTATCACCAAAGCGCTCCCCCACCAACACATCAAACACCTGTCCAGCTTCATTCCCCAGAATTGGGTCCAGCACTGCCCTTGTTGGATCCTCTACATTTTGACCTAATTGTCTATCTTGTTTTTTGAACTCAGTGAACTGGAACACTGCAAGTGACAGACTTATAATGGAATGATGTCTTCAAACTATATTCTGTCATTACTGCTCAGAATTCTGACTTCCTTATTCCATATGTACTTACTTGCCAGGAACAGCTGATACAGGCTGAAATAGAAACTTAAAGGCATATTGCAGAAACGTTTTGATAGGGAAGTGCTGTGGCTATAATTTGTCAAAAGGCATTTTAAAATACCAAGAACAGACTTTCATTTTAGAATTGCTGATATTAAATGGCACAAAGCCATAATGCTCATTTGGAGAGCCGATGCCGACACAATGGGCCAAATGGCCTCAATCATAGAATCCCTACAGTGCAGAAGGAGACCATCTGGCCCATCAAGTCTGCATCTACTCTCTGACAAAGCATCTTGCCCAGGCCTTATCCCCCTAACTCCACATATTTACCCTGCTAATTCCCCTAACCTATACATCTTGGGACACTAAGGGGCAATTTAGCATGGCCAATCCACATGATCTGCACATCTTTGGACTGTGGGAGGAAACCGGAGCACCCAGAGGAAACCCATGCAGACAAAGGGAGAATGTATAAATTCCACACAGACAGTCACCCAAACTAGAATTGAACCCGGGTCCCTGGTGCTGTGAGACAGCAGTGTTAACCACTGTCACTATGCCTCCTTCTGCACTCTAACAATTCTGTGATTCAATGCTAATTAGTTAAGTTCAGCAGTTTGTTTCTATGAAAGCGTAGAGATAAGTGAGAGAGGTCAGGACATTAGGAGCGATGAAATTAGAGGAAAAATAAAAAGGACAATCCCCTTACACCTTAAGGTTAGAACACAAATCTCCCTAGCATCAGGATATAGTTCTCTCTCTGTTCACATCGGTTGGGAGAGTTACGGAGTGAAAGAAAGAATGTGTGAGTGAATGAGTTCAAGAGAATTAATGATCACGTGATCCTGAGTACGTGCGAATGAGTGACTATGAGGGTGAGTGTGAGGGGAAGTGTGCTTGCGAGATTTAGAATGAATGAGCGTGTGAATAAAGGAGGTTATGGAGTAAGAGGGTGGAATTCTAACTGTGACACACCCATTCCCGATGGCAGATGAGGGCATTGTTTCCGCTCTCTTGCTTTATGCTGGTTCCCATGAGATTGCAATCAAAATTTAGAGTCATAGTATTTTACTACATACAAGGAGGCCCTTTGGCCCATCATGTTCATGCTGGCCATCAAACACCTTTCTAATCTAATCCCATTTTCCAGCACGGACTTGAGTGTCATGTTGTTTTGAGGGCTCATCTAAATGCTCCTTAAATGTTGTGAGAATTCCTGCTTCTACCAGCTTTTCAGGCAGTGAATTCCAGATTCCCATCACCCTCTGGGTGAAAAGATTTTCCTTATATTCCCTCTAAACCTCCTGCTCCTTAACTTAAATCTATGCCCCCTGCTTATTGATCCCTCTACTAAGGGGAAAAGTTTCTATATACAAAGAACAAAGAATAAAGAACAATACAGCACAGGAACAGGCCCTTCGGCCCTCCAAGCCCGCACCGCTCCCTGGTCCAAACTAGACCATTCTTTTGTATCCCTCCATTCCCACTCCATTCATGTGGCTATCTAGATAAGTCTTAAACGCTCCCAGTGTGTCCGCCTCCACCACCTTGCCTGGCAGCGCATTCCAGGCCCCCACCATCCTCTGTGCAAAATGCATCCTTCTGATAGCCGTTTTAAACCTCCCCCCCTCACCTTGAACCTATGACCCCTCGTGAACGTCACCACCGATCTGGGAAAAAGCTTCCCACCGTTCACCCTATCTATGCCTTTCATAATTTTATACACCTCTATTAGGTCACCCCTCATCCTCCGTCTTTCCAGTGAGAACAACCCCAGTTTACCCAATCTCTCCTAAGCCCTTCCATACCAGGCAACATCCTGGTAAACCTCCTCTGCACTCTCTCTAAAGCCTCCACGTCCTTCTGGTAGTGTGGCGACCAGAACTGGGCGCAGTATTCCAAATGCGGCCGAACCAACGTTCTATACAACTGCAACATCAGACCCCAACTTTTATACTCTATGCCCCGTCCTACAAAGGCAAGCATGCCATATGCCTTATTCACTACCTTCTCCGTATCCCCCATATTTTTGTACATCTCAATCAGATCCCCCCTCAACCTTCTCTACTCTAAAGAATACAACCCCAGCCTAGCCAGCCTCTCTTAATAGCTGAAATGCTCCAGTCCAAGCAACATCCTGGTGAATCTTCCCTGCACCCTTCCTAGTGCAATCACATCCTTCCTATAGTGTGACGACCTGAGTACTCTAGCTGTGGCCTAATGAGCATTTTATACAGCTCCATCATAACCTCCCTGTTATTATATTCTCTGTAAGAGTTTTAACAACACCAGGTTAAAGTCCAACAAGTTTATTTGGTAGCAAATGCCATTAGCTTTCAGAGCGCTGCTCCTTCGTCAGATGCAGTGGATATCTGCTCACAAACAAGGCATACAGAGACACAAACTCAAGTTACAGAATACTGATTAGAATGTGAATCTTTACAGCTCATCAAGTCTTAAAGATACAGACAATGTGAGTGGAGAGAGCATCAGGCACAGGTTAAAGAAATGTGTATTGTCTCCAGACAGGACAGCCAGTGAGATTCTGCAGGTCCAGGCAAGCTGTGGGGGTTACCGATAGTGTGACATGAACCCAAGATCCCGGTTGAGGCCGTCCTCATTTGTGCGGAACTTGGCTATCTCCACATCATGATTATATTCTCTGTCATGGCTAATAAAGGCAAGTATCCCAATTGCCTTAATCACCTTATCCACCTATTCTTTAGCTTTCAGGAATCTTTGGACATGTAGCCCAAGAACATGCTGGTCCTCTGTACTTCCTAGCATTCTACTGTTCATTGTAAACTCCTTTGTCTTGTTCGTTCTTCCAAAATGCATCTCATAAAATATCAGTGTTGAATTCCATTGACCACTATTCTGCCCATTTGACCATCCCGTCTGTATCATCCTGTAATCTAAGGCTTTCCTCCTCGTTATTTACCACACTTTTCACGTCATCTGTGAACTTACTGATCATACCCCCGCATTCACAGCATTCAAAGTGTTAGCGGTGTGCATGGAAGATACCGGTGATCACACAGCAGGGGAAGCTTTTCACTGCCAGCTGACACTGCAGCAGTACTGGTGGGTTAGAAAAGAGCATCCTGGTCAAACAGGGAGGCTCTTCATCAACTTCCAGGCCCAACTCTTATTGCCATTAGCATGAGATTTATTGAGAGCACAAAGGTGGCATGGGTGTATTTCAAATTTAAATCTTGCTTGTAAATATTTCACACGACATTGGTTTCACTTTATTCATGTGCACATCATCATTATTTGTTGAGACAAGCTTAGTCAGGGAGCTAAATGTACTGCTCTGAAGAAAAATCATATTGGACACTAAACATTAACTCTGTTTCTCTCTCTACAGGTGCTGTCAGACATGCTGAGTTGTCCCAGCATGTTCCGTTTTTAGTGAGGGCGAAGGGGCTAGCAGAAGTGGCACTGAGGCCAGAAGGGACCAGTATAAGCATGAGCCAGCAGGAAAGTTGGTCACAGAGTGACCAGGGCCCGGGAGACAAATCATGGGCCCCAGTGCTTTTCCTGTGCTGAAGAAACAGGGGCAGAAGGGGGCAAGAGGTGGGCCCAGAAGGGAAGATAGCCAAGCCTTAAACTGACCCTTCAGGAGGCTACGTTCTTCAACTGCTGGACTTCTGCCTTCTTAGAGGGCCTTGACACTGGGAAGGAAGCTGGGCTAGTGAATTGGGTGGGTTGGCTGTCATTACGGACTGAAGGGTCCAGTCCTATGTGGGGCAAGGTGGGGCGTGGGCATTGCCTGCGAGCTTATTACTGACAAGGGCAAGTCTAATTGTGAGGCATGCCAGTAATGAAAATTCTTTTGCAGCTGAGATCGTTCAGCTACAACTCAATTAATTTTTCTGTAGTCTGAATGCGTGCCCACTAAATCACCACTGATGTGTGTGAGTGCTACTGATTGCCGTTCATCAGTTAATTCTTAGCGTGCTGACCTCCACATTCAGTGACTGCAATAGTTTCCTACTACCACTGACCGAGTGAGTAAGCACATACATCTCCTTTGACAGTGAACAAAGACCCGTTGACTGTGAGAATGCTCTGATCCACCAGATGTGTGTGCAGGTGCGTCTTGACAGATGCCTCCCCATTGACCAGGTTGCATTTAAGGCCTTGGAGTGAAACTTGGGACAATGCCTGGGCCTCACACGAGAGCTCAGGACGCAGTGCAATGGCTAAAGCTGTGACCACTCAGTCAAGTTGAGTGGGTTTAGGGTGGTGTGGGGTCCTATCCATTCTGGGAGCTGATGAAGGACAGCTCCTTAATGTGGTAACCAGCACATGGATCACTGGCTGTCAAGACGCAGCTACCAAAGGTGAATGGGCAAAGGGTGAACCCTTGGAGGCAAAAGCTAACTATTAACTCTCTCTCTTATGTTTTGCAGTGATTGGTGTGAGGGAGAGATGGAGCCTGTGGAACTGGCCATGATTCCTCTAGTTCATTGAGAGGAGAGGAAATGTCAATGGAAGTGTTTGGCTCTCCAGAGCCAGCAGCAAAACCCTGAGGAAAAAGGGATTGCAGGGCCTCCTCCACTGCCACAGAAGGAACCCCAAATAACAGTCGCTCGGAGGTACCTTCCACAGCCCAGGATGTACAGACGGTGGCGACTGACTTTCCTGTGGATGTCGGTGAAGACTTTGCCTGTCAAGATCTAGTGGCTCATTTAAGCACCCTTCTGCGGGAGTTGGCACCAGGGGACATGGGGACATCCACTGTCTGTGGTTTTGTAAGTCACAACTGTCATCAACTTTTACATGACTGGTTCCTTTCAGGACTCCACAGGTGACCTTTTAGCTCATAAGCCTCTGCATACAAGTGTATCAGTGAGGTGACAGACACACTCTTCACAAGGGCACGCAACGACATGAATTTCACCCGGGGTCAAGCAAGCCAGGACACAAGTGTTCATCAACCGCAAGGGCTTCCACTCCGCGAATGTTTAGCTGGTTGAACACATCCTCCAAGTGTGTGCCAGGTTCTTGGGGAGTGTGCGCGACTCAGACATCCTGAGCCACTCAGTACCCGGCCATTTTTGACTACAGCGGCTACAGTCTTCGCTCCTCAGGCATAGGCGATACCCACTGAAGGCATGGCTGACGATGCTTGTGTGCAGCTCACAGATTGCAGCTGAGACAAGATACAATGAGGCTCATGCTGCAACTTGCACTTTGGTGGAGCAGACCATCGAGATGCTCAAGATGAGGTTCTGGTGTTTGGACGGGTCTGGTGCGGCCTGCTGAGGCTGTCACACATGGTGGTCATCTGCTGCATCCTTCATAACCTGGTGCTTCAACGGGGGGAAGAACTGTGCGAGGAGGAGATAGAAAAGCAGCACATTTCCTCGGACGAGGATGACGTCAAGGTGGATGACGAAGAGGACATCCTCGAGGGTGAGGAGGTTGGGTATGAGGCAGTGATGATGGCCAAACAGGGTGGATGAGCTCAGGATACTCTCCGAACTGCCTGATTCATGGATGGTGGTGATGTGAACGACTGAGCGCATCCCTTCATCTTCACGTCCCCTCTGTGAGCACTGCTCTCCCGTCTGACTGCTGGCAGCACACACCCTCACTGATCAGGCTGGCGTCATGGGGAGGGAGCAGTTGCCCATAGTTCCCACGTTGTGGAAGGATGATGATGATGAATTGCAGTGGGAACAACGCATTGTTTCTTAAAGAGCTTCTGTGAATGCCTGGCTCCTGTCTGGCTGGTAGCAGCTCACTTACTGTCAGTGACCAGAATCATATCATGGTGATCTCATGTGGAGAGTTTCACCTCTCCTGATCATACGTCCCCCTGAGTGGTCCGTGCCCTTGAGGTTCATTGTCACCGGAAGCTAAGGCGAACACTTCATTGGGTCAAGCGGCAGCAGGCAACATGTGCAGAGAGTACACATTGACAATGGCTGGGATGAGTACATTGTGGGAGGTGTCCTCATTCCCTACAAGAAACAGGCATGACTGATGAGTTCGTCATTGTGAGGGGATGCTACCGATGTGCTGGCTACCTTGCAGAATGTAGATGGAGGAAGCTCTGGACTGAGCATCCAGCCTTTCTGTAGAACAAGAATCCAGTTGACTGGCCGGCACTACAGGAAGACATCTCATCAGAACAGGGAGTCATTGAGAGGGTGCAATAAGTGAGATTTGGTGAACACTATCTATAAGAGCTTAACACCCATGGCCAGGCTGTGCAACTAGACTATGTCTTGGTGTATTCCCAGGTTCCACAGCAGTGGTGGAGGCAGCCTGCTGTCTGCCACGTCCTGTTGGCTGTGATGACCTTGTCAGGCGTCCTCTAGAGGGCCAAGGACTGCTTTCAGGGACCTGCTGTGTGGCAGTGCCAGCCTCCTCCACCTGTGCAGCTGAGCTGAGGCAGTCATAGGAAGGGGGGAATTCGGATGGAAGGCTGGACACTCCTGGAGTCACCTGGAAGAACGGCCCTGGGCTGTGCACTAGCTTCTCATCTTCCCTAAGGGTGCCTGAGGGCCCTTGACCTCCTCCTTGGAAGAAAAACACAGCTGATGTGAGCTTGAGAAACCTGCCATCCTCTGGTGCCGGCACTTGTGGATCCCCACAAGTGCCTGCAGCATGGAGTGCATATCCTGCAGCAGTGTAGGACAAAAGTCTCGCACCATGGTCTTCACAGTGGCTGACATATTTACTGTGTTAACCCAGTTGCTTCAGAGTGTCTCCTCATTTCCTTATTCCACCTTTCAATCCAAGCAGTGTAGGTAACATCCCTTCTGGATGTTTCTGCCTTTGTCTTTGGAACTCCAGCAACTGAAGCATTACCGAGTTCAGAGGAACGTCATCTGACCACCTGCTGTGGATCAGAGAGAGTGAGGTGCTGACCAGTTTGTGATTCTGATGCCTCTCTAATACTAAATCCCACAGAGGTGTGCGTCTCTATGTTGGTGAAGGGTGTGGGTGAAAGCTGTGACGGCTCTTTGATCTCAGCTTCTGAAAGATCCTCGGTGCTGGTCTCTGAAGTGGAGTCTTATGCCTGCCTGATGGAGGACCTGCAAGAGAAGGGAGGTTTCATTAGTGCATGGCAGGGGCTTTCAGAAACGGGAGACAGAATTCACATCAGTTTAGTGTGTGGGATGATGCTGTGCTGGATCCTCATTTGGTTTGTCATTGCCCTGCACCCTCAAAACAGGAGGGGTCTAGTTTCTCCCAGGCAGCTGGAGGGCTTTCTACTCAAATTCAGAGACTTTTAACTCGGGCATCCCTCCGCCCATCTGGGATCTCTCTTTATTATGTGCCAGCTAGTCCTGGATGAAAACAGATGGAGAGAATGTAAACAGGATGCGTGCCAAGACAGATGGTAAGGATATCTGACATGCGAGGGATGGTTAGTGGGAACAGCAAGGTGGTGAGGAGATGACCTGCAGGGGAGATGAAGATGTGTGTGGGAGAGCAAATGGTTGTATTGCTTGAGCTGCCAGTGAGTGAACTCCGGATGAATGTGTGCTGGGTGTGTGAGTTGAGAATGGTGAGAAGAGTGACTTACCCTGGCAGAATGGGGAAAATCATTCATCCTTTTGCAGCACTGGAAGTCTGTTCTCCTTTGCAGGGTGTTGGCGCTGACCAGCGCTACCACTGACTCCCATGCTGGGTTGTTGTCCCTGCTAGTTGGTCTCCTTCCTGTGCGTGGGTACAGGACATCACAAAGTGCCTCCACTGCATCAACATTCTGATGAAAGTGGCCTCTGAGTGTCTGGGGACTGACTTCCTTGCTGCCATCCTGTGCTTCGGGCCAGGAAGACGTGGCTAGGGTAGCGTTTAAATGGAGTGCCCCGATGATGAAAGCGCTCATCAGGAGACCCGCCCGCCATGGAGGTGGCGTGAAACCCATGGTGGACATATTTTTTCTAGTTTCTTGCGGCCACCAAAAACCCACCAGTGGGCTTTTCCCACCTGCTTTTCCTGCCTGTTATCGCACTCTGCCAAACTTTGGGGAATTTCAGGTCAATGACCTTTCTTCAGAACTGATGAAAAGCTATTAAGCTGAAGTGTAAACACCATTAGGATTTAGTATCAATGTCTGGTAAAATGGTGGAGGAGCCAAATCAAACCTTTGGCCAAGACCTCCAGATAGCAAAGGATTAGAGTGACCATTTAAAATTAATAGGTTGGCAGTATTTTAATACCTCCATAAAATCGAAGACAAACAAAATTACATCAATGCATTAAGTATTTATATGCTAATATTGATGCAACATAATTTCAAGGCCTCACTATGTTTGCAAATCCAAAGATGCGTTATAAATACATAAAGTAGAGCCTATTAGAGACTAAAAATGTAATCTGTGTGTAGGGGTGGCAGTCGTGGGTATGGTTCTTAATGAAGAAAGGTTCTTCATAAAGGGGTTGATGGGATGGGCGGAGGAGATGTTGTCTGAAGCAGAAATTGTAGTGAAGGAAGCACAGTGTGAAATACTGGATGGGATAAACACCATGAGAGAGAAAATATTAAGTAGCATTGTTGAAAGTAGTTAACTCATCTGACTCAATGAAATGTATCCCAGGCTGCGAAATGAATTATCCACCAGTCACCAAAGGTAGTAGGACAGGTGGATAAAATGACAAAGAAAACCATTATTTTCCAATTATCTCCAGCTACAGGTTTGTTAGCAGAGGATTGGAGGACTGCGAATGTTGTACTGTTGTTTAAAAGTGGAGAAATGGATAGACTGAGTTATTACAGGCTGTCAGCCAAACCTCAATGGTGGGAAAATGATTGAAAATAATTGTGAGGAACAATATAAGTGATCATTTAGGAAGATGTGGATTAATCAAGGGCAGTCAGCATGGATTTGTTAAGGGAAGGTTAGGCATGACTAACATGAATTAATTTTTTTGAAGAGATAAGGGTAGTTGGTGCGGATACCACATTTGATGTAGGCTACTTGGGGTTTTAACAGGGCAGTTGACAAGGTCCTGTATGGCATACTGGTCATGGGATCCAAAAGAAAGTGGCAAGTTGGATACAAAATTGGTTCAGAGGCAGAAAGCAAAGGATAATATTTGATGAGTGATTTTGTGATTTGAAGGCGGTTACCAGTGGGGTTATTCAGGACTCAGTGCTAGGTCCCTTACTATTTGTGGTGTACATCTGTGATTTAGACTTAAATGTAAGGACCTTGACTAAAAAGTTTGCAGATGATACAAACATTGGCTGAGTGGCTGATTCTGACAAAGAAACTAGACTGCAGGAAGGTATCAATTAACTTGTCAGTGGGCAGAAAGTAGCAAATGGAATTCAATATGGGGAATTGTGAAGTTATGCATTTGCTAAAGATAATCAAGGCAAGGGGGGACATAATGAATGCTAGCATATTCAGAAGTATAGAGGAACAGAGGGGCCCTGGAGCACATATCCACCAGTCACCAAAGGTAGTAGGACAGGTGGATAAAATGACAAAGAAGAGTTATGGAATACTTCCCTTTGTTAATCAAGACATGGTATATAAGAGCAGGGAGGTCATGCTAGAGTTGTATGAAAACTCATTGGGCCACAGCTAGAGTACTATGCCCAATTGTGCTCCACATTACAGGAGAGGCAGATGGAGAGGTTAAAGAACTCTGCTCGCCTCACATTACAGGAGGGATGTCTGTGCACTAGGAAAGGAACCAAAGAGATTTACAAGAATGTTGTCAGGAATGGAGATCAGATAGACAAGGACTTGAAACAGAGGAGGCTGGGGGAGATTTAATTAAGGTGTGTAAAATTATCAGGGACCTAGATATTGTGGATGGTTAAGGACCTATTCTGCTTAGCAGAGGGGTCAATAATCATGGGGTGTAGCTATAAAGCAGTTGGTGAAAGGGTAAGAGGGCAGCTGAGGAGAAAATTCTCATCCAGAGAGTAGTGGAGGTCTGGAAAAGGTGGTTGAGACAGAAACCCTCATTATATTTCAACAATTCCTGGATATGCACTTGAGGTGCCATGACCTAGAAGGGTGTGGACCAGAAACTAGAAAGAGGGATTAGGCTGGACAGCTCTTTTTCAGTCTGCTTTGACATAATGGATTCCTTCTGTGCCATAAATGTTTGGTTGAAAAAGTATTAATATAATCAACGTAACATCAAAGCTTTGACCCATTTTCAGTAATCAGGCACTGTATGAAACAGGCTTCTAATTCATTATCCATGGCACCACTTGATTTCCCCCATTAAGCAATAGTTCTTCAGTATCTGGTAACAGCTTGGTATGGGGTAGAGTGGTTCTGGCAGATTTTACTTTCATCTATGGCATGTGGGCTTTTACTATGAAGCCCAATTTCACTCCTATAATAAAAGGACCCAAATGTCCCATTAAAGAAAGAGCAACACAATGCATGTTTTTCTCTGTAATTAAAGACCCCCACTAACAAAATTACATTCCATTAACTTTATTAGTGGGCTATTAATTATAGACAAAAACAGGCATTCTTTCACTTCTGGATGCATGAGTGCACCAATGCTGAGTTGAATCAATTACATATAGTTCTTTAATTTTGTACACTACATTAGAAAACCTGAACCTTGAAACAACCTTTAATAGAAACTGAACACTATATTAAAATTTAATAACCAAGCGCTATTAAGAATAGAGCCACTTATCTGTTTTTGTTCTGTCACTGTTTTCTCCCTATTACATGCTACACCAGAGAAACTGCAGTGATTCAAGGAGGCTACCACCTTCCCAAAGGCAATTAGGGATAGGTAACAAATGCTGCTTTTGCCATTGACACTCACAGCCTATGAAAGAATTTTAGAAGCCACTGCTTCCCATTCCTCACCCCCAAGTTGCGTTTTTGCTTAGAAAACTTAGTTAATCTGAGCTGAGTCGCATCTTGTTCTCATCTGAGGTCCGCATTTACATACATAGGGCCATAACTTCCAACTATTGTTGGAAAGAGGTGGCCCACAGGATTGAGAAGAATTTAATGCACACTTGCCTGTTTATGAAAACTGTGCTGAAACTTTCAATGGCCTTAGCTGCTTGGGGCCAGCATCGAATGATTCCTTGCAGGCCACAGCACAGTCCAGTTCTGGTAGATTGAAGGAGGCCATCCCCCCTTTTTGACTGCACTATTTGTTGTAAAGCAGCTGAATTGAAAGGGCCCATTGAAATTGACAGGCCAGGGAGAAGGTAAGTGTCAAAGGCGAGTGGATGGGGTTTGGGTGTTTGGGGGGACGAAGAGTGTGGAGGTCGGGGGGGTGGGAGGTTCGGGAAGGTCAGAAGTCGGGTTAGGAGGGTTGGGGGTATCAGGGTCAGAGGTTGGCCGTCTGGAAGTCAGTGGGTTGGTGAGGCTGGCGTTCGGGTGTTCAGAAGTTGGGCTTGGAGGGTGTCAGAGGTTGGGGTGGAGTTTGGAGGTTGTGGGGTCAAAGGTCAGGTGTCGAGTCAGATTAGGTCTATAGGTTGGGAGGGGTCAGGTCGGGGCGGGGGGGTCGTGTTGTGTCTGTGTATTGGGGGCCAGGTCCCTGGGTTGGGGAGATAAGGGTGGGTCTGTGGGAGTCGGGTCAGGAGGTGTCGGGTCAGTTCCACATGTTGGGTTTGGGGGTTGAGTCAGGCTGGGCATTGTGTGTCATGGGGAAGGAACCTTTTCAGGGTGGGAGTAGTTGAGAATGAAGGAGAGGGCTCCTGGGGCATCAGAGGTGATGGGGGGGTGGTTTCGATCTGGTGTTTCCAATACTTAGAAGTTAGAAGAAATTTTAATTCTCACTTTTTCAGAGTAACTATTAGTGTAACCCTGACGGAACCATCTGAAGCTAGCGATTTAACTTGCGTTTTCAGACTCTTCCCATTGCAGGGCAATTGCCCAGAGGAAGTTTGCACTTCTGGACAATTACCTTGCAAACCCTTCCCTGTAAAGCTCTGAGAGGGATTCACCAGCACATCTTTGAGGTACACTACCATTCCAATGCTGGGGAGCTGGGAAATTCTGGCCCACACAGTTTCTGGCAGGAGGTTGCCAGATATTAATGAAAAGCAGACACTGTCTTCCATTTTCCTATCTCAGTACACTAAAGCATGTCGTAGTCCCTCTGCTATTGCCCTGGGTTAGGGCGACCAACTCATCAGAGAGTAAAAATCAGATTCAGCGCTAATCAGAGTGCACGATGCAAAAGTTATTGGCTGTTTTTCTCCCAAAGGTATAATATGTGAAATTACTGCCTCTACTCCTTTGGTGAAGCATCGCAAGCAAGCAGTAATGGTAGCTTCAAATTAGAATGAACCAATACTTCTGACTTCTGCAAAGCATCTTTGTATGCTTTCTCATATTCTGTTATCCAGCCCCATTTCTGTTTCACACATAGCAAATTATAGAATGACTTCAATAAGGCAACTAAGTTAGGAAGAAATTTGACATACTAATTTAGTAATCTAGAACTGATCTCATTTGTGTCACATTATTTGGACACAGTGGCGGAATTTTACAATCTCGTCATGCCCGTTTTGTGGCGGGAAAATGTTATAAAATCGGGCACGATTCAACTAGCAGGAACGGTGACCGTTTTCTTGCCCATTCCCATTTTACTAATAAAAGAAAATTGGCACGATCGGAAGCCCACCCAAAATGGACAAAACGTCAATCTGCATTTTTTGCATTCATCACAATGTAGTGAGCTTCACTCCCAATCATCCCAGCTCACCTGTCTTAACGACCTCATTCGTTGCAGCCGGATTGGTCAGGAAAACACCTCAGATATAAAAGTTGCATTCAGGCAGAGAGGGTGAGTGAGGACGTAAGTCTCTGCCGTAAAACTGCTCCGTGCTGCTCAGAGGGGTTTGTTTTGTGGCAGCCATGTTGCGTTTTGGGTTGGGGGGGTGGGGGGCTGTGAGTGTGTGAGGCGGATGGGGAGTTGCTGTTGTTCACGGGGTCTGACTTTGGACTCTCAGCACAGTCTCGGCTCAGAGCCTTGACCTCGGGTCTTAGCGCTGACTCAGGAACCTACTGTAGGCAGCAGCAAGCACTGTTGCTGGTGGGGGATGGGCTGGAAACTCTCTGAAGTGGCAGTGCTGCAGCCTCAGGACTTGTCAAGCAGCACTGTCTGTGACCACTACTGCATGGGTTCAGGGTGTGTGTTAGTGAATGGGGGGGAAGGGGGAATTGGGGGAGGCTGTGTTGCCATTCTGGGATCTGTGGGGTGGGGGTATGGGGAGTGTGTGTTGCTGGAGGTCTATGGTGGGGTGTGGGGAGTATGTGTTGCTGGGGGTCTGTGGCGGGGGTATGGGGAGCGTGTGTTGCTGGGGGTCTGTGGGGGGTATGGGGAGCATGTGTTGCTGGGAGTCTGTGGTGGGGTATGGGGGATGTGCGTTGCTGGGGATCTATGGGGGGGTATGGGGAGTCTGTGTTGCTGGGGGTCCAGAGGCAGTGTGGGGAGTATGTGTTGCTGGGGGTCTGTGGGGGGGTATGGGGAGCATGTGTTGCTGGGAGTCTGTGGTGGGGTATGGGGGATGTGCGTTGCTGGGGATCTATGGGGGGGGTATGGGGAGTCTGTGTTGCTGGGGGTCCAGAGGCAGTGTGGGGAGTATGTGTTGCTGGGGGTCTGTGGGGGGGTATGGGGAGCATGTGTTGCTGGGGGTCTGTGGGGGGGTATGGGGAGCATGTGTTGCTGGGGGTCTGTGGGGCGTATGGGGAGCGTGTGTTGCTGGGAGTCTGTGGGGGGGTATGGGGGATATGTGTTGCTGGGGATCTAGGGGAGGGTATGGGGAATCTGTGTTGCTGGGGGTCCAGAGGCAGTGTGGGGAGTATGTGTTGTTGGGGGTCTGTGGGGGGGTATGGGGAGCGTGTGTTGCTGGGGGTTCAGAGGCAGTGTGGGGAGTATGTGTTGCTGGGAGTCTGTGGGGGGGTATGGGGAGCGTGTGTTGCTGGGAGTCTGTGGGGGGGGGGGGTATGGGGGATGTGCGTTGCTGGGGATCTTTGGGGGGGGTATGGGGAGTCTGTGTTGCTGGGGGTCCAGAGGCAGTATGGGGAGTGTGTGTTGCTGGCCTGGGGACGAGCAGAGTTTTTTAACCTCTCCATTTGTCTCTCCCCTTCCCCAAATTACCTCCCTCTTCAGATTGGCGAGATGGTTTTTACAATGCCACTGATTGATCTTGCTGTTCTTTTGGTTGCTGCTGGAGCTGAAGAGGAGGAGCAGGAGGATGAATTGTGGGCAGAGGAGGCCGAGGCCTTACTACTCGCGGGAGTAGAGGGAGACGGCTGCCAGAGGCAGGACGTGGCCACCATTCACCCCGAGGTGTGGGGGGGCAGGAGAAGGGGGAAGCAGAGACCTCAACAGTTATGCATGCAAGTGTCCTTCGAGCAACTGTCGGACATCCCGTGCCCCTGATGGCTCCGGCTCTGAAAGGAAACAATGTGACACCTGTGCCATTTGTTGCAGACCTGACACCTCGGGGCATGGAGGGGCACCCGCTCCCGGTGGCTGTGAAAGTGACGGCCATCTTAAATGTATGCGCCACCGGATCCTTCCAGACCGCCAGTGGAGACCTTTGTGACATTTCCCAACAATCCGTCCACAAGTGTGTGAAGAAGAAGGTCACAGATGACTGTATGCCCGGAGTGGCCAGTATATTAAATTTGACCTGGACCAGGGCTAGCAGGAAGCCTGGGCTGCACGATTCATGGCAGGGGGCTATAGACTGCACCCACATCGCCCTCAGGGCCCCGGTGAAGAATCCAGGAAGATTCATGAACAGAAAGGGTTTCCATTCAATAAATGTGTAATTGGTGTGTGAACGTCAGCTGAACATCATGCACGTCTGTGCCAGACACCCCGCCAGCGTACATGACAGCTTTATATTGAGGAGTTCTGATGTCCCGGAGATCTTTAAGGAGGAGCCCAGGGTGCGAGGTTGGCTCATGGAGGCCATGTGGTACCCGCTTTGGACTTGGCTGATGGTGCCTGTGCAGAAGGCTGAGATTGATGCAGAGACCTGAGGTCCACGTTGCCACCCATTCAGTAGTGGAGCAGTGCATAAGGCTCCTCAAAATGCGGTTCAGGTGCCTGGATCAGTCTGGTGGGGCCTTCCAATATAGCCCCCCGATATCGTCCCGCTTAGTGGTGGTGTGCTGTGCCCTATGCAACCTGGCGCAGCAGCGAGGAGACCTTTTGGGGCAGGAGGATGTAGAATCCGACCAGCCGGGTGTTGCTGGGGAGGAAGAGGAGGACGATGAGCAACACCACTCAGGCACTGGAGGGCTGGCGGCAATAAGGATCAGGCATGCGAGGGCAGCAAGATAGGCCCTGATCACCGCGCGTTGTGGTCACTAGGGACCTGTGTTGCCACACGTGGGTTCCATTCCGCCCCCCCCCACCCCCCCCCCCCCCCCCCCCGCCCCGCCCCCCCATGCAGTCCTACAATCTCCTGCAACATTATAACACCCCAAAGTGGTGGGCCTGTGTGCGCTGTGTTAATGAGTTTCTGTGGCAGGCAGGAAGGTGATGACAACTTCCTATGCGCCATTGTGATGATGCTCTGGTGCAAACTAGTCTGACTCCTACCTGACGCCATATGCACACTGGCACCGGTGCCCATGTCTGGGTATGGGTAAGGGAGCACTAAACCTCCATGCAGGGCCCAGGGTGGGTGGGGTGGGGGTGGGGGGGGGGGGGGGGGTGTGGTGGCGGAGGGAATCTCTCATGAGTTCTGGCAGTGCCATGGCAGATGCTATAAGTTGCTGCCAGTGCATGCCACCCACTGTAGTCAGTGAATTATTTGAGCACCTTGATTTTCTCAGCAGCAGTGTGTTGAGAGACCTCCCTCACTGACATCAATGTGCAGGGTCCCTCCAGCGACCATCGGGGTAAGTACATTCCTGTTAGAGGCTAATTAGAGACAAATTAGTTACAGGTGTGGGGTGAAATAATATTTATTGTTGCCAATAATAGTGCTTTCAAAATAAGTGATAATATAAAAACATGTGAACGTGAGACTTTGAAGTGTCTAAATATTCTATTTACCTCGTGTTACCCTTCACCCGTACCATCTTAATACCAACTTCTTAACCTTACATGGCCTACCACTAAGTCACAATGTCTCCCCAGGATGTACATTGGAGGGGGCCAGCTGCCTACCGTAGCCTGTGATGCCCTTGGTGATCGTCCTCTAGTAGGCTTGGACCTTGAGGGCTCTGGCTTGCTTCCAGGTGATAGGGACGAATCCATGACACCCTCTTTATCCCACTGCCCCTGAGATGCCCTGGTGCCAGGAAAGGGGGAGTCAGAAGGTGTAGCCTCAGCTGCAGTCTCCTGAGTGGAAGGCCTTGGCACTAACTCGAGCCCTTCCTCTTCCCTTGGGGTTCCTGTGGGCCCCTGGGTCACTCCATGGGACAACGGTGCTTCTGCAGTGAGCTCCAGAAGCTCCTGCGTCACCTAGCCCTGCCAGTCCTGGAGGACCACCTGCGTTCTTGCCATGGTGGTCGAGCCCTCTGCGTTGGCCACCTGAGTCGGGGGCCACGTGTCATTGGCAACAGCAAGTGCCCCCTGAGACTGGGCCATGGTCTGCAACGCTCAGCCATGACCCTCTGTGACTGGGCCACGTTCTCAGGGGCTGCTGCCACAGCCCACTGTATCTCAGCGCTGTCCCGTTGGGGGGGCGGCGTCAGGGCTGTCGAGGGAGGAGATCGAGATGGGCTGGGTATGGTGGGGGGAACACATCCGGGAGGCCAGCAATTGGGGGGTGGGGGGGGTTCGACGGAAAACTATCGAAGCTGGGTCTTTGAATATGTTCAAGGCTGAGATAGACAGATTTTTGATCAGTCGGGGAATGAAGGGTTGAGGGGAAAAAGCTGGAAAGTGGAGTTGAGGGTTATCACATCAGATAACCAATGATGTCATTGAATGGCAGAGCAGACTCGGTGTGCTGAGTGGTCTACTTCTACTCCTGTGTCTTAAGGTCTATAATATTGCTCACTCTCACTCACCTATCTGGGCACCGTGCCCTGGGGTGGCATGGTGGCACAGTGATTAGCACTGCTGCCTCATAGTGCCAGGGATCCGGGTTCGGTTCCCGGCTTGGGTCTCTGTCTGTGCAGAGTCTGCACATTCTCCCCGTGTCTGCATGGGTTTCCTCCAGATGCTCCAGTTTCCTCCCACAGTCCGAAAGACGTGCTGGTTAGGTGCATTGGTCATGCTAAATTCTCCCTCAGTGTACCGAACAGGCACTCGAGTGTGGCAACTAGGGGATTTTCACAGTAACTTCATCGCAGTGTTAATGTAAGCCTACTTGTGACACTAATGAGTAAACTTTAAACTATCTGGCATTCTTCAGGGAGCAGTGGTTTATGGAGTAGTGGAAAGCCAGAGCACCAGTAACCAAGTCCAGTTTTGTGGTAATCTTCCCGGCAGTACAAGAATAATGAGGAATGTAACTTTGGGATTGTTTTCAGTCAGGTTGCGCAATCCCAGCTTTGACAAAAGGTCGGCTGGACTCGAAACGTCAGCTCTTTTCTCTCCTTACACGTGCTGTCAGACTTGCTGAGATTTTCCAGCATTTTCTCTTTTGGTTGTGCAATCCACCAGTTCATTCCAAGAACACTAACTGATATCCTATATGTGTCAGGGCCCTCAGATTTGCATTTTAGATGTGCCTATTACCTGGCTGAAGAGGTTGCTTTGGCTGCCCAGCAGGACGCCTGGGGTGACACTGCTGTTGTCACAGTGATGGGGGAAATGGGACTGCGTGCTATTGCCCACTTTTTTGGACAAATCCCTACCCCTTGTCCAGTGAGGGGGAGGCCTGAAAATTCAGAGTAGTATCACTGAAAGATGTGCCACAGGTTACTTGTAGTGACTGTCCCTGACCAAAAATATTTTAAATCCCATCAAATGACAGCAATCCAGCAATAAATACCAGAGTACCTGCTTCTTTAAGAGACAGCTACCTATTGGCTTTTTTTGGTTTACTCTGATGTACGTGAAGCGAAATGGTTTCTTTGGAATTTACATTGTACATTATTGTTAAAGTGTTGAAATAAGACAAACAACTGGAACATCTGTGCATTAAAAAAAATACATTCTCTAGCACATAAACAAATTAAAAGGATTCTGAAGCCTTACTCGTGCATTGTTCCAGATGCCAGTTGTGGGTTGGTGACAGAAGTCTTTGCTTCTCTCTGGTGGATTTAGAATCATAAGATATTAATGCAGATTTTTGTTTTGGTTCATGCTTTTATTTCAGCACTGTATTATGTTACTGGCTGAAGGATTATACCATGGGGACATATTTCCGATGTAAAATGTGCCCTTAGGAATATGTTTCAAGAATTATTTGGACCAATTCCATTGTTGACAAGTCATCTGATAAATATGGATCACGGTGTGTTTTTAAAAAAAATAGTCATGGATTTTTCTTGGTTTTTCCTAATGTTTGAATCTTTATTTTCTTTTATTACAACCATGTTATAATTTATTTTTCTGCTGGACAAGGTGATAGATATTAACAATACCAACTGCATCATTTTGCTATTGCATGTACCCCATATCTGTATCAAGCAGGTCAGGTGTGCCAAATCCAAATGAAGTATAATACCAATTTTACTCAAGGATCTCAGGTTTTTAAGCATTGACAGGGAGAATGTGTACAACAAATAAATTGATTATGACACACTGTGATGCATTGTATAAATTATGTCAAAACACATTGGTAGAAATAAAACCAACTTCTTTCATACAGTACATATTGACAACTGCCTCTTGCACCATAAATGCATTAAATCTTGTTATCAGCTGCATGCAAAATAAGTGCTATATAAAAAGGGATAGTCCATAAGTACAAAATATTGGAGAACTCAAGGGGACCAGGGGAATGGAGGCAGAAGATGAGGACAAAATGTCCCCACTAATTTTTTTGGCATTGGTTAAATCCCCCTCTTTCTCCCATTCCAAATTCAGTCAGTTTTTTTACCTTCCACCTGACCTGGATAAACGCAGCCACTACTGCCCTAACCTGCTTAACGACACCCTGTAATAAGGACCGACAAGCCAAGAATACTCACATCACTCCTATACATTGAACAAAATAAATTACCCCTTTCTCTGGGTACACCAAAAGCAACATTTAGACCCTGATTCAACCCATTTCCGCCCATCAGATAATATGCCTACCATTCCTTCCAAAAGTCAAGCAATCAAATAATCACTGCCATTACACGCAGCCAAACCAAAATAGAAGATCAACTTAGTAAAGCGTTTGACCAAGTCCCTCATGGTAGGCTAGTGAAAAAGGTTGGATCTCATGGGATAAAGGGGGAGGTGGCTAGATGGGTGGAGAACTGGCTTGGTCATAGAAGACAGAGGGTGGTAGTGGAAGGGTCTTTTTCCGGCTGGAGGCCTGTGACTACTGGTGTTCCGCAGGGCTCTGTATTGGGACCTCTGCTGTTTGTGATTTATATAAATGATCTGGAAGAAGGAGTAACTGGGGTGATCAGTAAGTTTGCGGATGACACAAAACTGGCAGGACTTGCAGATAGTGAGGAACATTGTCAGAGGCTACAGAAGGATCTAGATAGGCTGGAAATTTGGGCAAAGAAATGGCAGATGGAGTTCAATCCTGATAAATGCGAAGTGATGCATCTTGGTGGGAATAATGTAGGGAGGAGCTACACGATAAATGGAAGAACCATAAAGGGTGTAGATACGCAGAGGGACCTGGGTGTGCAAGTCCACAGATCTTTGAAGGTGACGTCACAGGTGGAGAAGGTGGTGAAGAAGGCATATGGCATGCTTGCCTTTATAGGACGGGGCATAGAGTATAAAAGTTGGGGTCTGATGTTGCAGATGTATAGAACGTTGGTTCGGCCACATTTGGAATACTGCGTCCAGTTCTGGTCGCCACACTACCAGAAGGACGTGGAGGCTTTGGAGAGAGTATAGAGGAGGTTTACCAGGATGTTGCCTGGTATGGAGGGGCTTGGTTATGAGGAGAGATTGGGGAAACTGGGGTTGTTCTCCTTGGAAAGACGGAGGATGAGGGGAGACTTAATAGAGGTGTATAAAATTATGAAAGGCATAGATAGGGTGAACGGTGGGAAGCTTTTCCCCGGGTCGGTGGTGACGTTCACGAGGGGTCATAGGTTCAAGGTGAAGGGGGGGAGGTTTAACACAGATATCAGAAAGACATATTTTACACAGAGGGTCGTGGGGGCCTGGAATGTGTTGCCGGGCAAGGTGGTGGAGGCGGACACACTGGGAACGTTTAAGACTTATCTAGACAGCTATATGAACGGAGTGGGAATGGAGGGATACAAAAGAGTGGTCTAGTTTGGACCAGGGAGCGGCGCGGGCTAATTGTTCTTTGTTTCTCGTTTCAAGGCTTCATTCTATGATCATCTTGCTGGTGCCAGTACAGAGCGAGACTGCGGATAGTTGGGAACCTGTCTCGGGGGCAGGGAATTCAGATGGTGTTCGTAAAGCAGAAGTGGAAATGAATAGGGTTGGGAAGCATTTTCTGATCAGGGCTAGTGTGATCTCCTGGACTCGTTTCGATCGCCACAGGGGGTCGGAGAGGAATTTCCCAGATTTTTTTTTCCCCATATTGGCCCTGGGGTTTTCACTCTGGGTTTTCGCCTCTCCCTGGAGATCACATGGTCTGGAATGGGGGGGTGGGGGTGAGTTAATAGGTTGTGATGAACAAAGCGTCGTAGCTGTGAGGGACAGCTCGGTGGATAGGATATTAGGATGTAGATAGGCTGGAAAATTGGGCGGGGATCCTGGATTCAGGATTCAATTGGAGGGCCGAAGGGCCTGTTCCTGTGCTGTATTGTTCTTTGTTCTTTGTTCTTGTTCTTTGTTAACAAGGCTAAACATCCAAGGATATATTTTTAGGGAATATAAAGACTGACAAATCCCCAGGGCCTGATGGAATCTATCCAAGGCTGCTCAGGGAGACGAGAGATGAAATCACTGGGCCTCTGATGCAAATCTTTGTCTCGTCACTGGACACAGGTGAGGTCCCAGAGGATTGGAGGATAGCTAATGTGGTCCCGTTATTTAAGAAGGGTGGGAAGGATAACCCGGGAAATTATAGGCCAGTGAGCTTGACGTCCGTGGTCGGGAAGTTGTTGGAGAGGATTCTTAGAGATGGGATGTATGTGCATTTAGAAAGGAATAAACTCATTAACGATAGTCAGCATGGTTTTGTGAGAGGGAGGTCATGCCTCACTAACCTGGTGGAGTTTTTTGAAGAAGTGACTAGAATGGTTGACGAGGGAAGGGCCGTGGATGTCGTCTATATGGACTTTAGTAAAGCATTTGACAAAGTCCCTCATGGTAGGTTGGTGCAAAAGGTTGGATCTCATGGGATAAAGGGGGAGGTGGCTAGATGGGTGGAGAACTGGCTTGGTCACAGAAGACAGAGGGTGGTAGTGGAAGGGTCTTTTTCCGGCTGGATGCCTGTGACTAGTGGTGTTCCGCAGGGCTCTGTATTGGGACCTCTGCTGTTTGTGATTTATATAAACGATCTGGAAGAAGGTGTAACTGGGGTGATCAGTAAGTTTGCAGACGACACGAAAATGGCTGGACTTGCAGATAGTGAGGAACATTGTCAGAGGCTACAGAAGGATATAGATAGGCTGGAAATTTGGGCAAAGAAATGGCAGATGGAGTTCAATCCAGATAAATGCAAAGTGATGCATTTTGGTAGAACTAACGTAGAGGGGAGCTATACGATAAATGGCAGAACCATAAAGGGTGTAGATACGCAGAGGGACCTGGGTGTGCAAGTCCACAGATCCTTGGAGGTGACGTCACAGGTGGAGAAGGTAGTGAATAAGGCATTTGGCATGCTTGCCTTTATAGGACGGGGCATAGAGTATAAAAGTTGGGGTCTGATGTTGCAGTTGTATAGAACGTTGGTTCGGCCACATTTGGAAGACTGCGCTCAGTTCTGGTCGCCACACAACCAGAAGGATTTGGAGGCTTTAGAGAGAGTACAGAGGAGGTTTACCAGGATGTTGCCTGGTAAGGAAGGGCTTAGTTATGAGGAGAGATTGGGTAAACTGGGGTTGTTCTCCCTGGAAAGACGGAGGATGAGGGGTGACCTAATAGAGGTGTATAAAATTATGAAAGGCATAGATAGGGTGAATGGTGGGAAGCTTTTTCCCAGATCGGTGGTGACGTTCACAAGGGGTCATAGGTTCAAGGTGAGGCGGGGGGGGAGGTTTAACACGGATATCAGAAGGACGTATTTTACACAGAGGGTGGTGGGGGCCTGGAATGCGCTGCCGGGCAAGGTGGTGGAGGCAGACACACTGGGAACGTTTGAGACTTATCTAGATAGCCACATGAACGGAGTGGGAATGGAGGGATACAAAAGAATGGTCTAGTTTGGACCAGGGAGTGGCGTGGGCTTGGAGGGCCGAAGGGCCTGTTCCTGTGCTGTATTGTTCTTTGGTAAGTCAGCTGCACCCAGATGTGCACCAGAACATAAGTCCCCCACTCCAACAACTCAGAAACACAAGTGATAAAAAGAAAAGGGGCCAGTCTTTTTGAGGATACTTTCTTAGGAAACAAGCCTCGGGTCACTGTCTGTGCGGAGTTTGCACGTTCTCCATATGTCTGCATGGATTTCCTCTGGGTGTTCCGGTTTCCTCCCACAGTCCAAAGATGCGCAGGTTAGATGGATTGGCCATGCTAAATTAACCCTAGTGTCAGGGGATTATCAGGGTAAAGATGAGGGGTTACAGGAATAGGGCCTGGGTGGGATTGTGGTTGGTGCAGACTCGATGGGCCAAATGGCCTCCTTCTGCACTGTAGGGATTCTATAAGAAAGGATTCCCTAATCCAAAGACAACAAAAATACAAAAGACCCCAACAGTTCTAACAGGGGATTCTGCTCACCCACAATGAGGACTTGTAAGGCCATACCAACCATCTCTACACCAAACCACTCACCCACCACCCTGTTGTGGCGTTATTCATCTTATCTAAAAAATAAAGTGAAGGGTATTAAAAGTGTAAATGCAAGGATCACGTGAATTAATCTGGAGGAGTTTAACTCAGATTAAAACCAAAGTTCTAAGTCAACCAATTGTTCAAAATGGGCTGAGTTAAAGGGTGGTTGGATATTGAGCAGAGGGGGAGAGACACAGAGAAAGAGAGTTTGAGAACAAGAGAAAGGGGGATGGAGATACTGTCAGAGAGAGAGGGAGAGAGAGAGAACTATCTCCTGGAAATCCAACTCTGAACTTCATAATGTTGCACTAACATGGAAAATGTGTGTCTCATTTAATCAACTGAAATGTCACTATGCCCAGGAATAGCTTTACTTCTGAGCGGTTTTTACCAACTCATTCATTTCTGTATTTGAAATGCCGCAGGCAATTTAGGCAACCAGTTCCCAAAAACAGCCCTTCGAAAATAATCAGTTTCATTTATTCAGTGATGTGGTTTGAAGAGTACACCTGGACCAGGAGATCAGACTGTAAGAAGCTGATGCCACTCACAGACCCCACAAGGGCATCCGCTGACAGGGAAAAGCCCCAGTCACACAGACCAGTTCTCTCTGCATTGCCTCTATCCTGAATGTTGCCGCTAAAAAGTTGAAGTAAACTGGATTTAATTCCCACAGACACCGGCCAATACAAGGCCCTCCCATTGGTCAGGGCCCTTTGCCTAGGCACAGTATCTTTCATTGTAAGTCCGCCTCTGATTACAGCGCAGAAAAGAAAAAACGATTCAGGTAAATACCGTACATCCTTCAAGCCAAACCAACTCAGCATACTGCCCAATGAACAGAAGGAGACACACAAACAAACAAACTGTGGCCTTCCTCGTTCCACTGACAGAGTGCGCCGGAGGATGAATGCCATCGAGAAAAACAAAATAGACAATCCTGATTTTCACAATAAAACAGGATGACAGGCGACAAACGCTCTGTCTTCATATACCATACACCCTTGTCAGGGTAAAAGACAGAATCATAAAATCAGGATTATAATCTCAAAGGAACAAAGTTCAGGATTAATGATGAACTGCAGGATAATGGGTGGAATTTTCCCAAACGGTGAGAATACCGGAGCGATCCGTGTCAGTATGTCAGGTGCAGACCGGACTACAATCGTCCCACACTTGGTCATTTTTAGGAGAGCACGAGTTGCGTGCCAATACTGAAACGGGGCGGGGGAGGGGTGACCTAAACATGCCAGTGAGCCCGGCTGCAAAGTATCGGGCGTCATTTTGAAAGGGCACCCCAATCTCACAGTGCACTGGAAGACCCCTCTCTCCCCCATGGACATCAGGAACCCCCCCTCACCAGCAGCATGTTTCCCCACCCCCTCCCTGACACAGATCAACTGCATCAGGGCATTGCAGTCCTCCTAATGGGTCCCCATCATGACTTCTCCCGTCATGCTGCACCCCTGCACAATCCCCCTTGCACAACCACCTGCATAGCCCCACCCTATAACCCCCCTCTTTCTTCACCTGCCCCCCCCCTCCCCCCCCGCCTACCCTCCCACATAGCCCTCAGTCAGGCTCCACCCTCACTCAGGCATCACCACTTTGGCACTGACCCTGGCACACTGGCAGTGCCCAACAAAAAGCTTTCTTTTTCTGCTTTATCTCAGCCTGTATGTTTCTGGATAATCAAAGAGCTCTAGATTTGGCAGTACCATCCATTTGCTTTGTGCAGACATGTCTACACTGTGCCTAGAGAATTTCACCTTGAATGCCTGCCAATGATTTGACACCATTTTTCCTTCTAATCTCTGGATCCAGCTCATCTCAGTTTTGTAAAATTTGTTTTCTCCCAAGTTGGAACTGTTACTCCTGTTCTGTCTTTGCCCTTTTCTGTAATTATGCCACATCTCACTATATTATGGTCACTATCTCCAAAATCACCCCCCACTGCTACTTCATCTATTTGCCCAATTTCATTACCTAAGGCTGAATCTAGAATTGTGCTCCCTCTTATTGGGCTTGTTAAGTGCTGGCTAAAAGAGTTCACTCAAATGCATTCAAGAAGTTTGAGCCCTCTGTGCCCTTCACACTGTTCGTATCCCAATTGATATTAGGGTAGTTAAAGTTCCCAATGATTACTGCCTATTGTTTTTCACAGTCAGAAATCTGTCTACATATTTGCTTTTCTAACTCCCTCCTAGTATTTATGGGTCTATAGTACACTCCAAGTAGAGTGGCTGTCCATTTTTTTTATTTCTAAGTTCAACCCATATGGCCTCATTTGATGCTTCGTTTAATATATCATTCCTCCTCACAAGGTAATTGATTCTCTAACTAATATTGGTACAACCCCACCTTTTTTTAAATCACATTCCCTATCCTGAAAAATCTACACCCAGGGATGTTGAGCTGGCATTTCTGCCCCTCCTTGAGTCAAGTTTCTGTTATTACGATGGTATCATGCTGCCATGTTTCTATACATGCTTTTTTGCTGTGCACCATGCATTTACATATATACCTTTTAGCACTGCCAAATTCCTGCGCTGTACACTTTTAACCTGTGCCGCTTCTGTCTTTCAGAGTCACTCACTAATTCTCCATCTCCCGTTCCCTGCTCCCAGTTTGCCCTGAGGTTCCATACCCCTGCCAATTTAGTTTAAACTCCCCCGGCCACCATTAACCCCGCCAACCCCACCCCACACCCTCCCCACCACCCCCAAGAGCACTAGAAAATCTCCCTGTGAGGATATTCAACCCAGTCCTGTTCAGGTGTAGATTATCCAGTCTGTAGAGGTCCCATCTTCCCTAGAACTGGTCCCAATGCCTCAGAAATCTGATGCCCTCCCTCCTACACCAGCTTAGTTTAGTTCAATTTAGTTTAAACTAAATTGGCAGGGGTATGGAACCTGAGGGCAAACTGGGAGCAGGGAACGGGAGATGGAGAATTAGTGAGTGACTCTGAAAGACAGAAGCAGTGCAGGTTAAAAAGTGTACAGTGCAGGAATTTGGCAGCGCTAAAAGGTATCTATGTAAATGCATGGAGCACAGCAAAAGAACATGTATAGAAACATGGCAGACTGTGGAAGTCTCAGAATGTCCTAGTAGAAATGCCAGCAGCAATGAGTTGTGGAAATTTTCAAGCAACGTGGTGATGGCCTAGTGATATTATCGCTAAGCAATTAATCTGGAAACTCAGCTAACATCCTGGGGAACAGCATCGAATCCCACCACGACAGATGGTGGAGTTTGAATTCAATAAAAAATATCCAAATTAAGAATTTATTGATGACCATGAAACCATTGTCGATTATTCAAAAAAAATTCATCTGGTTAGGGAAGGAACTCTGTCGTCTTTACCTGGTCTGGCCTACATGTGACTCTAGAGCCACAGCAATGAGATTGACTCTCAACTGCCCTCAGGCAACTAGGAATGGGCAACAAATGCTGGCCAGCACTGTTGCTGCTCAGAAGATCTGGGCATGTATAATATTCATAGCACACCATGAAGAAACTATCTGAAATTCTGTGTGAAAATCTGATTGCTAAAGAAAATCTTCACATATAATGGTTCAAAGTATTCTCAGAGAATAATAAACCTTTTAAACTGTGTAACACCAAATTACTTGCAGATACTTTCATCACACTAAGCTTTCTCCTCCCTCCCCATAATTTCATTTTATTTTCTAAACCATCTCCAGGTCGTCGTTGGCCTCTGGTATAGTACCAGAAGATTGGAGGTTAGCGAATGTTGTCCCATTGTTTAAGAAGGGGAACAGAGACTTCCCCGGGAATTATAGACTGGTGAGTCTCACTTCTGTTGTCGGCAAGATGTTGGAAAAAATTATAAGGGATAGGATTTATAGTTATTTGGAGAGTAATGAATTGATAGGTGATAGTCAGCATGGTTTTGTGGCAGGTAGGTCGTGCCTTACTAACCTTATTGAGTTTTTTGAGAAAGTGACCAAGGAGGTGGATGGGGGCAAGGCAGTGGACGTGGTATATATGGATTTTAGTAAGGCGTTTGATAAGGTTCACCATGGTAGGCTTCTGCAGAAAATGCAGATGTATGGGATTGGGGGTGATCTAGGAAATTGGATCAGGAATTGGCTAGCGGATAGGAAACAGAGGGTGGTGGTTGATAGTAAATATTCATCATGGAGTGCGGTTACAAGTGGTGTACCTCAGGGATCTGTTTTGGGGCCACTGCTGTTTGTAATATTTATTAATGATCTGGATGAGGGTATAGTTGGGTGGATTAGCAAATTTGCTGATGACACCAAAGTCGGTGGTGTGGTAGACAGTGAGGAAGGGTGTCGTAGTTTGCAGGAAGACTTAGACAGGTTGCAAAGTTGGGCCGAGAGGTGGCGGATGGAGTTTAATGCGGAGAAGTGTGAGGTAATTCACTTTGGTAGGAATAACAGATGTGTTGAGTATAGGGCTAACGGGAGGACTTTGAATAGTGTGGAGGAGCAGAGGGATCTAGGTGTATGTGTGCATAGATCCCTGAAAGTTGGGAATCAAGTAGATAAGGTTGTTAAGAAGGCATATGGTGTCTTGGCGTTTATTGGTAGGGGGATTGAATTTAGGAGTCGTAGCGTTATGTTGCAACTGTACACAACTCTGGTGCGGCCGCACTTGGAGTACTGTGTGCAGTTCTGGTCCCCACATTACAGGAAGGATGTGGAGGCTTTGGAGAGGGTGCAGAGGAGGTTTACCAGGATGTTGCCTGGTATGGAGGGGAGATCCTATGAGGAGAGGCTGAGGGATTTGGGATTGTTTTCGCTGGAAAGGCGGCGGCTAAGAGGGGATCTTATTGAAACATATAAGATGATTAGAGGTTTAGATAGGGTGGATAGTGATAGCCTTTTTCCTCTGATGGAGAAATCCAGCACGAGGGGGCATGGCTTTAAATTGAGGGGGGGTAGTTATAGAACCGATGTCAGGGGTAGGTTCTTTACCCAGAGGGTGGTGAGGGATTGGAATGCCCTGCCAGCATCAGTAGTAAATGCGCCTAGTTTGGGGGCGTTTAAGAGATCCGTAGATAGGTTCATGGACGAAAAGAAATTGGTTTAGGTTGGAGGGTCACAGTTTTTTTTTTTAACTGGTCGGTGCAACATCGTGGGCCGAAGGGCCTGTTCTGCGCTGTAATGTTCTATGTTCTATGTTCTATCTCCCGACTGCATTATTCTTGCGTATCAAATGTCCTTGACAGCATTAGCTGTGACATCCGTTTCTGTTGCAATAAATGTGGTACTTTGCTATGCTATAATCAAATATGAAAAGTGTGTAAGAAAGTTAGGGACCATCCAGTCTACCTGCTCAGATGAATCAACTTGTTTTTGCATTTGCCTTCCACTGACATGCTTACTGGGAAGGAAGGATAACTTGAGCAAGAACAGTTGAGCTCAGCATTATTGTCTGACCTCTGTCGTACCTCACTTAGAAGTAATTTCTCAGTCAGGTCTTATCGAATCACTTGCTCATTTTTCATCTGGGGTCAGAGACCATTCTGTGTTGTTAAATTGTATCTCGACACGAATCACAATGTAATTGTGTAAAACACGGTTCATTTGAGAGACCGCAAACACTGATCCCATTCTGGTTTCAAATGCAATCGTTAGTGCATATTTAAAAGATGCTCAGGTTACAGTATGGACCAGCTGTGTTTTGTGGCAAAACATTCTCTGTTAAATATTGTATGGCAGAAATGGCAGATGCTAGTTGTGCAGATCAAACCAATGTAAGAAGTATCAATATCTTTCAGTCATCTCGATTGATTAAATTTCACAGGTACACTGCTGCAGAATTTCATTCATCATTCAGAAGAATGCACTTTGAGGTCCAAACATGTGTAAAAGGTGTGGGGCAGGGGTGGCTGGAAACGTCAGAAGCATAGAATCATAGAGTGGTTACAGCACAGAAGGAGAACATTTGGCCTGTTGGGCCCATGCTGGCCCCCTGAATGAATCTCGTGCCACTCTTTTGCCTTCTTCCCGTAATTCCTGCAAATATTTCCTTTTCGAATAATGTTCTCATTCCCTTTTGAAAGTCTCAATTAACACTGCTTCCACCACATGCTTGGGCATCCCACATGCTAACCCCTTGCTGTGTGAAAGATGTATTTCCCCGTGTCTCCATTACTTCTTTTGTCAATTGCCTTAAATCTGTGCACTATGGTTGTCTATCTTTCCACTAGCAACAGTTTCTCCTGATCTATTCAGATCCCTCATGATTTTGTGTGCCTCTGATGAGGGAGGGGGTCACGTGATGTGGGCAGGGCTATGTTTTCACGAGCTCTGGCCCTATTCATCATTTAATCCATTTTTTATCCTGATGCACAATGCATAATTATCCGATCCTGATGTGTATAATGGGTGCAATGATCCTGGAAGATTCTGGTTTAAATTTGGTGAAGTGGAGCTGAGTTACGTCAAGAACATCTTTGTTTGATTGAGGCAGTTGGAGGTGGCTGGGATGGGGCTCAGTTTGCAGTGACGGTTCCGCTGGTGAGAAGACCTATGCTTCAGTGATGCTGTTGGCATTGAGATGATGACCACCATTTTGAGTGATGGTGTGGACGGTCTCTCAGCTCCCCGGCACAGATTTTTGGTGCTCATTTTGATGAACTGTGAGATATCCTAAGGAGAATGGATGAAGCAGAAAAAAGATTTCTGTCAATGGAGAGGGCAGCTCCCTTGAACTTTCAGTTCTTGGGAATCCTGCTGTATGATGAGTCGTACATCCTATCTGACTCGGGGAGGTGAGACCAGAGGAGTATCCGTGCACCCAGTCTCTGGAGGGGTGCTGGGGATGAATTCCCAGCTGAATTTCAGAATTGGCCTCCCTGCTTTCTCAATCTCGATTTGAGGGCTGGGTGTCTCGAGTTCAATGAAGCATATTGTATCCAGCCTTCGAGGCTTGGGGTCGGTCTGAGACCATGACCACTGGTCTTGCGTTGTCTTGTCCTCAGTGTTCATCAAGAAGGGTTGGAGGCAGCCAGGTTTGTTGGGTCCTTGCCACCTGCCGGGGCCGAGGCTTTTCTTTGCTGGAGCTTCGGGACAACGACCTGGTGAAGGTGCAGAAGCTTCGGTGAAACTCTGGATCATAGAGTCATAGACTCATAGAGGTTTACAGCATGGAAACAGGCCCTTCGGCCCAACTTGTCCATGCCGCCCTTTTTTTTTAAACCCCTAAACTAATCCCAATTGCCCGCATTTGGCCCATATCCCTCTATACCCATCGTACCCATGTAACTGTCTAAATGCTTTTTAAAAGACAAAATTGTACCCGCCTCTACTACTAACTCTGGCAGCTTGTTCCAGACACTCACCACCCTCTGTGTGAAAAAATTGCCCCTCTGGACACTTTTGTATCTCTCCCCTTTCACCTTAAACCTATGCCCTCTAGTTTTAGACTCCCCTATCTTTGGAAAAAGATATTGACTATCTAGCTGATCTGTGCCCCTCATTATTTTATAGACCTCTATAAGGTCACCCCTCAGCCTCCTATGCTCCAGAGAAAAAAGTCCCAGTCTATGCAGCCTCTCCTTATAACTCAATCCATCAAGTCCTGGTAGCATGTCCTAGTAAATCTTTTCTGCACTCTTTCTAGTTTAATAATATCCTTTCTATAATAGGGTGACCAGAATTGCACACAGTATTCCAAGTGTGGCCTTACCAATGTCTTGTACAACTTCAACAAGATGTCCCAACTCCTGTATTCAATGTTCTGACCGATGAAACCAAGCATGCCGAATGCCTTCTTCACCACTCTGTCCACCTGTGACTCCACTTTCAAGGAGCTATGAACATGTACCCCTAGATCTCTTTGTTCTGTAACTTTCCCCAACACCCTACCATTAACTGAGTAAGTCCTGCCCTGGTTCAATCTACCAAAATGCATCACCTCGCATTTGTCTAAATTAAACTCCATCTGCCATTCGACAGCCCACTGGCCCAATTGATCAAGATCCCGTTGCAATTGGAAATAACTTTCTTCACTGTCCACTATGCCACCAATCTTAGTGTCATCTGCAAACTTACTAACCATGCCTCCTATATTCTCATCCAAATCATTAATATAAATGACAAATAGCAGTGGGCCCAGCACTGATCCCTGAGGCACACCGCTGGTCACAGGCCTCCAGTTTGAAAAACAACTCTCTACAACCACCCTCTGGCTTCTGTCAAGAAGCCAATTTTGTATCCATTTAGATACCTCACCCTGGATCCCGTGAGGTTTAACCTTATGCAACAACCTACCATGCAGTACCTTGTCAAAGGCCTTGCTGAAGTCCATTTGGACAACATCAACTGCACTGCCCTCATCTACCTTCTTGGTTACGCCTTCAAAAAATTCACTCAAATTTGTGAGACATGATTTTCCACTCACAAAGCCATGCTGACTGTCCTGACTCAGTCCTTGCGTCTCTAAATGCCTGTAGATCCTGTCTCTCAAAATACCTTCCAACAATTTACCCACCATAGATGTGAGGCTCACTGGCCTGTAGTTCCCAGGCTTTTCCCTGCAGCCCTTTTTAAACAAAGGCACAACATTTGCCACTCTCCAATCTTCAGGCACCTCACCCGTGACTATTGATGATTCAAATATCTCGGCTAGGGGACCCGCAATTTCCTCCCTAGCCTCCCACAGTGTCCTGGGATACATTTCATCAGGTCCCAGGGATTTATCTACCTTGATGCGCTTTAAGACTTCCAGCACCTCCTTCTCTGTAATATGTACACTCCTCAAGACATCACTATTTATTTCCCCAAGTTCCCTAACATCCATGCTTTTCTCAACAGTAAATACTGATGAGAAATATTGAACAAAGAACAAAGAACAATACAGCACAGGAACAGGCCCCTCGGCCCTCCAAGCCCGTGCCACTCCCTGGTCCAAACTAGACCATTCTTTTGTATCCCTCCATTCCCACTCCGTTCATATGGCTATCTAGATAAGTCTTAAATGTTCCCAGTGTGTCCGCCTCCACCACCTTGCCTGGCAGCACATTCCAGGCCCCCACCACCCTCTGTGTAAAATATATCCTTCTGATATCTGTGTTAAACCTCCCCCCTTTCACCTTGAACCTATGACCCCTCGTGAACGTCACCACCGACCTGGGGAAAAGCTTCCCACCGTTCACCCTATCTATGCCTTTCATAATTTTATACACCTCTATTAAGTCTCCCCTCATCCTCCGTCTTTCCAGGGAGAACAACCCCAGTTTACCCAATCTCTCCTCATAACTAAGCCCCTCCATACCAGGCAACATCTTGGTAAACCTCCTCTGTACTCTCTCCAAAGCCTCCACGTCCTTCTGGTAGTGTGGCGACCAGAACTGGACGCAGTATTCCAAATGCGGCCGAACCAACGTTCTATACATCTGCAACATCAGACCCCAACTTTTATACTCTATGCCCCATCCTATAAAGGCAAGCATGCCATATGCCTTCTTCACCACCTTCTCCACCTGTGACGTCACCTTCAAGGATCTGTGGACTTGCACACCCAGGTCCCTCTGCGTATCTACACCCTTTATGGTTCTGCCATTTATCCCGGAAAATAGTGTACGAGCCTAAAAATCAGTTTCACACCTGGCACCATACGGATTGCAATCATCCCTGCCCCTTTCTAATGGCGCAAACAGGATCAGATCCAGAAAGGGTGTGAGGCTTATTAGCATATTTACAGTAGCATTTAAATATGCATAGCCTGTTCAACGCCGGACTCTCCCAGTTCCCGGGATCTTTGGACCCTCGGCACAGTGTGAGACCGGCGAGGATCACTACTGGTCTCCATTAGCGGAGACTAGGTGTAATGGTCACGTTGGGGGGCTTGGAGGCCATTGAAGCCCCGGGTGGTTGGGGACATGGCTGGGCAGTGCCCACCTGGCAGTGCCCACCTGATTTGGTCACAAAAGACTTAATACTGTAGAAAGCTTAGAGTATAGAAAGTACAGGAATGAAGTAAAAGTGGAAATACAGAAAGAAAGAGAGGATACAAAAATATTGGTAAGTAAAATCAAACAAAATACTACGATGTTTTACCAGTACATGAAGAGAAAGAGAATAACTAAGGAAAAGGTAGGGCCTATCAAAGATGTGCATGGTAACTTGTGAGTTGATTAAGATGTGGACAGGGTTCACGATGAACACTTTGTCTCTGTCTTCACTGAGGAGAGGGATGATTCAGATGTTCTAATTAAAGAGGAAGAATGTGAAATATTAGATATAATAAGCATAATAAGAGATGAAGAACTGGAGAGACTGGCCTCCTTGAAGGTGGATAAAAGACCAGGGCTAGATGGATTGTATCCCAGGCTGTTGAAGGAAGGAAATAGCGATGCACTGAGGATTATTTGTTTATTTGGTCTGCAAAATAACTAGAGATGACCTGAAGAAATATTTTATCCAAATCTTCCAAGCAGAGGCGATGATGAGAGGGTAAGTGGGTAAACTGAATAAGATGAATGAGATGAGTGGGTGACGTAGGTAAGTGGGTGACTGGATGTGAGGTGGGTATGTGGGTGAGTGGGTAGGTAGATGAGTGGGTGAGATGGGTAAACATAGATACATAGAAGATAGGAGCAGGAGGAGGCCATTTGGCTCTTCGAGCCTGCTTCGCCATTCATCACGATCATCCAACTCAATAGCCTAATCCTGCTTTCTCCCCATAACCTTTGATCCCATTCACCCCAAGTGCTCTATCCAGCTGCCTCTTGAATACATTCAATGTTTTGGCATCAACTACTTCCTGTGATAATGAATTCCACAGGTTCACCAATCTTTGGGTGAAGAAATGTCTCATCTCCATCCTAAATAGTCTGCCCCGAATCCTCAGACTGTGACTCCTGGTTCTGGACACCCCCACCATCGGGAACATCCTCCCTGCATCTACCCTGTCTAGTCCTGTTTGAATTTTATAAGTCTCTATGAAATCCCCCCTCATTCGTCTGAACTCCAGCGAAAACAACCCTACCCTAGTCAATCTCTCCTCATACATCAGTCCCGCCATCCCCGGAATCAGCCTGGTAAACCTTCGCTGCACTCCCTCGAGAGCAAGAACATCCTTCCTCAGAAAAGGAGACCCAAACTGCACACAATATTCTAGGTGTGGGCTCACCAAGGCCCTGTATAATTGCAACCGCACATACCTGCTCATGTACTCGAAACCTCTCGCAATGAAGGCCAATAAGTCATTTGTCTTCTCTACCGCCTGCTGCACCTGCATGTTTACCTTCAGTGACTGGTGCACAAAGAGACCCAGGTCCCGCTACACACTCCCCTCTCCCAATTTACAGCCATTCAGGTAGTAATCTGCCTTCTTGTTTTGCTTCCAAAGTGAATAACCTCATATTTATTCAAATTATACTGCATCTGCCATTGAATTGCCCACTCACCCAACCTGTCCACATCATGCTGAAGGATCTCTGCATTCATGTCACAGTTCACCCTCCTACCCAACTTGGTATCATCTGCAAACTTTGAGATGTTACATTTTGTTCCCTCATCCAAATCATTAATATATATTATGAATAGCTGGGGTCCCAGCACCAATCTCTGTGGCACCCCACTAGTTACTGCCTGCCAATTGGAAAAGGACCCATTAATTCCTACTATTTCTATCCTCTCTGCCAGCCAGTTTTCTATCCATCTTAATGCATGTCCCCCAATCCCATGCACTTTAATCTTGCATGATAATCTCTTATGCGGGACTTTGTCAAACGTTTTCTGAAAGTCCAAATATACCACAATGACTGGCTCCCCCTTGTCAGCTCTACTAGTTACATCTTCAAAAAATTCCAACAGATTTGTCAAGCATGATTCTCGAACAGGCACTGCTTTCTAAATACTCCACTATAAAGTGTTTGATAATGGATTTGAGAATTTTCCCCACTATCAATGTAAGGCTTACTGGTCTACAATTCCGTGCTTTCTCTCTACTTCCCTTTTTGAATATTGGAGTGACATTATGGTATTGAGTGACTGGATGGTATTGATGTTCATAAGGAGGAGGTGTTAGCAATTCTGGAAAGGGTAAAAATAGATAAGTCCCCTGGGCCGGATGGGATTTATCCTAGGATTCTCTGGGAGGCTAGAGAGGAGATTGCAGAGCCTTTGGCTTTGATCTTTGGGTCGTCATTGTCTACAGGAACAGTGCCAGAAGACTGGAGGATAGCAAATGTTGTCCCCTTGTTCAAGAAGGGGAGTAGGGACAACCCTGGTAATTATAGACTGGTGAGCCTTACTTCTGTTGTGGGCAAAGTATTGGAAAGGATTATAAGAGATAGGATTTATAATCACCTAGAAAGGAATAATTTGACTAGGGATAGTCAGCACGGTTTTGTGAAGGGTAGGTCGTGCCTCACAAACCTTATTGAGTTCTTTGAGAAGGTGACCAAAGAGGTGGATGAGGGTAAAGCAGTTGATGTGGTGTATATGGATTTCAGCAAAGCGTTTGATAAGGTTCCCCATGGTAAGCTTTTGCAGAAAATACGGACACATGGATTGAGGGTGATTTAGTGGTTTGGATCAGGAATTGGCTAGCTGTAAGAAAACAAAGGATGGTGGTTGATGGGAAATATTCATCCTGGAGTTCAATTACTAGTGGTGTACCGCAAGGATCTGTTTTGGGGCCACTGCTGTTTGTCATTTTTATTAATGACTTGGATGAGGGTGTGGAAGGATGGATTAGTAAATTTGCGGATGACACTAAAGTTGGTGGAGTTGTAGACAGTGCGGAGGGAAGTGGCAGGTTACAGAGGGACATAGATAAGCTGCAGAGCTGGGCTGAGAGGTGGCAAATGGAGTTTAATGCGGAAAAGTGTGAGGTGATTCACTTTGGAAGGAGTAACAGGAATACAGAGTACTGGGCTAATATTTGGTAGTGTGGATGAACAGAGGGATCTGGGTGTCCATGTGCATAGATCCCTGAAAGTTGGCACCCAGGTTGATAGGGTTGTTAAGAAGGCGTACGGTGTGTTAGCTTTTATTGGGAGAGGGATTGAGTTTCGGAGCCAGGAGGTCATGCTGCAACTGTACAAAACTCTGGTGCGGCCGCATTTGGAGTATTGCGTACAGTTCTGGTCGCCGTATTATAGGAAAGATGTGGAAGTGTTGGAAAGGGTGCAGAGGAGATTTACCAGGATGTTGCCTGGTATGGTGGGAAAATCATATGAGGAAAGGCTGAGGGGCTTGAGGTTGTTTTCGTTAGAGAGAAGAAGGTTAAGAGGTGACTTAATAGAGGCATACAAGATGATCAGAGGATTAGATAGGGTGGATAGTGAGAGCCTTTTTCCTCGGATGGTGTTGGCTAGCACGAGGGCACATAGCTTTAAATTGAGGGGTGAGAGATATAGGACAGATGTTAGAGGTAGGTTTTTTACTCAGAGAGTAGTAAGGGCGTGGAATGCCCTGCCTGCAGCAGTGGTAGACTCGTCAACGTTGAGAGCGTTCAAGTGGTTATTGGATAAACATATGGATGATATTGGAAGAGTGTAGATTAGAGGGGCTTTAGATTGGTACCATTGGTCGGCGCAACATCGAGGGCCGAAGGGCCTGTACTGCGCTGTAATGTTCTATGTTCTATTAGCTACCCTCCAATCTGCAGGGACTATTCCAGAGCTATAGAATCCTGGAAGATAACCACTATTTCTAGAGCCACTTGCTTAAGTACTCTGGGATGTAGATTATCAGGCCTTGGGGATTTATCCGTCTTCAATCCCATCAATTTTCCCAGCATCATTACTCTACTAATATTGATCTCCCTCAGTTCTTCCCTCTCACAAAATCTTGAGTTTTCCAACATTTCTGGTGTCTGATTTATGTCCTCTTTTGTGAAGACAGAATCAAAGTATGTATTCAGTTGCTCAGCCATTTCTTTGTCCCCTATTATACATTCCCCCATTTCTGTCTGTAGGGAACCTACATTTGTCTTCACCAACCTCTTTCTCTTCACGTCAGTAGGTAAGTTGGTAGCTGGGTGGATGAGGTGGGTCACTGGATGAGATGGTAGGAGGATAGATGAGTGAGTGGGTAGGTGGATAGGGTAGGTAGGTCGGTGAGTGTGTGAGGTAGAGTGGGTGAGTAGGCAGTTGAGTGAATGGATGTGGTGGTAATGGATGAGGTGTGTGAATAGGTGGGTTGGGTGGGTAGGTGGATGAGGTGGTTATGTGGGTGAGGTGGTTAGGTGAGTGAGGTAATAGGAGGGCAGGTGAAGAGTGCTTAGTCAGGCTGGGCTTAGTCGGGTCAGGTCTGGGGTAGCCGGGCAGTTTGGGTGTATTTGGGTCTGACTGGGGGGGATAGTCAGAGGTTAGTCAGTAGTAGTCAGATGATCAGGTGTTAGTTGGGTTGGGCCAGGGTTTTGTCGTGGGGCAGTCGGGTTCGGTTGGATCAGGAAGATAGTCAGATCAAGTCAAGGAATAGTCGGGTCGTTGGGGGGGGTGGGGATGACCAGGCTGGATTGGATTAGTTGCATGGTCATGTGGTCAAGGGTAGTTAGGTCATAGAGATTTACAGCAGAGAAAGAGGCCTATTGGCCCATCATGTCTGCACCATCCATCAAGCACCTACCTACTCTAATCCCCTTTTCCAGCACTAGATCTATAGCCTTGTACGCTATGGCATTTCAAGTGCTCATTTAAATGCTTCTTAAATGTTGTGAGGGTTCCCGCCTCTATCACCCTTTCAGGCAGTGAGTTTTCCAAAATTTGTGAAGACAGAATGAAAGTGAGTTCCAAACTCACCCTGACTATCCGACTACTTCACTGACCTGAATTGATTACCCACCTATCACTTCAATACCTTTCGATCAGCCGACTACTTCCCTGACCCAATCCGACTAAATTAGGATGGACGTAGACAGGGCAGATAAGAAGGAAGTTTTCCCCTTAGTAGATGGGTCAGTAACCAGGGGGGCATAGATAGAGGGTTCCCGCCTCTATCACCCTTTCAGGCAGTGAGTTTTCCAACATTTGTGAAGACAGAATGAAAGTGAGTTCCAAACTCCAACCAGCATTTGGGTAAAAAAGCTTTTCCTCAAATCTTCTCTAAATCACCTGTCCCTTAATTTAAATCTATGCCTCCCTGGTTACTGACCCATCTACTAAGGGGAAAACTTCCTTCTTATCTGCCCTGTCTACGTCCATCCTAATTTAGTCGGATTGGGTCAGGGAAGTAGTCGGGTGATCGAAAGGTATTGAAGTGATAGGTGGGTAATCAATTCAGGTCAGTGAAGTAGTCGGATAGTCAGGGTGGGTAGTTGAAGCATCGGGAAGATGATTGAGGTATCAGTTGTGCAGTTAGCCAGGTGTTAGACCAGGTTTTAATCTGTTTAACATTTCCTGCATGACTAACTCAGACTCGAACAGATTCCAAGTCAGGGCTTTCGTAGGGTCCTGACACAGATCTTCATTCATACGTCCAGTCTCTGGTGGTCTAGTGACCCGATGATTTGGCCCACTATTTACTCAGTGAATTATTATGATCTAAATGTCCAGCCTGAAAAGGTGATAGATGCAGATTCCATAGCAACATTCAAAAGAGAATTGGTAAAATCTGAAAGGGAAAAAAAATTGCAATACTACGGGGAGAAAGCAGGTGAATTAAGCAGATGGTTTATCAAAGTGTTGCCATCAGTACGATAGACTGAGTGGCATCTTTTTGTGCTTTATTATTCCATCGTGCTATGATTTTGTTGAAAGAGGAGAAAAGACAAGATGCGCAAACATTATTTTGCACAGTACATTAGGTCAAAATGTTCAATGTAAATCACCCAGACATTGCAAGTCATATAATAAATGACCTTCAGTTCTCAGAATACTTTAAAATTGGTTTCCCCGTTCAATGTACCATGAATCTGTTTAGGCAATTTGTTAGAACAGGAATGCTCTTGATCCTTCATATATATCTTGTTTCGTAAAAGTGCACAACACTCAGTTACATTTCAGTACCTTTTCAAAACCCCTCAGGATATTGGATCACCGCTCTGCTCTATCAGTTCCTAAAGGTCACTTGTGAATTCGCTATTGTTGCGGGAAATGAAAAAATGCATTGGGAAGAAATCAAAGCAAAGACAATTAAAAGTGATGGGACTAGATGGCAGAATGGGACAGAAAATGTGCGTTTACCTTTCAGTTGTTGGTTCAATATCTTGCCTGAAAATCACTAAAACAGCATTTCTTTTAACAAGTTTGGCATGAAGGATAAAGTTCAATCCTTCTCTGATGTCTCCTTGATTCCACAGTGCTGGTGTTTAATTGTACTTAATGTGTGATACTGTTTCAGGGTTGCAATTTACAGTAATTGAATGATAGGATCTTTCTCTGCCTTTGCAGTGCTTTAGGAGAAGTACTGGGGTAAATGGGGATAAGAAATTCTGGGAAGCTGTCTATCCATCTGTGTGACTGTCCCGATATCCCAGCATTACGTCTGCCAGCATCCTATACAGGCGGATGTGTGTTAACACATATCATATTTCCTGCTGTGGCCAGCTGCTAATTGCTGGCCGCTACTCACTTCAGCACTTCTTTGGCATTCAGCTCAGCCAAGGGAATTTCACAGTAACTTCATTGCAGTGTTAATGTAAGACACTAACAAATAAAGTTTTAAAATTGCTCACTTGGAGAGCTGGCACAGATCCGATATGCTCAATGGCCTCCTTTTGTGCTGTAACAATTCTGTGATGATGTGGAGATGCCGGCGTTGGACTGGGGTAAATACGGTAAGAAGTCTCACAACACCAGGTTAAATCCCAACAGGTTTATTTGGTATCACGAGCTTTCAGACGCTGCTCCTTCATCAGGTGAGCCCTGTTCTGTGAATTCTGTGATGGCCATTGCAGTGAGCGCTATCCACCAGTCGACTTTGAGGCCCTATCCCTCTGTTTAGGTGGTGGCCAATCCCTCAGCTCGTGCAAGGACCTGAGTGTAGCAGCAGTGATTTTCTGGGACTCCCCCCCCCCCCCCCCCATCCCCACCCACCCCCCGCCCCCCCATCCCCACCCCCACCAGGTCTCCCCTCCCCCCATCCCCCCCCCCCATCCCACCCTCCCCCATCCCCACCAGGTCCCCCCCCCCCCATCCCCACCAGGTCCCCCCCCCCCATCCCCACCAGGTCCCCCCCCCCCATCCCCACCAGGTCCCCCCCCCCCCCCCCCAAGGTACATCAGAAAAAAAAATCAGACTGATCACAAAAAAAGTTACTCAGGTTAGGAGCACAAAGAAACAACCCACCAATTGTTATTGCAGCGAAAGGAAAATCCTGGCCAATGAATTAAACTGTGTTTTTATTACTGGGGGTTGGTGATATATATGGGCTTGAGTTATATGATTGTGCACATATGTGTTTGGAACCAGGAAATTAGTGGTATTGATTACGAGTTAAAGTCAATTTATGTATTAATTATTAATTCTAAATATGATTGGTGAGTTACAGGTACAAATTGCCATGTGGAAATATGATGACATGGCTATAACAGAGACCTGGCTCACAATGAAGGGCAGGACTGGGCTTTAAATATCCCTGGATACGAGGTTTTTCAGGAAAGGTGGGAAAGGTAGAAATGGGAGAGGGGTGGCACTATTGCTAAAGGAGAGTGTTGATGTGCTGGAGAAAGAGGATCTTCAAGAGGGACAAAGGATAGAGGGGTCAATCTTACCAAAAAATGGCAGAGTGTTGTTTCTGGCGAGAAAACCAATGTGCCTCTCTCCAGAGAAATCAGTCGGTTTTCTCTTCAGATTCTACCACACGCAGCCGACAAAAATCAAGGGGCGTGATTCACACCATCATAGAGGGGGCGGGGCTTAAACACACCAGCAAAACCCCACTGCTCAGAAATCGGGACGCCATCTTTAAAGGGGGCCCTGATCAGAACTATAATAAACCTTCCCCCACCCCACCACTGGGACCTCAGGGTCTCCCCTCCCCCCTTGATCGGAGCCAGCATTCGATTCTCCCCACGCACCCCCCACTGCAATCATCGGCCCCTTTCCCCCCCAAAGTCAGAACCGGCAGCGCCCCCTCACCCATCCCAACAATTGCCATCACCTGCATTCCCTTCTGGCTGGACTGCCCCCTGCCCATAACCACATGAACTGCTCTCCCCCAACCTCTCCACCCCCTGCGAGGCTCCCACTGGGCCCACCCCTTGACACTGCCAGGTTGGTATGGTGCCAACCTGTGCCATGGGAGAGTGCTAAGGGCATTGCCAGCGCACTGCCTGGCCATGACCTTCTCTCTCCCCAGGGGCTATAATTACCTTTGCAGCACCGCAGAGAGCCTCATGACAGGTTCATGTCTGAAGAGGCACTGGCCATCATTTTTCAGTCTTCCTTAGAGTCAGGGGTGATTCCGGAGAGTTGGAGAATTGTAAATGTTATACCCTTGTTAAAAAAAAGTTGTAAAGATAAACCCAGCAGCTACAGGCCAGTCAGTTTAACTCTGGTGGCAGGGAAACTTCTAGAATCAATATTTAGGGATAAAGTCACAAAGTCATAGTCACAAAAAGTTGATTAAGGAAAGCCAGCGTGGACTTCTGGAGGAAACATTCATGTTTAACAAATCACTGGAGCTTTTTTGAAGAAGTAACAGAGATGGTTAATGAGGGTAATGTTGTTGATGTGCTGCATGTGGAATTCTGAAAGGCATTTGATATAGTGCTGCAAAACAGACTTGTCCATGGAATAAAATGGACAGGAGAAACATGGATCGGGGGGGATGGCAATCGGTATGGTCGTGGGTGGGGTTGGTGGTCAGGGCAGGTCTGTGGGTGGGGGTGGCGATTGGGGGGGAGGGGGTCCGGGAGTGGCACAATGTCCGTGGAGGGGGATGTTGATAGATCTCCCATATACTTTGTACACTTGAACACAGTATATGGGAGATCAGGGCGCATGCCTAGCAGTGTGCAGCTGGCTTCCCCGGCACCTTCGGCTCCGCCACCCCACACTGGCATGAAACTCACAACTGCCAAAACAATTGACAAAGTGTGGGAAACGGTTTCTGAAGGGAAAGTCTATCTGGTATTCTTGAAATACTTAGAATTTTGGGGGGAAAATTCCACCTGTCTTCTCAGCTGAGGGGGTCTCAAACCAGTCCTTGTTGTTCCTTCCACCTTTACCAAATGATGCTTCTGCTGCTTCATAGATAGTTGAGCTTCGTGACTTTGAAGCTTTATAGATATGACATTGGCACTGCCTGGTAAACCTTTGGTGGGTAGTGACAGAGTGGCATGCTGCTATTTTGCATTATTACTTATGCAAGGGATTTAATACATAGTTAACCATTATGTTTGGAACTTCCGGGTTGCACCTCACCCTGTTGTTGACAAGAGAGTGGTCAGTGTTGCAATCTCCACTGTTGTTGGTGAAGTTGTGGAGAACACAAAGAACAAAGAACAATACAGCACAGGAACAGCCCCTTCGGCCCTCCAAGCCCGTGCCGCTCCCTGGTCCAAACTAGACCATTCTTTTGTATCCCTCCATTTCCACTCCGTTCATATGGCTATCTAGATAAGTCTTAAACGTTCCCAGTGTCCCCGCCTCCACCACCTTGCCTGGCAGCGCATTCCAGAAAGAACAAAGAACACTGGGCAAACCGTGTCTTCTCATGATAACCAGATCCAGTTGTGGACAACAGCCAGATCTTGAGTGTTGCCATGATGCCTTGTGGTAACGTTTGCCCTGGAAGAAGTAGGTGACAACACAGAGTTCACACAGGGCACAAAGCTCAATAAGCCATTGTCTGTTATCATTGATCTTTCCCACGTTGATGATGAATCACGCCCTGTCCCAATACATGCACTGAAGTCACTCAGAATGAAAAGCCTCTCAAATTTGGAATGTTCCTCAGAATGTCACCTAAGGTGTCATAGAAATGCGCTTCGTCTGATATGCTGGCATAGAGTTGGTGCATCGGTGCATATGATGTTGACTACGTATCTTTCAGATGATAAATGCAGGAAGATGAGGTGCTCAGAGATTGCCTCTGGTGATTCAATTGCTGGGAGCTGGTCACTCACTGTGACGTCTACACCATCTTTGCTTTCCATGCTAGTAAAAGGTATAAGTAACCTCTCGAAGGTGGTGGTGAATATGTTTTTCTGTAGATTGGTAATGTCAACACCAAGCCTGTGTGGCGTATTGTCAATCAGAGCCATCTTGTATGCACTTACTGTGGAGTATGAGTAGTTGTTCATGCCAGAACACTTTGTGCTCACATTCTAGCTTCCAAGTCGAAAATACTTATCTTTATTTGCTGCTTAAAATAGGTTTGGTCTTAGGAGGTACAGACCTGGATAGAATATGCACCCCCTCCTAACCTCATAGGCTGGTGTCCAGAGGAAAAACAAAAACCTATATGTCTGGTGCCTAGTTAGTTGCAGGAGTTGTCAGAAGATGTGAACATGAGGAAAACACCAACCGGCTATTGGGACTCCAGTCCAGGATTTGTTGGATTTACTCTTATCCACTTGATGTTACTGTTTTTGATGAAAGATTGCCACCGATGTAGGGGTGATCTCATCCTACAGGTATGCAAAGAAAACAGCTCCAGGTTGCCGCCCAACCCTGAACCCTCCCAGCTTCCAGGCCCGCAGGACAATTTTCTCAGTCTGAGGACTGGGCTGAGGTTCTGGAGACAACGGGCTTCTTTGGAGCTGTACCTCCACCATGCCTCCTATATTAATGATTTGGATGAGAATATAGGAGGCATGGTTAGTAAGTTTGCAGATGACACCAAGATTGATAGCATAGTGGACAGTGAAGGTTATCTCGGATTGCAACGGGATCTTGATCAATTGGGCCAGTGGGCTGACAAATGGCAGATGGAATTTAATTTAGATAAATGTGAGGTGATGCATTTTGGTAGATTGAGCCAGGGCAGGATTTACTCACTTAATGGTAGGGTGTTGGGGAGAGTTACAGAACTAAGAGATCTAGGGGTACCAGTCCATAGCTCCTTGAAAGTGGAGTCACAGGTGGATAGAGTGGTGAAGAAGGCATTCAGCATGCTTGGTTTCATTGGTCAGAACTTTGAATAGAGGAGTTGGGATGTCCTGTTGAAGTTGTACAAGACATTGGTAAGGCCTCACTTGGAATACTGTGTACAATTCTGGTCACCCTATTATAGAAAGGATATTATTAGAGTGCAGAAGAGATTTACTAGGATGCTATCGGGAACTTGATGATTTGAGTTATAAGGAGAGGCTGGATAGACTAGGACTTTTTTCTCTGGGGTGTAGAAGGCTGAGGGGTGATCTTATAGAGGTCTATAAAATAATGAGGGGCACAGATCAGCTAGATAGTCGATATCTTTTCCCAAAGGTAGAGGAGATTAAAACTAGAGGGCATAGTTTTAAGGTGAGAGGGGAGAGATACAAAAGTGTCTAGAGGAGTAATTTTTTCACACAG